>NC_071619.1:35634057-35968375 GCF_014839835.1 Dryobates pubescens | reverse complement strand
CCCACTCACTTGGGGCTCTGATGGCATTGAATGTCCTAGGAGAACTGATCCACTAGTGATGCAGACGTTTAAGACCAATGCTTTCATACAGTTTAGCTACACCTAGCTAGATCACACATTGGGAGGTGGTTCCTAACCCTGAAACCTTGTCTGGGACATAACACTGGAGATTATGGGGGAAAAAAACCCCAAAACAAACACCTCTGTCTCTCCCATTATTGAACTGGATACAAAACAAACATACAAGAATGTAACACTCCTCTTCCCCCATTTGAGTATCAGGCTTAGGGCAGGAATCTGATGATGGTCATCTCCCAGCTTCCTCTGGTCTGGAGTAATTGTTTAAGGCAGGAGAGATTTCAGTGCTTATGCACTTTTGAGGATCTGCATCTTCCTACCTTGCCCATCTTGACAATAATGATAATATAGCTTTCCTACCCTTGGAAGTACCTTGTGAAGATACATGCATTAAAAGGCATGAGGCTTCTGTTTCCTGTGATAATGAATCCAAAAGCAGTACTGTAGACAGATGTGGGAATCAGACCAGTGCTCCATCTGGTCAGGCATTGTCCTGTTAAATGTCAGTTGGTGCCAGGGTTTAGTAGTCATGAGGTCTTGGGTGACAGGTTGGACTTGATGATCCTTGAGGTCTTTGCCGACCTTATTGATTCCATGATTCAGCTGCCGCAGAGGGAAGCGTAAGAAATCCTGGGTTGAAGTAGTGGAACAACCAATATTTTCCCTAGTAATCTTGAAAGCAAATAGGAAACTTTTAACTTGTGTTAGCTTGTGCATCTTAAAAAAGAAAAGTTTTAAGGAATAAAATATGCTGCACCAAACTAATTCTAGAGCTAACGAACAGGCATTGGGACTAGCAGCTTTTGCTATTACCTACTGCTTATTATTGTTATTATTATTATTTCTTTTTAATTATGCAAAGTGCTAATCAGTTTGATTATGCACAGTGCTAATCAGGTTAATTATGCAAAGTGCTAATCAGTTATTCTCCAAGCACACGAGGAGAGCAGAGGTGCTGGCAGCGAACGGTGGTTCTAGATGGGGGTAGTCACGGCAGTCATTCCTTATTAAGAGAGGAGTAGGTGAGATGACAGGGGGCTTTGCTTCCATTAAAAAGTAAATAACTAAATAAATAAAAAAGAATTAAAAAAAGAAGAAGAAGAAAGCAAGCCATTGAGTGTGATAGTTCTGGTGGGCTTAATGTCCTTTCACAGCAAGGCAGACTTTTTTCCAAGCCATATCACGCTGTTTGATAATTTCTCTAGGAGTTTGAGTTCACTGATTTGGGCAAATATAGTGCAGAGGAGTCTTGCAATAGGTGGAATACCGGTTACCCCACTTGATAAGTCAGGTTGAATAACAAGAAAATAAAAATGAGAGGAGTTTGCTCAATCTAATGTAAGAATGCCTTTTAAGTGCTGGTAAGTAATGCTGCTAATGTAACACGGATGGCTGTTGATCCTGTGTTTGTATGGTTGAAGGTACTGCATGAGCATGTAAAATGTGTTTCTTTCAGCCTTTCCAGACTGTAAGAACATTGGGTCCTTACCAGTACATTAGGCTGTGTTTCTTCTTCCTCTCTAGTGCTAACTTATAAACTGGAATTTTGTGTTCCTGTGAAACAGGATCTGTTAGCAGTAAGCTGTTTTTCTAACAATTAGAGAGGATTCAGTGTTGCCTCTCAACTGTGCTGTGTCTGATATCTAACCACTATTCCTTATTCCTGATTGTATTTCAGTGTTGGTGTGGGATACACTTCGTACACATATGCAGAGGAGAGGGCTACTTGCTTGTAAAAGTCTTGAGTAAAGGATGTTAAGAGACTTTTTTTTTTTTTTAAGCCACTAAACCAAAACCACCTGCTCCATCAGTACTAGAATGTTACTGCACCAACAATGCCAGAGAAATTGTCCTTGAGAAATTAATTGTTGAAGGTGCTCACATATGGGAAGTATGGGTAGGAAGTAAAGCAGAGCATCAGTTACTTAGGGCTTAAATCAGAGCCTGGAAATTAGTAACATTGCCATACTGGTTTTGTGACTACCCCAGGAGACAGTGACCCTCAAAAGAGCTGTACTCCCAAAGGTGCAGTCACCAATACTGACCTACTGTTGCAAATTCATTCTGGTGTTAGAAACTCAGATGTACCACTGCTTTTAACATGGAGAAGGGGCAGAATATGTGACACACATTCTAAGCCAGAGGGAGATACAGCAGGCACCAGTGTCCTGAGACATCAAATGATTTCTGTCTGATCAGAATCCTCTGGAGTTAATGTGCAGCTTCCTATGAACTGATGGTGAATCAGGTCACTGTTCTCTCTAGGTGCTGTTCCAGGAGAACTTGATCTGTTTGCCTCAAACCTGAATTTGTCTTGAAGTAGTCTGATCCACAGCCAGACTACTTCCATAGATTTACTATTTTGCCTCCCTTTATTGTCAGTGGCTCTAATGCCTTTTTGCCCTTTCAGTGCATTCATCTTACCCTTCATCAGCTTTTTTATGGGACAACATAGGAGAATGTGTGGTCTACCAAAACAGAGGAAAGACTCCAGCTTCTTCATGTGATCCCTTGGCATCACACAGCCTGTCAGGAAGCACATGGCTTACTTAGGTTGCCGTACTGACAAAAAAACAGCAGACATGCCCATTCTGGATTATTTCTCCATCTCTTGGAGGCTGGGCAAATTGTACCATAAAGGAATTAGTTTGAAAGTTACTGTAATGCTTAAGGTATGTTATTTGCTATCATCGACATCTTTTCAAACAGAAGTGTCGTGATGTCTAAGGAAGCTCCCAAAATTTTCTTGTTCCTGTGAGTATTTCCCCATTTAAAAGCTGCTCTAGAGTCAGAGGAATCTTGAAAGGCCAGCAGCATAAACCACACACATTAGTATTTGCAGGTTAGAAATGTAAACTTACCTGAGGCACAACCATGACCAGTGTTAAATTCCACTAAACTAGGAAACTAAATTGTATTACCTTGCTCTGCTTGAATTGTTCTTGATGGTATAGATTGTGATACAGACCTAACACAGTGGGGGCAGTTTGCGAGACAAATGGATTGTTTGTGATGGATTAAAGGGGTTATGTAAGTGCTGTGTACTATGGGGCGTTACTGTGTTCTTAAGAATCACAGTATCACTAAGGTTGGAAGTATCAACAAATCTTGTGTTACTGTGTTAATTAGTGCAAGGGGGCACCAGAGTATTTTTTGTATTTCTCAAAAGTGAAATAAGTGTGTGGAGCACACTCAGGTTCTTTGCCATTAGGCTAATGGGCTAGCAACAAATGAAAAAATCCCAAGAGTTCTGTGACGCTTTTACTTTAAGAAGCAGGTCTCAAATGAACAGAGAATTCATTTGCTTCTGTGGTAGACAGTCAGTGCTTCTAAACTCCTTTCTCTTCTACTTGAGAACCTGGTCTTCAGAGATGCAGGCAGACTGCTGCTTAGCTCTGTCTAGAATCATAGAATCGGTAAGGTTGGAAAAGACCTCAAAGATCATCAAGCCCCACCTGTCACCCAAGACCTCATGCCTACTAGAGCATGGCACAAGTGCCATGTCCAGTCCCCTCTTGGGGTGACCCCACCACCTCCCTGGGCAGCCCATTCCAATGGCTAACAACTCTCTCTGGGAAGAACTTTCTCCTCACCTCCAGCCTAAACTTCCTCTGGCACAGCTTGAGACTGTGTCGTCTTGTTCTGTAGATGCCGAGTCTGCTTGTTGGCATTCACAAAACTGGGAGCTGGTGGGGAATTAGTAGCAAAAAAAATATTTAAATATTCAGTCTGACCTTTTACAGCTACTGACCTGCATTCAGGTTACAAATACACAGCAATTTTCTCTTGAGCTGTGGAAGACTCCCAATGTTAAATCAGTAACTCGATCCAGCTAGCAGCCCTGCTCCTCTCTGCTCGCCTGTGCCCAGCTGCCATGACTAGACTAAAGGAACAAGACTATCTAAACACATCCATATCTTACTGTGACACAAGTACTTGGAAGGAGCCCCACTGACATAAACTAACACAAAGTGACATTTTGTTTAAAAAGTTGTTTTGAATGTCTTCTCCCATTGATCTTCCGCAAGGGAGATAAATAAACACTGTGTGTGGTGCAGCCAGGCTGAGTATTTTTGCTCTTCCAAGTGTTTATACATTCTCTGGTAGCTGTTTGTATTGCTGTTTGTTGACTGTAAATTCCAGACCTGTATATTTGTAATGTATGCATTTACAGGAGCAGTGCAGTTCTGGGAGTGTGGTCAAGGTAGTGCTTTTTATGAACACAACCAGATGAATACTGGGTGAGTTTTGGGTTGTTTCTTTCTTTCTTTCTTTCTCTCTTTTCTTTTCTTTTTCTTTTTTTCCTCTCCTCCTTCCAGAGTAGTGAATTCATCTTTGTGCTCTCAAAGAAAAGAGGGTTGCAATGGCAAGGCTGTAGTTAAGCTGGGCCTTCTTTGCTCAGATTAACCCAGGTAGGTGTGTGGGGAAAGTCATGTAGAATTCATCTGGTAGGAATCAAGTTAGTTTAGCTTTTCACCTCATTAAGAAATAGCGGTGTTGGGCTCTCAGCTTGTTCAGTGATGATCATCATAGAATGGCTCAGAAACCCTAGAGATCATCTATTCCAACCTCCTTGCCATGGGCAGGGATGCCACCCAGCTAGACTTGCTTGCTCAAGGATTCATCCAACCTGGCCTTGAACACCTCCAGGAAGGGAGCATCCACAACCTCTCCTGGGTATCCTATTCAAGAGTTTCAGCACCCTCATATTTAAGAACTTCTTCCAAAGTACTAGTCTAAACCTACTGCCCCATACTTTAAAACCATTTCCCCTTGTCCTATCACTGGACACTTAGGAAAAGTCCCTCTCCAGCCTTCCTGTAGGTTCATTTCAGATATTGAAAGGCAGCTATAAGTTTTCTGCCTCTGGAGTCCTCCCTACTCCAGGCTGAACAACCTCAGCTTCCTCAGCCTGTCCTCATAGCAGAGGTGCTCCAGCCCTTGGATCTTCTTTCTGTGCCTCTGGACTCGCTCCAACAGTTGTACATTTTTCTTATGAAGAGGATGGTGTGTGTTTTCTCTCTAGAGGAAGTGACTGAAGTTGTTACAGATGACAAAATTCCTTGTGGCCAACACTCTTCCCACCCCTCTGTTACTGCTTCACAGTTGTCTCTTCTTTTTGAGCAAAATCTTCTCTCCTTTTTTCACTTGCTGTTGTAGTCAGCATCTCAATCCTAGGGCAGTAGGAGTGCCACAAAAACATGGGAACTGACGCAGGCACTTCACTGTCCACCAAACTGAACTTGATGTTATGTGTAGGAAGAGTTCAGCTTGCACCATTTCTTCTATTAGGTGGAATTTTCCTTGAACCCATGTTTTGTCATGTGTGTGCAAGTTAAAATTATGTTTCTGCTGTTCCCAATTGCTTAAAGAAGACACTGCCTAGTATCTTTTTTTTGCTGTGTCTCATGCACATTATCTGTATCTATTATATGCAGGTTTCACAGCCTTGCAGTTACTGTTACAACCTCTCTCATTTGCTTAGAAATTTTACTGAGTATTAACTATTTGTAGATAGCCTTCCTAGCTTTAAGCATAATTTTGAGGAAGAGTTTATTCTGCTGTGAATGTACTGTTTACAAATCTGAGTCTAGAGGAAAATATTTGGGTTTGTTCAGGCTAAAATATTCTGATAATATTATCTAAGAGTTCTTGCTTTTCATGGTTTGGAATGATGTTTAATGAAAAAATTAGCTGAATGGCATTTGTGGCAGGCAGGTGTGTGTTGTTTTTTTTTTCCCCCTTTTCTTCTTGATGCTTATAGATCAAGACCACCCTGACGGTAGTTCATGAGGTTTCATGGAACAAGAATTCTATGAAAATAAGGAGGACCAGTTCTGGGCCCCTCAGTTTAAGAAGGACATTGAGACACTTGAACATGTCCAGAGAAGAGCAACGAGGCTGGGGAGAGGCCTCGAGCATAGCCCTATGAGGAGAGGCTGAGGGAGCTGGGGTTGCTTAGCCTGGAGAAGAGGAGGCTGAGGGGAGACCTTACTGCTGTCTACAACTACCTGAAGGGAGGCTCTAGCCAGGAGGGGGTTGGTCTCTTCTCCCAGGCACCCAGCACCAGAACAAGAGGATACAGTCTCAAGCTGCACCAGGGGTGGTTTCAGCTCAAGGTTAGGAGAAAGCTCTTCACTGGGAGAGTTGTTAGCCACTGGAATGTGCTGCCCAGGGAGGTGTTGGAGTCCCCATCCCTGGAGGTGTTCAAGAGGGGATTGGATGTGGCACTTGGTGCCATGGTTTAGTCATGAGATCTTGGGTGACAGGTTGGACTTGATGATCTTTGAGGTCTCTTCCAACCTTTGTGATTCTGTGTGACCTGCTATCTTTTCTCAGCTTCTTAACTAACTCAAGAGGCAGAGGTCTGCTTGGTGGGCCTGAAGGTTGCCAAACCTTGATTAGCACAAAGCACTGATATGTGGTGTGTAGCAGACTCTTTGTCACTTGGCTGTTTGAAAATTCAGGGAAATAAGTACACAAAAAAGGGGAAAGAATATTTTGCTTATCTATAGCAAGTATCTGTAAGTACTAGAATTAAAGCTGGCAGAGCAGCCTTAATTCAACTTGCTTGTGCTTTGCCAGTTTTGAATCGTGATCACATGCTGTTTTCTGTGGGAACTAGTCTTCTTGTAGTACACCTAATGGACCTGTTCTGAGGCTGAATAGCAGCTCTTTAATAAGAGGCTATTTTCTTTAACATCTGTTGCTTCACTTACTGCAAACACTGGTAAATGTTTAATAAATGAGGCAGGAGATAGTGGAGAAAGAAAGGTTGCTCTTTTTCTCAACATTATGGTGAGAGCATGCATGTGCTTAAAGCCAAAAATAGGCTTCAGTCGAATTACTTGTAAAATCAGACATCTTTAGGTAGTTTACAAATAAAGCTACTCTTTCTGCCTTCTCTTGCCGGTTCCCTTCCTTTAACCCTTCACTATTTGAGAGGGACTGGCTTTAAGCCTGAGGAGGGTAGATTCAGACTGTATATTAGAAATTCCCCCTCCCTGGAGACATTCAAGGCCATGTTAGATAGGGTCTTGAGCAACCTGGTCTAGTGGACGGTGCCCCTGCCCATGGCAGGAGGTTAGAATTAGATGGTCTTCAAGGTCCCTTCCAACCCAAACCATTCTATGATTCTGACATTTAAAACATTCTGCTCTTTTTACTTAAGAGGAAAAAATACCAATACCAGTAGTAGCAGCAGCCTACCCTGGTGGTGTCACCTTTCATGTGACTTCGTTGGTGTACAAAAGACTTTCTCCCTTGTTTGTTTGGGACTGTTGGTTGGTTGGTTCATTATTGTTTTTCCCCTTCCTATTTATAAAATAGCAATTTCCACAATTTTGACCTAGAGTTGATAGGAAGTGCACCAAGTTCCACGTTATTCACTGACAAAAGTGCACACAGTGCTTCCTGACACTTTAGTTGGAGGTGCTCCTCTAAGACTGTCTCTGTCTGTAGCCAGGTCCATTTTCTAAGCACTGGGAATTCAGCTGTTTTTCTGTACATTCTTCTTTCCATATTTGAATACTATGAAGAGAACACAAAGAGTGCTTGTTTCTTTCCTTCTCTTTTTCTCTCTTTTTTTTTTTTCCCCCTTCCAGTTGACACAATCAGTATTATTTGAAGGGAAAAAATTACACAGAGAATGGGAAATAGGGTGGGAAAATGTAATGGGATCTGCAAATCTTTTCTGTCTTGTCTGAGTAAATGAGAGCTGATGAGAGATGCAGCACAATGAGGGCTAGGGAATGCTAGCTGAACTGGTATATAAAGATTGTTTCATTTTGCTTCATTTCATTTTCCTGGATTGAATTTGAAAGGGAAAATTGCGGCAGACATGGAGGTTTGCTGTGGAAACACCTTAGATTGCTGTACCCTTGACATGAACCTGGGCAAACATGAAAAGGAACGTTAGCTAAAGTGGTATACGAATTGTGTGGGTGTGTTTCAAAGCTGCTTTTTGAAGAGTGCCCCCTCAGAAAGAGTGGCCTTACCTCTAAGATTAGTTTGCTGCTTCAGTTTTAATCACTTTTATTGTCCACCTGAATTTCCAATTTAGGAAAGGTGGCACTCTGTTTTTGTCTTTTTTTTGTTGTTGTTCTTTGGAGGTATTTTTGAAGCTAAACCATAAACATTTCTGATTTTCATGAGCTAGGCATGCCTGGCAAGCATTTGCCTGGCAAGCAGTTTGCCTTTACATTCATTCCCTTACCAAAGTCCCTGAGACTGAAGAGGCTGGGAGTCTGGGGTAGAGTTGATGGGGATGGGAAGAAAAATTGAGGAGGGCTGGTTCTACTTTTCTCCAAGTAAAAGGATGGTTTAATGGCCTTGTATAATGTAACTTCTTTCCCATTCTAAGGGTAAGGGAGACATTGTGTAATTTGGTTTTTTTAATCCTTCTAGTCATTACTAGAGAATCCCTCTCCCTCTTTATGGAGACATGGCAAGTGCAAGAGTATCCATATGGAAGTGACTGTCTCTGGATATGATTCATTCCAAGGAGCATCTCCTGAGCTCAGTATCTAAAATCTGGCTGTAACTAAATGCCATGGAGTCATGTTACTAGGTGAAGTAAAAATCCACTTTTTAAGTACAATCCACTTTTTCCCTAGCTGTGGTTTTGGAAGTGGAAGGGTTGCTCAGTTTTCCCTCACTTCCTCTCACCTCTCCCTCAGGTAAATTTCAGATAACAGAAGAAAATAGGCAAAACCAGGAAGTTCTTCCCCCTCTAGTAGTAGGTAGCACATGGAAGAGGAAGACAATGTTCCTGGTATGATGTAATAGCTACGCAGCATTAATAACAGGTCTGAGAACTGCATCCTCAGCTGTATTAAGTGTGGCCAGCAGATCAAGAGAGGTGATTCTGGCACTTTTCTTGGCTCTGATGAGACCTCACTTGAAGTACTGTGTCCAGCTCTAAGACCCCCAATGCAAAAGAGAAATGGACCTGCTGGAACAGATCCAGAGGATGGTCACAAAAATGATCAGAGGGCTGGAACACCTCTTCTATGAAGACAGGCTGAAAGAATTGAGACTATTCAGCCTGGAAAAGAGGAGACTCCAGGGACACCTTATAATTACATTTCAGTATCTGAAGGGGGCCTCCAGGAAGGCTGGGGAAGGACTGTTCAGTTTGTAGCGATAGGATGAGGGGCAATGGTTTTGAACTGGAGCAGGGTCTATTTAGGATGTGTATAGGGAAGAAATTCTTTGCAATGTAAGGGGTAAAACACTGAAACAGATTGCCCAGGGATGTGATTAAGGCTCTGTCTCTGGAGACATTTAAGATCACACTCGATGTGACCCTGGGCCTACCTAATTAGAGGTGTCCCTGTTTATTGCATCAGGGTTGGACAAGATGACCTTTAAGGGTCCCTTCTACCTGGATGCAATCTGTGAATTAAAAAAGCTATTTGAAATCCAGACCAGGTTGGGGGGTTTTGTGGGTGAGGTAAAGGGACAATGCTATACGGTGACCAATCTTTTCTGCTAACTCCTGTGCAGCCTTGAATAGCTCTCCTATCTCATATACAATAGAAATTCAAGGAATAGTCTTTTTAGAAGAAAAAACATTTTTTTTGCTGCTTGACATATGAAGTGCTTGTACAAGTAAATTCAACAGACAGCATCTTCCCCCCAATATTGTTTTGTCTGATTATGCAACCCTGAAAGTTTCAAAACTGACTGGTTTACTGTAAGAAGCATTAAGTAAATGCAACCTCTCTGTTTTTAATAACAGTAGCTCAAATTTCATGTGAGATCACAGTGGCCCTTCAGAGTAATTAAGTTTATGGTTTTCTCATGCACTTCAAATGCCTGTGATGTACAGTTAATAGTATTTTTCAGAGAAGTATTAGGACACTTCAGCAGTGATGCCAATGTGGGATGTTGTCTATCAGCAGTGCAGACACCACAAAGTAATGGAAACTGTAAGACACTCTGCTATAATTTGTCTAAAAATATGCATGACAGCAAAGCTGTTTTTTTACCTGAATATAGAAAGTGATCAGGCTCTGAATTAGAGGGAAGCTTCATAAATGAATCAGGCATGAAACAAGATATTTTTCCCCTCCCCAAGTTTGGCTCTAAGTCCAGTGTGTATTGAGTATGGAGTATGGCTTGAGTATAAGCAAGCTTCTGCATCTTGGGTCTTGTATAATACCTGTACATTGAGTCTGGCTTTCCCTACATCCATTTCGACTGTAAGATGATCAAAGACTACATAAGGATTATTTGGAGATCAAAAGTTTTTCCAAAGCTTTTCTGTGTGCATATATATTTATATAGAATCATAGAATCAATTAGGTTGGAAAAGACCTCAAAGATCATCAAGTCCAAGACACACATTTGGTTTTTTTCCTTAGGAATTGTGATTTTTTTTTTTTCAATACAAGAGAGGGGTTTTGGTTTTTTTTTTGTTGGCCATTTTATATAATTTATTTATTTAAAGAAAATTTATTTCTAAGGAAAGAAAATGTTACCAAAGATGCCTAAGAATTGCCAATTAAATGGTCTGAAATTATTGAAACCAAGTTTTTCCTTTTTAAACTAGTGGAGAATTTTCATTTACTTCAAAGAAGTTTTGATTTTTCTTTTCAAATGGTTTTAAGATGAAGGTCAAACCTTTGTATTCCTGAGAAGGAAGGATGTTTCTGACTCGGCTGACATGCTTGTTGAACCCTGCAGGGTACTATTATACCGAGGGAGATTTGGATGTAGAGCTGGATCTCTGTTTGCAGTGTGTGTCACAGCTCTGTAAACTGGAACAAGACCTGATTGTTCCACTGCCTTGGAGTGTCTGGGCCCTAAGTCTGTGATATCAAGACTGTGGGAGTCTTGAGGTTCAACTAGATTGTGTATGGAAGTGTTGAAATTGAGCCCTTAATCTCTTTCTGAAACCATCTCCTCTAATATGATATTTCTATTGGAAGTATCAACAGTAATGACAAAGTTCTCCCACGTCAAGAAAAGAACTCTCCTCCTCTTGAAAGCTGCAATACAGCATGTTTTATGTAGGT
Organism: Dryobates pubescens; assembly: GCF_014839835.1. NCBI lineage: Eukaryota > Metazoa > Chordata > Aves > Piciformes > Picidae > Dryobates > Dryobates pubescens. The sequence continues at coordinate 35,957,276 of NC_071619.1, read as the reverse complement.
AAAGACACAATGAAGACCTGTAGGTAATATGTGGGGCAGCTTCTCAATGACCACCTTTGCAGCCCATGAGCTATCTCCTGTGCAGTTTTTAGCTGCGTTGTGGAGACAGCAGATCAGAAAAATCTCTGGCAGGTAGCCACAAATTAGCCCTTCCCTTCCTTTTTTAAACCAGCACATGCAAATGCTAGCCAGGTGTTTATTTTGTTCATCCAAATTTTTATCCATGCAAATTTAGGCTGCAGGTTTCCTTTGTTACGTGTAAAGAGATTGGACTGTCCCTCTGAGTGGGGAATAATAGCGAGGATAGTTTAGCATCACTGTTTTCTTTTCTGTTCTCTCCATAATCATGTGAGCATTATACAGACTTCAGCGAGTCCAACTGCATCAGTGAGGACTGCAGGATTTGGTCCCCCAGGTATTAGCTTGTGCCAATCCTACAAGGACCTTTCTTTGCCTGCTGTCTGCCTTTCGAGGGGACTGATGGGGCAGGAATGTTCTGTTGCTGGCTGGGAGCTGCTAGCTGACATTTGAGAGAACGAGCTTCATATGAGAAAGTGGATGTAAATTAAAACAAAAGGGTTGAAAATGGAGCTGTGATCAATCTAGCCCAGTGCCTCAATAAACCAGTGACATTTTTTCATCGTGAGTTTGGGGCAGGTATCGCAGCAAGTGCCACCATAGCGGGGGGTCTTCCCCCACCCCCCCCAGCGCCCTCCTCCCCTTCCATTAAATCTACATTTGGAAGGTGGAATGGTGCTGACTCATAAATTAAATTTGAGTAATACATACAGTGTATATATATTTCTGTCACTTTGTCTCAAATTAAACACGAACCTTCTCCCCTGACAAGATGATAGAAAAGTTAATTGCTCGCCCTGGCTTTAAATTGGAATTTGAATTTGCAAAATGCTAAAGGTTTATGAGATCTAAATCATGAGGAGCTTAAATTACATTCCTGTGATAAAATATTAATAAATCAATTAAAACATAAGCCGAGTATAATATTACTTCTTCTCTTTTTTTTTTTTTGGTAGGAACCTTGAACACAATAATTCATTAGTGTGTGCAGTAACAATTATTGTATCTTTTTTAATTTTCTTTTTTTATTAGGTTTTGGGGGTTTGGGTTTTGGGTGGTTGTTGCTTTTTTTTTTTTTTTCTTTTTTTTTTAAACTGAGGAAAAAGCAACATCAGATGGGAACACACCACACAATGGTGGCATATTATCCTGGTACCAAATCTAGTCATCTCCTAGTAACGATGCTCGTACGCACAAAAGCATCTCAGCACCCTGAACACCATGCATCACATCATGGCTCCAGTATAACAGGATGTGCTCCCTAAAAGCTGAATGCTTTTTCTCTGCTTTCCACCATGGGAAAGAAGAGCAGTAGCACAGGAAGAAGGGAAGAAACCTGCTCCTGGCTGCTTTTTTTTTTTGCCTCCCCCACCCCATGTTCTTTTCCAGCCTCTTCCCATGCCATATTATTCTATTCTTGTTCTCCTTATGTTCTCCTTTCTCTTTCTGCATACAAGATTGGTATGATTTTAGTGTCAAACCAATCAAATATTCACAGACCTTTCTGTAAAGCTGGCCTGAGTTTTGTGTTGACTAGAATTGGATTTCATTGCTTAGATTTTTCAGTTATGTTGTGAAAAACTCTCGCAGCTCTAATCTTTACATAACCCATTTCTGTGTACTATATAAAGAGCACTTCAGGCACAGTATGAAACTTAGTTATTATTTGAGGAAGGAGGTGTAATGCTAGCTCAGCATGCTTTTCTTATATGCAAACATTAATACACAAGAAATGCAATTATTGCATATACCTGCACACCACTGGTGCCTGTGATGGTGCAGATCCCTTCATCAAGTGCTTTTACCTTCTGTGAAATGACTGGACTGCAGGTCTGCTACAGCTGTACCTGGTAAAGGGTCTAATTGCTATTATTACATTATTTGTGTTGAGTTCTTATTTAGTACAAATTACATGTTGGTGCCAAATTGGCAGGTCTGGGGACTGAAGTCTGTTGTATGTATCCATAGAGTGAGTACCACAGCCAGGATGGTGAGGCGCTGGAATGGGTTGCCCAGGTAGCTTGTGGATGCCCACTCCCTGGAGATGTTCAAGGCCAGGATGGACAAGGCCTTAAGCAGTCTGGTCTAGTGGAAGGTGTCCCTGCCCCGTCCCCCCACCCCCCCCAGTGTGGGGTTCGAACCAGATGAACTTTAAGATCTCTTCTAACCCAAACCATTCTGTGAATGTGCTCTGCCCACCTGCCTATGCAGTCCAGAGTCTTGCACAGCCATTGCTCCTCTAGCATCAAAGGATCTATTTCATAATATCTTGGGATTTCTAGTGGCAGTCCTGAATGTTTATCTTTTAAACCTATATATTGAATTCATTTTAAACAAATATTAAACAAACCCCCCACTGCTTATCATACCCTCTCCTCCTGTGGGCCATCTGTGCTGCAGCCAAGAGAGTTGTGACTAAACTAGGGGATTTAAATAGACGCTCAGGTCAGGTACCACTCATAAGGGGTGAGTGGCCAGTGGAGGAGAGAACCCAGGCTAGTAGGCAGCAGGAAAGGGATGCACAGCTGCTGCCTTCACCCTCCCCACTGCCTGCTAGCAGCCTGAAGCTGTCTCACTCACAGCAGTATGGGGCAGCTGCCGTTGGCCAGCTGAAAGCTGTGAGGGCCAGAGTCAGCTGGGGAAAACAGCCAGAAGAGATCTAGGAGCAGGTGGTGGCTGGTGCTTCTAACCACCTGTCTGAATAATACTTTTGTGTACTGCCCAGAAGCCATGGGCCAGCTCTGCTTCTCCCTGAGTATGGTCCCCCCGTGGTGGGACCGTAACCAGGGAATTCACAGATCCTGCTTTTGGCTGTCCTAACTTGGGAGTGCCTTCAGCTTACAATTAAACCCTTAGTTTCTACAGGCTTTTCCATTTGCTGGTAAGACCAGTCAGGATCTGTTGTTACTGATGACAAATACAATAAAATGTTGTGTTTATAAGCACGTGTACCATGTCAGTACTGCTAAGCTCTTCATCAATATTAAAGCATCAGTTGTTAGTTTTAATATGCCTTGCTTTTTCATTATCCTCTTTTTAAGAAGGGGGATGTCAAAAAAAGTCACTTTTTACCAGCTCTGATTCTTGTAGCAAGCCAGTGGTGGAGGTTCATGTAGACTATACTAAAATTTCTTTGCACTGGACCTCACCAGAACTAGAGAAATGCTGAAGATGTTGACTCCTGTTCATCAGGAAGTGGAAGGTGGTCACTGAGCTTGTTCTATGCAGACTGAAAAGTAGATGCAATACCCAAATGTGACCTAGTTTTTAAACCAAAATGCTAAAACTTCAGGCTTCATATCACCAAGATGGTCTGATCATTCTTTATCTTGACTCTTTTATAGTAATAGATTAGGGTTGAGCCACTGTTGTTTATCCATGGCACTTGATAATTGCATTTCCTCAGTAGGTCCCAGACTTCACAAATTCTGTTTTAGAGCATGAGCATTTCTGTAACTAGTTTGTAAACGTTTTATTAGTTGAAGTTTGTGTGTGTAGGGAGGTGTTCCATGTTTCTCTTATGCACAAGGATGACTTCCAGTAAAAGTTAAGAGAACTTCTAGTGCCAAGTTCTTTGTCACTGGTATCTTTCTGTAGATCGTAAGAGTTACATGTTCAAAGTGCTTTATGGCACACTGCCCTTGCTGGTGGAGACAATAGGCTGTTTGCCCAAGAGTATTGCCTCCTGCCCCACCCTTCCCAGAGCTGGGAATTTATTTTAGCCCTGAGTGACTGAAGATGCTTGAGGTGGTGATTTGAATCTGGCACATTGGCTCACAAAAACAGAGAGGAGGTTATGAACTGGCCAGTGCCATTCCAGGTGGTACCCTACAGCTTTGTGGATCATCTTGCCCAACTCCTTCCTTCCCTGTCTTACTCTGGCATCACCATCCCCTGCCCAAGGGAGGAAGGCTGCAGATGGATGGAGGGAGGGAGGTTGTGGTGAGGATTTCCATGTTAGGGTTGTTCAGCCTGGAGTAAAGAAGGCTTTGATAACATCTTACAGTAGCCTTCCAGTACTTGAAAGAGGCTTACGAGAAAGCTGGGAAGGGCATTTTTACAAGGGATTGTAGTGATAGGACTATAGGGAATGGATTTAAGCTCAAGTAGAGTAGTTTTGGACTAGATATTAGGAGTAAATTCTTTACAGTGAGGGTGGCGAGACGCTGGAACAGGTTGGCCAGGGAGGTCGTGGATGCCCCCTCGCTGGACGTGTTCAAGGCTGGGTTGCATGAGGCCTCAAGCAACCAAGTGTAGTTCAGAGGTGTCCCTGTCCACAGCAGAGGGGTTGAAACTAGATGATTTTTAAGGTCCATTCCAAGCCAAACCAGTTTATGAATGTATGAATCTATGCCTGTTGGGGGCACTGAGGTTCTCGCCGTTGATGGTAAACATGATTTGGCTTCTGTACTCTCGTAATCAGGCTTACTTGTGCTGAAACAGAGATTGCTCTATTGCAGTGCCAGGCCTCTAGCAATACCAACTGTTAAATAATAAACAGGCCCTGGTTGTTGGCAGCAGCTGCCCCCCCTCCCCTCCCTTCCCGCCCCGGTCCCTGACAACATGGAGTGCCCATTCTCTGGGTTTACCTGCCTGCCTGTGCTTGAAAGCACAAACCAGTGCCCATGTTCAGTGGAGGTGGAAGCAGCACAGAGACATCAGTCTCTGTCTAATCTGCTTAGTTTATTATTCTCTGAGGACCTGGGGTGATACAGCAAACATGCAGCGCCTTGGCAGCACTAACAATGGCTGTGCTGTTGTTCTAGACAATATTACAGACTTTTGCCCAATTCATGGGATATTTTTTTCCTCTGTTCATCTGCCCATTCTTTAAGGCCTTCTTTTCCTTTTTTTTTTTTTTTTTTTTACCCCTTTATTTGGAGGAGTGGGGTAGCTGCTAGGAGGGACTAGTTATTTCTCCTCCCTGGGAGGGACTATTCACCTTTGGTTTTTCCTGCAAATGAAACAATAAAATAGCGTGTTTAACTGGTTTATTCTCCTGATGGCAGAATGGGACTTAATGGGTTTTACTGCATTAAAAAGCATTGCCAAACCTTTTCCCTGTAGTTATGCTCCTCATTCCAATGTCTATTTCACCTATTTTTGGGTTTATTTTTTCTTTCAGTGAAGGGATTCCACTGTGGAAGTTACTCCAGCAGTGGGGGGGAAAAATATTGCAGCAAAGAAGCCCCCATTCTTATCTCTGTTGTGGCAGCTTCTATAGTTTTCATTTTATTTCCTTATTACTGTGTACAGTGCACACTTGTAGAAAACAGCATGTCCTGTTTTATGCAGAAATAAAGTTCAAGAGCTTGGAGATAAGTTAGGAGAAATATTGTGATATGGTGAAGAAGGCGAGATTGCATTGCAGAGTTAAAATGTAACTGCATGAATAGACTGGAGTGTACATATTAATTTCCCTTTCATTCTCCAAAGCCTTGAGTAGAACATGAGCCAGAATTTTCACTTGGTGGGATAATCATTATTTTGGGGGGTGAACAAAAAAATCAAACAAACAACAAAACCCTCTCCAACTTATATATGAAATGGATTTGAAGCAAAGTTTTCTTTTCCCCCATTCCACACAATTAAACAATCCTGTATTTGCAATCAGCCAAACTTTGCAGCATAGAGATCATTTTTTGTTCATGCAATGGATTAACCATGGCATGGATGCTATGAAATATCTTTGTGTATACAGTGTGGTGTTTTCCTCTGTTTGGTGGGAGAAATTCTGTCATAAAATTTTGTACAAGCTCTACTTGAAACTCTGTCCTTTATCATAATTCTGGCAGGTACAAATATAAAGAAGCGCATGTAATTAGGAGTCAGACCTGAGAGCACTGCCCTGTCACTGGCTTTTGATTTTCTCTGTGTGGCTTTGCAGAGGATTGAAAGCCCTTTAAAGCCCTTCCATAATTAGTGTTTAAGAAACACAAGATGGGGAAGTCTGAGGCACACTGTTGCTTTTCTGTTTAAAATAGGTTGCATAATCTATGCATGCCTACCAATTTTCAGTAAGTGAGTCAAGGTAAATAACCATAGAATGTCTTAGGTTGGAAGGGACCCCAGAGATCATCTACTCTAACCTCCCTGCCATGGGCAGGGATGCTTCCCAGCTAGGCTTGGTTGCTGAAGGCCTCCTCCAACTTGGCCCTGAACACCTTCAGGGAGAGGGCATCAACAGTCTTTCTGAGCAGGCTGTTCCAGAGTCTCACCGCCCTTGTACCACAGAAATTCTTTATAAGATTTGGTTCAAACCTACTGTCCCTCAGCTTAAAACCATTTCCCCTTGTCCTATCACTGGACACCCTTATGAAAAGTCCCTCTTCAGCTTTCCTGTAGCCTGCTTTCCAGTGTTGGTCCCCTCAGAGTCTTCTCCAGGCTGAACAACCCCAGCTCCCTCAGTTTATCCCCATAGCCACGGTGCTCTAGCCCTTGGATCATCTTTGTGGCCCTCTTCTGGACTCACTCCAACAGTTCTATGTCCTTTTTATGATGTGGACACCAGAACTGGATGCAGTATTCAAGGCGGGGATCTCATAAGAGCAAAGGTGAAAACTTGATTTTGTCTAAAGTCTTGGGCCAAAGCTCATCAGATGGGATTTTCAAGCCATCTAAATGGTGTTAGAAGATCAGCTCTCTTTTCTTCCTATGGTATTTGTGTTCCTAACATACTTGAGCACTTCTGAAAATTCCTGTGGGTTTTTTTCAGTCATCCCTGAAGTCTTTGGCCTAATCAAGCATTTGGTATGTGATGCAGTCTCCACTGAGACTGCAGCAATGACTTCTTTCCTTGTTTGTTGTTCACGTGAGTGGATCTCGATGGATAGAGTTTTGATGATTTATCAATGGGAGCGAGCTGGAGTTTAGTGCTGCCAAAGGCCTTCAAGTAAAGGAGAAGTACTGGACAGTGAACTCTTTGGCTAATGTATTCTTTCTGCAAGTTGTAGATTGTTAGGGGCTTTTGTTGTTTTTTTCCTGGATTTTTTTCTTTTTTTATTTCATAAGAATGTTGAAGTGATGCCAACAGATAATTTTCAGGGGACTAGAACAGGGCAGCTACAGGTATGCAGGGAGAGGCACTTGGGAGATTAATGAAGTGCCTTTGCAGCTGCTGTTGTAGAAGCTGGAAACCTTGTTTCATTAAGCAGAAAAATAAACTACAGAAACAGAAGACTCCCTCTCCTTCTTTCTAAAAGTGTTTCCTTTCTTAAAATGCACATTTTTAATCCAGTGGGAAGAGTCTTTTCTTACTGCTGACATACTCCTTAAATCATATTGTTTTCAGGCAGTAGGTAGAGTGTGTAGATGAGTGACATTTGCTTGTAACTGTAACTAAAACAGTTTTAGTGACATCAAAAAAAAGGAATATTGCGTTTATAAGCTGAACCCTTTAAAGCAGAGAGAAGGAAAATTCCAAGCTGGAGTTAGAAATGGAAAAACATCCCTTATCTCTTTCAGTGCCTGCAGCTATGCCATCTTGGAGTGTGATTTATTTAACTAAGACTTGTCTGGTCAGTAGCTGGTCAAGCGAATCGCCAGGAAGGACTGGAAGGAGCTGTGGGAGTGATTCAGTAGGTGGTGCTGTTCCCTTGAAGCCAGCTCTGATGGTGGGCCCAGCAGGATATTCAGGGTCTATTTCTTCCTATAGCTCTGCCTTTCTGGTAGGACCTGAAAATCTAGCAATGTGCTGCCATACAAATCCTGCTGATGCTTTTTGCTAGCTGTAGCAGTGTTCTAAGATATACGTTTAAACTTCTGGGAGCATGGGGGTGGTAAATAGTAGAGAACAACATATACTAGTTTGAGTTGTGTATATACCCGAGACTGAAGCTTGAAGCAGGTTTCAGGATCTGTGAATTCCAGGAGTCATAAATGGAAACCCCCATTGTGGCAACAAATGGTCAGATTTTTGCCATGCAGTGTGGATAGCATTCCTTCAGGTAGCACTAGACTTGGCTTCCAGTCCAAGGTGAAGTTGAATCCAGAAGCAGACCCAGAGAGGATTGCAAACATTCCAGCAATGGGAGGTGTGTTTGAATGTGAGCTCTCAGTGATAGCTCTCCGCTGAGCCACACTCTGGTGAAATGCAGTCACTTAATTAACAAAGCAAGTAATGCACTTTTTCAGAGGATGTAAACAGTGTCTTTCCAAGCTGTCTCCAAACTTCAGAGTTGTTCTTCTCAGAAATCTTCATAAGTAGTGAAACCTATTGTGTTGTTTAGGGTCATAAAAGAGTGTTAGATCGTCTACTTCGACCACCTGTGTGTCGACAGCTATTAGATTTGTCTGGTCACCCGTGTTTTGAACCCAGTTACGGACAGACAGCAGCTGTCCATCTTGAAACCATCAGGAGTTTAAAGCTCCTCCCTTCCATTGATAGTTTTGTTCCAATGCAGCTTCCAATGTGAAATGTGTTTCTGGTTTGATTTGACTTTTCTTTCTTGGCTTCGCGTTCCAGACTTTTGTTCTTCCTTCACCCAATTGAAGATCCTTTTGGAAATCAATGCAATAATGAAAAGTAAAACTGCCTTCCCAAACCTACCCACTGCCTCCTGCTTATGCCTCCAGGGAATGCATTAGCTGTCTTTGTCATGTTGCACTGGGTGTTCAAGTTCAGTTGTTTGTTTCTTGTGACTTCCAAATCCTTTCCATAGTTGTCATTTCCCAGGGTGTAGCACACCCATACCACACTTATGCCCAATCCCATGGCTACAGTGTATGTTATTTCATTTCTTAAAGGCAGGCTGTACTAAAAGGTTTTGTTTGAAAGAATAGAAGCTTGTGCAAATGGTTGATGTTCTTCATCTTGTCAATACCCTGTTCTGATCTTTTATCAGTCTTTGTGCCACCTGGGAATTTTTGTCAGCAGTGATTTTATAACTTAAGAGTACTTGATCAAAATGCTGAATATTGTGGGGTTATTACTAGTTTTACCTGCCTCTTACTAAAATCACTGATGTTTGAAGACCCCTAGATAATATATTTATGGGGACCTTCTAGGAGTTAGCTTTTATGTACTTTCATTGACAGAACTCTAATGTTCTGTAGTAGTGCCAAGTCAAATGCTTACAGAACTGCAAGTTCTAACCCTAACTCTTAGGGTTAGAAACCATGTGTACCTACCAATGAATGAAATCAGGTTGGTTTGATAAAATGTTTTTCCATAAGCCCACATTGACTAACATTAATGATTTCCCCACCATTTAGTTCTTCATCAGGAAATTCAGTGTTAGAATACATGTGTCAGAAGATCTCTACTTTTTGCTCACTTAGAGTGTTTGCAATGAATGTGTATTACTAAAACCAAACCAAAACACAAACAAAAAACAACAACAAAATAACAACACACACCCAACAAAACAACAACAACAAACTGAATAAAGCAAAAATCCAGCTAAGGGTGCAGCCACGTAAGCAAGAGACCTTTAGTATTTGAAGAAGCAATCTGTGATTTCTCTGTGTGGCTGTGGATGGAATGCACTGCTAAGTCTCAGTGAGCATAAGCAGAGTGGACAGTGGTCCTGCCTCTAACTGGAATTGTAATCCATCAAACCCCATGTGGGATTTCTTTCAAAAGCTGATGTTGGTTCTAAACTCTTCTCTGACATAAAGCATGAATAGAATAGAATAGACCAGGTTGGAAGAGACCTTCAAGATCGTCGTGTCCAACCTATCATCCAACACCACCTAATCAACTAAACCATGCAACCAAGCACCCTATTAAGTCTCCTCCTAAACACCTCCAATGATGGTGACTCCACCATCTCCCTGGGCAGCACATTCCAATGGGCAATCACTCTCTCTGGGTAGAATTTCTTCCTAACATCCAGTCTGAACCTCTCTTGGTGCAGCTTGAGACTGTGTCCTCTTGTTCTGGTGCTGCTTACCTGGGAGAAGAGACCAACCCCCTCCTGGCTACACCCTCCCTTCAGATAGTTGTAGAGAGCAATAAGGTCTCCCCTGAGCCTCCTCTTCTCCTGGTTAATCAACCCCAGCTCCCTCAGCCTCTTTTCACAGGGCTTGTGTCCAAACCCCTCACCAACTTTGTTGCCCTTCTCTGGACACCTTCCAGCAAGTATATATGTGCTTTGTGGGCTTCAACATGGCACTCCTACAATATTTTCTTGTTTGTACTAAAATTCAAAGCAAGGCTTGGTTTTCCTCAGCTCATCACTTCATTTTTCTAAAGTTCACAAATGGAAGCTAGTGGGGAGATCCACAAAGCACTGCAGAGTTGCAGGTTCTGATGAAATGGTTGCGAAGCAGCTGTGCTGGTGTGGAGGTTGATGACTCTGTAAACATAGAATCATAGAATCAATAAGGTTGGAAGAGACCTCAAAGATCATGAAGTCCAACACATATCTGTGTTCCTTTCAGAGACAGCTTGAGATGTGGTTTTGAGGTGTTTTGTGTTTTAAAGAGACTACTGCATTTAGAATAGAATAGAAAGAATGGAATAAACCAGGTTGGAAGAGATCTTCAAGATCATTGTGTCCAACCTATCATCCAACACCACCTAATCAACTAAACCATGCAACCAAGCACCCTATCAAGTCTCCTTCTGAACACCTCCAGTGATGGTGACTCCACCACCTCCTTGGGCAGCCCATTCCAATGGGCAATCACTCTCTCTGTGTAAAACTTCCTCCTAACCTCTAGCCTAAACCTTCCCTGGTGCAGCCTGAGATTGTGTCCTCTTGTTCTGGTGCTGGTTGCCTGGGAGAAGAGACCAACCTCTCCCTGTCTACAACCTCCCTTAAGGTAGTTGTAGAGAGCAATAAGGTCACCCCTGAGTCTCCTCTTCTCCTGGTTAATCAACCCCAGCTCCCTCAGCCTCTTTTCACAGGGCTTGTGTCCAAACCCCTCACCAACTTTGTTGCCCTTCTCTGGACACCTTCCAGCAAGTATATATGTGCTTTGTGGGCTTCAACATGGCACTCCTACAATATTTTCTTGTTTGTACTAAAATTCAAAGCAAGGCTTGGTTTTCCTCAGCTCATCACTTCATTTTTCTAAAGTTCACAAATGGAAGCTAGTGGGGAGATCCACAAAGCACTGCAGAGTTGCAGGTTCTGATGAAATGGTTGCGAAGCAGCTGTGCTGGTGTGGAGGTTGATGACTCTGTAAACATAGAATCATAGAATCAATAAGGTTGGAAGAGACCTCAAAGATCATGAAGTCCAACACATATCTGTGTTCCTTTCAGAGACAGCTTGAGATGTGGTTTTGAGGTGTTTTGTGTTTTAAAGAGACTACTGCATTTAGAATAGAATAGAAAGAATGGAATAAACCAGGTTGGAAGAGATCTTCAAGATCATTGTGTCCAACCTATCATCCAACACCACCTAATCAACTAAACCATGCAACCAAGCACCCTATCAAGTCTCCTTCTGAACACCTCCAGTGATGGTGACTCCACCACCTCCTTGGGCAGCCCATTCCAATGGGCAATCACTCTCTCTGTGTAAAACTTCCTCCTAACCTCTAGCCTAAACCTTCCCTGGTGCAGCCTGAGATTGTGTCCTCTTGTTCTGGTGCTGGTTGCCTGGGAGAAGAGACCAACCTCTCCCTGTCTACAACCTCCCTTAAGGTAGTTGTAGAGAGCAATAAGGTCACCCCTGAGTCTCCTCTTCTCCAGGCTAAGACTTTCTCAAGATGGGGACGAGAGTTGTGTGTGTAGAAGTAACTTTAATCTCTTATAAAATAAATGTGTGGGTTCTCTTTTGTCTCTGGGGCACCAAGACTTGGCCAAAATTGGGATGGTACTGATAGTAACCAAACAAATAATGATAACAAAACAATAAATTAGAATATGCCAGAATGACCTACTTTAAAATAAAAAATAAATTAAATTGGATAAAGAATAATGGCTTGTAGCTATGGGATAATGGAATTGGGGACAGTGGTGACTACACTTCATCCTAATCTTGCCCTTAGTTGACAACAGATGTGTTTGTGCTTCATTGTGGATGGATTTTGTGATCAACATACCTTTGCTGCATGAGATGCTCATCCTTTTCATACCCTTCACAGTAAATAGTCCAGGATTCCATTGTCCAAGTCCAGAATTTTCATTTTAAGCCATTTGCATTGTATACTGAAGAATCAACTCTGGTAATTGAAATGCAAACATTACTTGGTCTTTCTCCTTCAAACAATCCCCACTTTCTTTCTGAACACTTAAATTTCTTCCTGTTCAAAGGATGACATAGGCCCATGTGTCCAGAGAACATTGTGTGCCAGGCTAATGTTACCCTTGTTGAAAATGTTTGGGGTAGTGACTTTCTCTTTCTGCATGGTGCAAAGGATTGTTTTTTCTGCTCTGACTCTCTGGACATTGTTGTGATGCAAATATTTTGGTTGCCATATTACATGGATTGAAGAAGTTGAAACAGAATTTAAGTGGTTTACATGTTGCAATAAATTCATGAATTTCAAACCTCCTACTTTAGCATTAGGCTTACTTTACTCAGTAGCCATTTTCTGAAATTCAATGAAAGTATCCTGGTTTCAAGAGAAGATTCCTTTACAGGGAAGTTCTTAGTGATAAACCATTTGAAATAGCGTGGGGTTTTTCCCTAATTTACTTTTTCTCCCCCACAAATTTATTACCATTTTCCCATTCTTCATGATGAAAATGGCAGCTTCTGTCTTAAGCAGTTTATCTATATATTCAGTCTATAAGCCCCCTCCACCTTAAAAGCTCATAGGAGATTTGGTGAGATACTCTGTGCCTTGGGAAGCCTGAATGATTTATTAAAATCCCCACCCTTCATCCCCTTCCAAATACGACAGTCAGAATTCAAAGTGAGAATAATTACAGCTGTGCAGTTACAGCAGTTCTGAAAGACAGGGTAATATGAAGACTCCAGAGGAAATGTTAACAATTCTAATAGTTTTTCATAAAAGACAGAGAGAGACTGTCAAACCAGAGGTTTAAACAAAGAAGAGGTTAAAATAGAACAGAAAGGAAAAAAGTAACACTTGAGGGCCAGCAAGGGCCAGTTGATGGTAGCCCATGGCACCCAGGATGAGTAACACAACCCTTGTTGTCTAAAGTATTGATCTCTTGCTAGCAAAGAGACACATCTGATATCTACCCCACTAGATAAGACATGGGGTGGGGTGGGGGGGAGACACACAGAGGAAAGAAACAAATCTCTTTCACTACCTCTCTCTGAAATCCTAAATTAAGGTTAGTTGGCTACATTTGACAAAGAAAGAAAGGTTTCACGTGTGCTGCATGTAGTGCACTGTGAGCGTGACTGCTGCATTTATACCGATTGAGCGGCGCTGCTATTGTCCATCATCTTCCCCCCCTCCCCCTTTTTTTTTCCTATCCTGGTTTTGAATAATTCATGGGGGGTAAAAAAAAAAAATGATCACTTCATAATGCCACCAACTCACAGCAGGCAAAACTAATTTTACATGATAGGAAAACAGATTTTATTTATTTAAGAGTAATATTTAAAGAAAACAACAACTTTTTTTTTTTTGACACCAGCTGCTGGGAAATAAATAGAATATTTTATGACAGGGGGAAAAGAGAGGAGAAAAAAAAAAACGAACCACCACAAAAAAAGTCCAAATGCATTAAAAGCTGCTCCTGAGAGATGGATTAAAAAATGAAATACAGACGTTGGGCAGATAAATTTAACTCGGTGGTCACTGATGTAATTCTGCTCCTTAGTGGAGTGAAAGAGGTTTTTCTGCAGGAAACTTCAGCAGAGCGGGACGTTGTGCACAACAAGTTCTCTGAGTAGCCCGACTCTGCCTGCTTGTGACTGGGGACAGCTTAGGTGACAGCTCCACAAGGCCTCTTGCATCCTCTAGACCAGGTTTTCTTTCTTTCCACACGGAGTGTCAGTTGCGTGAGAAGCAAGCCTCCTTGTCTGTCTGGTGTTGCCATATCTGACCTTGGCTCTTTGGCAGGAGGAAACACTGAAGTGGTAGGATGCAATGTGAAGCTACAGCTCTTTTTTTTCTTCATCTTTTTCTTCCTGAGGTGGCTTGAGGAGTGATGCAAGAGGTATTTGAGAGGGGGAAAAAAAAAAGAAGAAAAAAATCTTAGTGGCGCTTTTCCTTTGCTTTTTGGAGAAAGGGGACACAGAGCTGCCTTGCAGTAGGGGGGGGGCGATGGAGGCAGGCAGTGCTGGGCATGCAAGCCTCTCCCCTCGATGCGATCTGGCAGCTGGCCTGGGGCTGGGCCAGGTGCCACAGGCAGCCCTGGGCTTCGTCCCGGCTGCCCGAGAGTCCAGGGAACGAGTGGGTTGGTGCCCGGTTTCGGCGGCCCGGGGAGGAGGTGAGCAGGAGGAGAGCTGCGCTGTGTTCTAGTGCAAGAGCAGTCAAAAGAAATGCCATTGGTAATACAAATGTTGTTTATTGTATTTTCATGTAAAACTGTTTAACTTAAAAACTCCGAGTGACAGGGGGAATGTAAATCTGAGGCTGAGAGCCTGAGTCACCAGCAGCAGTTTATTATTATCCCTGATAACAGCTGAATTCCAGCCTTCCTGCCTCCTATAAAATGGGGCAGTTTTGTCTATTATTGGCGCCGTGTGCACTGCTATGGGAAGAGTTTGTCAGCAGTTGAGCTGTAAGCCCCTATTTTCACGGGTTTATAACTCAACTGTTAAAAATTCACTCCAGGCTAAAACTTGGCACAGGAGATGAAGTCTCTCCAAGTTACGCTGAAACTTCGGCTGTCCTCAGGCAGCTTCCTGACAGCGTTAAAAGAGATGAGGTGTGTGCAGCTCCTTTAAGAGGCAGAAAGGGAGCAAGGACAACAAGGGCCCAGCATTTTGTGCCTTTTATTGCAAATGATGCTGTGGTTGGTTTCTGGCTTGCTTAAGAAGGAGCACCCTGATGGCCCTCTGTATTCTTGCACGTCTCAAATTTGGCCGGACTCTTATTTGAATTTTACATAACTTCTCTGTTAGTTTTATGTGGAGAGAAATCCATCAAGCTATTTGTACATGTCTGTTTAAATTGGAACTGAAGGCACTGGGGTTTTTGATACAGTTTAAGGTTAAAATACCATTTAACATATATATTTATTTTCTTTTTAATAGCTACCATTAATTAGTTAACACAGTCTCAAGCTGCGCCAGGGGAGGTTTAGGCTGCATGTTAGGAAGAAGTTCTTCACAGAAAGAGTGATTGGCCATTGGAATGGGCTGCCCAGGGAGGTGCTGGAGTCACCATCACTGGAGGTGTTTAGGAGGAGACTGGATGGGGTAGTTGGTGCCATGGTTTAGTTGATTAGATAGTGTTGGGTGATGGGTTGGCCTCAGTCTCAAAGGTCTTTCCCAACCTGGTCTATTCCCTTCCATTCTATTCCCTTCCATTCTATTCTGTTCTAAATTTGTATTGATACTGGGCAGTATAATATGCTCAAAGTGCATGAAGTATATTATTATTTGATACTTCCAGTAATATTATTTTAAGAGAGAGATTTCAAAGGTGTAATGCAATTGTAACTGCTGGGTGGTTGTAATGAGGCAGCCTTTGATTTGACCCAGTGTCACCTGCTACAAAGCATGCTGTAGTCATATGAAGAGAGCATGGTTTACTGTGTTTGTATGCTCTAGTTTATCAAGGTAAGAGGATCAACCCTTTGGTTTTGTTGTGGGTTTTTTTTTTTTTTTCAGAAGTGTTCATTTTACAGCATGGTTGAATGTTTTCGTGGGACTGTCATCTTGAAAGTAATACCATCAAGTTAGTTTTGATTTTATGGTAGCTAGTTGCGGTCATCAGGGAGTGGCCTTTAGTGCTGCAGGCTGGCAAGAATCCTTTAAAGGAAGGAAGCGAATAGCAGTAACTCTTCACATGGTTATTGTACAGATTTATAAATACATAGGTCTAGCTGTGAAATCTGAAGCTGACCTGGAAAAAAACAAACCTTTGTGTACATCAGAACTAAAAGCATGGGCAAAAAAAATACAATAGAGAAAGTCAATTGGAGGTATAATATTTAGTTAGATTTTTTTACAGCACTTGACCCATTAAGGATCAGAACAAGAGGACACAGTCTCAAGCTGTGCCAGGGGAAATTCAGGCTCGAGGTGAGGAGAAAGTTCTTCACAGAGAGAGTTGTTAGCCATTGGAATGTGCTGCCCAGGGAGGTGGTGGAGTCACCATCCCTGGATGTGTTCAAGAGGGGATTGGACGTGGCACTTGGTGCCATGGTTTAGTCATGAGGTCTGTGGTGACAGGTTGGACTTGGTGATCTTTGAGGTCTCTTCCAACCCTGGTGATTCTGTGATTCTGTGATCTAATTCTTGGCTTATATCTGTTAAAGAATAGCACTAAAAAGGAAATTGGCCCAGTGAAACAAATGCTCTTCTCTTATGTAGTCATAAATCAGAAATAGCCCTGGGTTGTCATACAGGTGTCAAGTGTTCTGGATTTACACTACCACAGATTTGGCCAGGTATCCAAAAAAATTGTGAATTTCAGTTTGGGTTCTGAGGTAGCTGGTTGGCGTAGACCTCTTTGCTGAGGGCATCTGGTCTGTCTGCCAGCATCCACACCTGCAAAAAAAAAAAGTCCTTATTTTAATTTCCACCTTTTTTTGATAGCAAACTGTCCTACCTGACCTTGATTATCTGTTCTGGGTTCAGCTGGGGTAGAGTTAATTTTCACAAGAAGCTGGGAGGGGAAACAGGGGGTTGGAACTAGATGATCCTTGTGGTCCCTTCCAACCCTGACTGATACTATGATACAGCCGGGACAGCTGACCCAAATTAGCCAAGGGGGTATTCAATACCAGATGACATCATGCTCAGTACATAAACTGGGGAAGCTAGCTGCGTAGGGAGAAGGGATGATGGTTTGGATTTGGGGATGCTAGGTTCTGGGTGGTAAGCAACAGCATTGTGCATCACTCACTTCATATATTCTTCTATTAGTGCTATTGTTGTTCTTATTCTCTCCTTGTGTCATCCTCTAAAACTGTCCTTATCTCAACCCATGAGTTTTTACCTTTTTTTTCCAGCTCTCCTCCCTATCCCACTGGGGCTGGGGGAAGGAGTGAGTAAGTGGCCATGTGGCATTTAGTTGCTGGCTGGGCCCAAACCATGATGTCATCTCCAGAGAAAATGGTTAAATACAATCTTCTGGGATTTGCCACCAAATATTTAAATGCTTTATTGCACTGGAAATAATAAATCCCTGTAAGGAGCTGCAGCTAGCAATGAGGCATCTTCTGCTCCTGACTTTTTGCTAAACTTCATTCAAATTCAGGTGCTTTTGGGAGAGCATAGGAAAGAGTTTGAGGTCAAGGGGGTGCATAACTGGTAAGAGTTCTGTGTGATCAGTCTTTGAGGTCTCAGTTTAAAAAGCATCATTAACTCAGTGTTACCTTTCAGTGCCTTTCTAAAATCTTTCATTTTCAACACAAGGCCTGCGTGCAGAATTTAAGAGGCTTATTCTCTTACACAGAAATAATGCTGCTAAGCTGCTAGAAATCTCTGCAGCTTAATATAAATGTTCAAATAATAAAAAAAAAAAAAGTTAGTATTTTAACTGTATAACCTTCAAATATAATTAATAATGAAATCTTAAGCAGGAGCCTAGGGGAAAACATTTGGATTCTTTCTATTTGTGGAATAGGTGCAGGTCTCTAGTGTGCAGTTGAAAATAGGGACTAAATATAAGCTGATGATTTGAAAATCACTAATGTGTGCCTCTGAATACAGTCAGAGTTGGGATATAAAGTAGAGCACAGAACAAAATGAAAACAGAGGGACCTCAGCCAGCAGCTTCATGCTCAGATAAAGTTCCAAAGTTGCATACTAGGTGTGGTGGGTTCAGATTTCCCCCCCACCGCAACATGAATTTTGCCAGAGCAGCTCAGGTGGAAACACATGAAAGCTGTATTTACAGGCAAAGCTATGCTCTACAATGGAATGCAATGAATATGTACAAAATAGACAGGATTTACAATATTTACAGATATTTACAAGTAACAAACAGCACAAGAACCCCCCTGGTCAAGCACTGGGGGAAGCTATTAGCTTCTCCTTTTCTGCCTACTCAGACCTCCCTGTAGAAAAGAAGGGAGAATGGAGCAGGGAAAGTTGCTGTTAACTTAACACAGCCAAGGTCAAGCAGAAGCAAGTTTTAGTATCTCTCCAGAGCAAAGAAGTGAGAAGAGAAAACTGGTTTGGTACAACCAATCTTACGGTAGATGTCTCTCCAAGGGGATTGTTTAGAACTATCTTTATTTTCCTTTTTACATCCAATAGTGATTTATTTACATTTTACAGAATCACAGAATCACCAAGGTTGGAAGAGACCTCAAAGATCATGAAGTCCAACCTGTCACCACAGACCTCATGACTAAACCATGGCACCAAGTGCCACGTCCAATCCCCTCTTGAACACCTTCAGGGATGGTGACTCCACCAGCTCCCTGGGCAGCACATTCCAATGGCTAACAACTCTCTCAGTGAAGAACTTTCTCCTCACCTCCAGCTGAAACTTTCCCTGGTGCAGCTTGAGACTGTGTCCTCTTGTTCTGGTGCTGGTTGCCTGGGAGAAGAGACCAGCCCCCTCCTGGCTACAGCCTCCCTTCAGGTAGTTGTAGAGAGCAATAAGGTCACCCCTGAGCCTCCTCTTCTTCAGGCTAAACAATCTCAGCTCCCTCAGCCTCTCCTCACAGGGCTTCTGGCTCAAAATCTGTGAAGAAATGTAAAGGCATAGCCTAAAACTACCACACTAGGTGGAGGTACTCAGATGAAGAGTTTGGTTTTTTGTTGGGTTTTGTTTGTTTGTTTTCCATTTGGCTTGAGGATTAAACTGTATTATCCTGCCAGTGCAGGAGGTAGTGTGTTAATTATTTTTTTCTTCATTCCTTCAACAGTGCCCTCCATCCAGGAGCATAATTATGGGAAACAAAAATCACAGTCAGAGGGTGTGTTATGGCCACCTGTACGATGAGAACATTAAGATTTTTAGCGCAGCAAGATGCTTTCCAGAAACAATGCCTCCCAGAGAAAGATGATGTTGTCAAGAGCTAATCAGAACGTGGATTAGAAAGAAAGTAGGCAGAAAAAAAGTGGTCAGGTAAAAAAGGGCCCTCTCAAGAGTGGTGTGTGTGCTGCAGTGTGGTTGGAATACATTTCCAGAGCTTTTCTCTGCTCTTCTTCAGAGCCTGTGTTCCACTTAATGCTTGCAGGAATCAGGGGAGGGCCACCAGTTTGCTCCTTGATGCAGCTCTTAAGCTCTGCAGCAGCGTTAGCTGTAAACAGGAACTGTGTGATTACATGCCAGAATTTTGGCCTCAATAATGAAATAAGCAGAAAGGAACACTGTCTGCAGGTACTTCAAACATGAGGGCTGTCCACACAGTACTCTTCCAGAGTCTAAGTGGAAGAGGCAGAGGCCCTGAAAATGACTGGTTATTTCTTTGTATTTCCCAGCTCTTTAAGCAACTTGCTGCACATGCTTTAGGTCTGATTAAGAGGGTTGAGGGTCACTACTTTAAAATCCTTGGAATCATATGATTTAAAAAAAATAAATAAATAAAAGAAAAGAAAAAAAGAGATGGAAGTGAAAAAGGAGGTTTGGTGTGCACAGAAATGAGCATTTACATGTCACTGTCACACTGTGTGACCTGAGGTATGGCAGTGATTTCCTTTGAAGGTGTCAGTTGCCATTTTACTGGCACATTCCAGAACAGTGATGGGATCAGCTAATGGAATAATCCTACTACTTGTCAGAGGAGAAAAATGTTCTTAAGCTTGTTTTTTATAACAGCACCCTGAAATGGTTGATGGTGGCTAAAAGGGACAACAGAGAAGTCCAACTGTTACATCAGATAGCCTGCTTATCATAGAATCAATAAGGTTGGAAAAGACCTCAAAGATCATCAAGTCCACCCTGTCACCCAACACCTCATGACTACTAAACCATGGCTTCAAGTGCCGCGTCCAAGCCCTTTTTGAACACCTCCAGGGATGGTGACGTTTGAACGTGTCCAGAGAAGGGCAATGAGGTTGGTGAGAGGCTTTGAGCACAAGCCCTATGAGGAAAAGCTAAGGGAGCTGGCATTGTTTAGCCTGCAGAAGAGGAGGCTCAGGGGAGACCTTATTGCTGTCTACAACTACCTGAAGGGAGGTTGTAGCCAGGAAGGGGTTGGACTCTTCTCTCAGGGAAGCAGCGCCAGAACAAGGGGACACAGTCTCAAACTGTGCCAGGGGGAGTTTAGGCTCGAGATGAGGAGAAGGTTCTTCACAGACAGAGCTGTTGGCCATTGGAATGTGCTGCCCAGGGAGGTTGTGGAGTCAAACAAGAAGCAGCAAAGATATCATAAT
This sequence comes from Dryobates pubescens, assembly GCF_014839835.1. Lineage (NCBI taxonomy): Eukaryota > Metazoa > Chordata > Aves > Piciformes > Picidae > Dryobates > Dryobates pubescens. The sequence goes on along the minus strand of NC_071619.1, from coordinate 35,936,874 downwards.
GTGGAAAGGATGCTTCAGATTTACTCCCAGTCTACTCTTTGAGACCCCTGCCCCAGCATGGCAGCTACCAGGGCTGTATTTCAGTCTTGGGAGCACGTTGTGTTGCCAGCAATGTTGTGTTGTTCCCTGTCCTTTTTTACAGAGTGGCTGCATCATCCCTTTTGTACATTTCATCAACAACAGTTCTTCACTGAGAGACCTGTAGCCTCAGGGTTTGTGATCATCTTTGGTAATTGTAGGAAAAGCTCTGTTCTCCAGTGCCTTCTCCTTGAGAAAAATGAGGAGCTGGTAGAAATACTTTTCCATATTCTTCCCATTGCTAACCAACTCATTAATGCTTTCAGATTATCACAAAATCAGTCAGGGTTGGAAGGGACCACAAGGATCATCTAGTTCCACCCCCCCTGCCATGGGCAGGTGTGGCCGTTTGACGCTGTGCCTTTAAGAAAGGGGCACACTGGCTAAATGTTTGTAAAATATTTTGGTATTCTAAACGAATTTCATTGGTAGAATTGTGGGAGGTGAGATTGTTAGACCCAGGGTAGCAGGGACTTTCTCTCAGTCTTCCTTCCTTCGCTGTCCCTCTCGGCTGGATCTGCTTCTGGGATTCTGGCCAACTAAGATAAGATACTAACTCCCTGTGCCAGGCCTTTCTTCCTTTCCTGCCCTGCTAACCGTCCACATCTGTTTTCTACCTCTTTTGGGGGAGAAGGGAGGTAGGGGGGTGAAGGGGGCACAGGGGGAAGCCCCCTCTGTGGGGGGTCTGGTTTCTGGTTGAGTTCATTTGCTATATATTCCTGTAGATATTGTAAAATACCTGTATTTGTTGTGTTACATATAATCTGTTTCCTTGTAAAATATACTCTCATTTCTCCGACTGGGTTTAGCCGTGGTCTCTTTCTCAGTGGGGGAGGGAAAGCAGAGCCTTTCCTTTCAAACCACCACAGAAGGGACACCTCACACTAAATCAGGCTGGCCAGAGCCTCATCCAGTCTGGTCTTAAACACTTCCAGGCATGGGGTCTCAGCCACCTTCCTGGACAACCCATTCCAGGGCTTCACCACTCTCATGGTGAAGAACTTCCTCCTCACGTCCAGCCTGAATCTCCCCACCTCCAGCTTATGCTGAATCTGTCTCTGACCTCAAGCAATTGAAGGATGTACTGATGAACTTTAGATTGTTTATGTACTCTTGAAGTCTTTTATGTAACCTTTCACAAGTGGTGGTCATGTCTTAGTGTGCCTTGTGTCAATAACACAGTTACCTGTTTTCTGAAGCCAGAAGCTGACTGGTTGGGAGTTGCAGGAACAGAAATAAAAGTAGAAATCAACTTTCCCCCTAGCTCTGCATTCAGAAGAATGTTCTGGACATCTTAGGACATTAGCAGCTAAAGATACCAGACATCGAAGGCATCAACAAATTCCCCTAATAGCTTATTTTAGACTTTTGTTTGAGATCTTAATTTTCTGCAGCAATGTTTGTTAAGCCTCATATCTCCGTAGGGCACACAAATTGTTCATCTTAGCCAAAATCAGATATAAGTGCTTAGTAGATCTGGAATGCAGATCTAGTCTTCAGATTTCTTTAGCTGTCAGTTAAAAGCAGAAGCCTTTTCCTTCCACTTTTCTTTATCAAAATGGTGTTTCTTGGTGAGACGGAGTCTTGAAGTTGAGGGGGGCTTCTCATCATAGGGTATCTATGTATCAAGGCTGCTGAAGGCGGTAGAGAATGCACATTCAGTAATTATCAAGAAAGCATTACTTCAGTGAGAACTGCAGTTCATGAATCTAAGTTTTCTGTGTATCAGTCTTATGGTTGATTGACATGCTGCCTAGGAAGGCATGACCTCTCACTGAAGTATTTTGTGGTTTTTGAGATGTTTACAAATCCATCTCTGTGATGATTAAGTATGCACTGGTGCTGCTGGTTCTGTCTGTGGGGAATGAATAGTGTCTCTCTCTAACCCTGCCTTTCTTTCATGAACCTTGTATGAATCACCTTTATTATTCATAGAATCAGAGAATCAATAAGGTTGGAAAAGACCTCAAAGATCATCAAGTCCAACCTGTCACCACAGACCTCATGACTAAACCATGGCTCCAAGTGCCACGTCCAGTCCCCTCTTGAACACCTTCAGGGACAGTGACTCCACCACCTCCCTGGGCAGCACATTCCAGTGGCCAATCTCTCTTTCTGTGAAGAACTTCTTCCTAACATCCAGCCTAAACCTCCCCTGGTGCAGCTTGAGACTGTGTCCTCTTGTTCTGGTGCTGGTTGCCTGGGAGAAGAGACCAACCCGCTCCTGGCTACAACCTCCCTTCAGGTAGTTGTAGAGAGCAATAAAGTCTCCCCTGAGCCTCCTCTTCTCCAGGCTAAAAAAAATCCCAGCTCCCTCAGCTTCTCCTCATAGGGCTTGTGCTCAAGACCTCTCCCCAGCCTTGTTGCCCTTCAGGATTAGATCCCTCTTGTAAATTTGGTTGAAATTGGTAAATTAACAGTATTAGTGAGAGAATGTGTCTAAACTGCACAGTTTTAGCCTTAAGAAGACCAAGAGAAAAGCTGGTATGCAGAGATAGGATATCCTTAGTTACTCCAGGTTTAACCAACAGTTTGCTCTATGACCTCTGGCAAACCATTTGTCTCTTTATGCATAAGAAAATATTGATTGATTGAATCGATCTCTGGGTAGGATTGAAGGCCGTTTTTAGATTCCCGGTTTGAGGATCTCAGAGCTTTTTATTATCAAATGCTGAGAAGGTAGCAGGTAATGGTAAACAGGCTGTCAGTATTCTCTCAAGATATGCTGGCATATGTCTTGATAATGATCCACCGTGAAGGGTTTGAGCAGGTTCTGTTGATTCAGTAATGCACGTGAAAATGTTTCTCTGAATTAGGAGAGCTTCGTTTAACGCTTCATGTACTATCAACTGGCAATAAAGCACAGGAATTTGCCATAAGAGAAAGACACCACACAAGTTGTCTTGCCTGAGGTTTGAGGGGGTTTTGTGTGTTTGTTTTTCTTTTTCTTTTCTGGTCATACACTGCAAATCTGTGAAAAGTGAAGTATGAAGGCTTCTTTTTCATTCCTTTCACCTGTCTATAATGTAGGCTAGAGCAAATCCTCTCCTCCTTTTCGTACTTGACCGTGCGATGTCACATGAGATGTGCAGTGGGCAGCAGGGTATCAGCATCAGTTACAATGAACAAGTGTTTAGTTAAGTCAGGCCAGCTTAAAAGTAGGTCTTTACTGAGAGGGGCATTCATTAATGATACCTATAGCAAAGAGCTCTTAAAACATCTTTAGTTATTGTCACTACATATTCAAACAGCTACTTCTTAAGAACCTTATTCTACATTGTCTGCAAGTGTACAATACTACAAAGTTGAAGGGTGGTTGTAGCCAGGAGGGAGTTGGTCTCTTCTCTCAAGCAACCAGCACCAGAACAAGAGGACACAGTCTCAAGCTGCACCAGGGGAAGTTTAGGCTGGAGGTGAGGAACAAGTTCTTCACTGAGAGAGTATTAGCCATTGGAATGGGCTGCCCAGGGAGGTGATGGAGTCACCATCCCTGGAGGTGTTCAAGAGGGGATTGGACATGGCACTTGGTGCCATGGTTTAGTGATGAGGTCTGTGGTGACAGGTTGGACTTGATGATCTTTGAGGTCTCTTCCAACCTTGGTGATTCTGTGAAAGTTGGTGCCTTATGGCTCTGCTGCAGTCCCTGGTGGTCTTATCTCACCAAGGTTGAGGCCATGAGGGAAGTGACTTCTTTATTTCTCATTTTTTCATTTGCTCTTCTTTGTGGTGTGATTTTTTTCTACTCATCCTTCTTCCCCTTCACCAAAAGAGGGGTAACTTCATCAGGGGAAGTTTAGACTCGAGGTGAGGAGAAAGCTCTTCACAGAGGGAGTTGTTAGGCATTGGAATGGGCTGCCCAGGGAGGTGGTGGAGTCACCGTCCCTGGAGGTGTTCAAGAGGGGACTGGACGTGGCACTTGGTGTCATGGTCTAGTAGTCATGAGGTGTTGGGTGACAGGTTGGACTTGATGATCTCTGAGGTCTTTTCCAACCTTATTGATTCTATGATTCTGTTCTATTATCTTATAAATAAGACAAGCACTCGCTCTGTTTCTATCAAATTGTTTTTTCCAGCTTAATCTTCAGGATCATTCCATTTCCAGCAGACACCTTTCCTGCCAGTAGTGTATTTTTCTTGTCCTGTAGATTTCAGTACTTGTCACATTTTTTTCCTATAGCCTCCTTTCTGCAGCAATAACGCAAGTATCCATTTGTTCCGTCATGATTATATGTTACGTACATACTGGTGCTTAGCTGTATTACAAACTGTTTATGCATTTGGTCCAATTATGCTGTTAGTATTATGGTCTTGCAAAATATTATATACACATGTCAGTGTCTGATTGCAGTGTACTTGTGTTTGGGTTCAAGGCAAGCAAATATCAATTATGTCCAGCCATGTGTTCTTCTACTTAAGGTGTGCAACAGCTTCTGCTTTGCCAACACCATGGGTTTTCCCAAGCAACAGACTTTCTGCTTGGGCCAAACACTGTCACAGAAATGGTTTGATTTCTTTCTGGTGATGTGGGAACTTCCTACAATGCTCCTTAGGTTGGGAGGATAGTGGGAATAACAGGTACAGCTTTGCCTTAGAAGATGGCTTATTGTTCCTCCTTTTAGCTGGCTACACTATGACCTTGAGGAGCCCCAAATGGTTCTGATTAACTGAGTTTTCTATCCATGTGGTCCTTGGAAGTTAATCCATTTGCACACACAGATTTTCAGCTGTCTGTCAGGCATGAGGCTAACTATTTGCTATGTCCTAAATTTAGTGTTTCCTGATTGTGCAATGAAATGGTTGATGTTTTCAGAATTTGTTATAGCACTTCATAAACGGTAGAGTGTTTTATATTGGGCTTTGGTGATTTCTTGTTTTGCTTTGTTTGTTTGTTTTTTGTTCTGTGATATGGAAAGTTGAGATGAAGCTGCTTCCTGTACAGGGGCCTGCAATGCTATCAAATTTTCCATAGTTACTACTGACACATACAGTTTTCTGTACTCTGTGGTCTTTTGGTCTCTTCTCCCCCCCCTATTCTGTGGGGAGTCTTCAGTGAATATCAGCCAGAAGGCTTAATGCAAGAAATCTCAGGGGTTATCAGCCAGAAGTTACATTAGGCTATGCAAAATTATATTTAATACTTCTTTTACTTCTTTTTTTTTTTCAACTCAAGTCCTTGCTTTATTTTGCTAACAATTATTAATAGAGGACCTGCCTGTCCCAGTTGTCAAAAAATGATGGGGAGATGTGTGTGACAAGGACCACATAAGAATGTCTCTACAAATCAGTTGTGAAGTCTTGAGCTATGTAGCCCTTATCTCTTGTGGAGAAGAACAGAAGACCCTGGAGGTGTTTACGAGGGGATTGGACCTGGCACTTGGAGCCATGGTTTAGTAGTCGTGAGGTGTTGGGTGACAGGTTGGACTTGATGATCTTTGAGGTCTTTTTCAACCTTATTGATTCTATGAATGCCTCCAAGTTAATGATAATCATCCAGTGCTCTGCACCCACCAACCCAGAAGCTGTCCACAGTGAATTTCAAGAAGGTAGTATTGTATCATTAGAAGTGCAAAGGGAAGGTACAACTGAAAAGAAGAAAAAAAGCATTTAGTAAAGGAAACTATGGCAGCATTGTACTTAGGACCTCAGCTGTGTGAATTTTGTCTTTCATAACCCATATCTGATGAAATGAAAAGAAGGAATTTGCATAAAATTTGGGATTGGTACAAGCCATGTCAGAGATGCATACAATGTTATGAAAAAGAAAAGAGCACTCACATTTCTTAATGTATCTATGTGTAGAAACGAAAAACTTTCCAAGCAAAAGTGAAGAAGTTTCTTTTCCCTCCACTCAGAATCATAGAATCAGTCAGGGTTGGAAGGGACCACAAGGATCATCTAGTTCCAAACCCCCTGCCATGGGCAGGGACACCCCACACTAGATCAGGCTGGCCAGACCCTCATCCAGCCTGGTCTTGAACACCTCCAGGGATGGGGCCTCAACCACCTCCCTGGACAACCCATTCCAGGGCTTCACCACTCTCATGGTGAAGAACTTCCTCCTCACATCCATTCTGAATGTCCCCATCTCCAGCTTCATTCCATTCCTCTTAGTCCTATCAGTACCTGATATCCTGAGAAGTCCCTCCCCAGCCTTCTTGGAGCCCCCTTCAGATACTGGAAGGCCACAATAAGGTCACCTCAGAGCCTTCTCTTCTCCAGACTGAACAGCCCTAACTCCTTCAGTCTGTCCTCACAGGAGAGGTGCTCCAGCCCTCTGCTCATCCTCATGGCACTTCTCCCATCCATACTATTCTTAGTCCTTTCAGCCTCTTTTTCACAGAAAACAAAAGGCACAGATTTCAATTTTTATGGTTGCAACCTGTCTTTAAAGATCACTTCCACTTTAATATTTCTGGCTTTGAAACAATTGCCATTTTACCTGAAAGGGCAACGTGTTTACAGATTGTATGTGAAATCACTTTGGAGAGCAATGTGTTTCCTGAACATCTCTATTTTTAGCATGGTGTTAGCTCAAAGCTAAGAACCCTTCTTAATTGGAACTCTACTTGTGGGAACTTAAAGATAGGGTTCTTTAATAGTTATTTCTTTCCTGATATGGACACATGTCATAATGTGTGAGAGATCTCAGGAAATCTGAGACAATCCTTCTCTTATTCATAGCTGTGAAGCTTCTCTCCCCTCCAGGCTGGAATCTATGTAGTTTTCTGTTTGAGAACTAACTGGGGTTGCTTCCAGTGCAAAGTTAAATGTTGAGTGTATTTTTAATGTATTTATTTTAATGTACTTATTTGTAATGGTTTTTAGGTTTGGTGTTTGTGGTGGTGTTTATGGTGGTTTGTGCTGGTGTTTGTGGTGGTGGTGGTGTGTTTTTTTAATGCAATGGGGGTTAAAGTGAGCCAAAACAACATGACTACCAAGTTTTCTGCAGGCCATCAGCAAGAGCCTCACCAGTGGTACATGGACTGTCATGCTGCTTTAAGAGAAATGGTGGTAGCACATGGCTCTTCAGAAGGTCCTACAAATAAACAGCAGCCTGGAACATTTTGTTTGCATTTTAAGAACAATAAGGGAATGCAGATTTAATAGGCTAATATGTTGAAGTGGCCTTAGTACTACCTTAATACAGTGGGATTTTCTGCAGCTTGCAGGGGTAGGAAATAGTTCTGTACACATTTACTGTGTAGGACTTCCTCCTTTTGGACTTGGTGTGGCTTACTTAGAAAAAAGTGAAAACAACTTTGCTCCTATAATTCACCGGCAGAAGCAGCATTTAAAATACCATACAGAGATCTTCATTTTTTCTCTGTGCACATAAAGACCCTCCTGTACTGGTTATTTTTTATTAATTACATGACAGAAAGGAGATCACTGACTGCATAAAAAAATCTGGACTGATTTTAGTCATAGCTCAGGAGATGGAAAGTTCCTCTCTTGACCAGATATGAGATTCACCCACGGTTAGAAATACAGAGCCATTAATGCTGCAGGGCATTGTTAAAGAATAAAAACTTAAGCTAAAAGAGAGAAATACATGAAGGTCAGTCCTGTCTTAGCTGGTTACAGAAGAGGATCCTGGCAGCTGGACGTCTGACTTGTACTCCTGCATACAGCTGCTGTTGGTATCGCAGTTATCTCCTCACAGGAAGGAAAGCATGTTTGTAAATAATTCTGAGCTTCAAGGAGGAAAGGCAACAATCTACCACAGAGTGGCATGGCAGTTAGTGTTTTGTTTCCTGGCAGGCTGAATGCACCATTACTGTAAAAGGGACAGGTTCAAAATTTGTTCCATATGCATTGCTTAGTGTTGGGGGGAGCGTGGAGAGTGAGGTGATGCTGGTCTGCATTATTTGAAAAAGAGTTCCTTAGCATATGAAAAGGAATTAAGCAGCTCCTCCATGACAGACCCACTTTCTTTGTATAGTTATTTGTAGAGAACATGCTTCTAGAGTGCTGAGATCTTTCTGGAGGAGGTGCAGAGGAGGGAAGGAGAAGGGGTGTTTAGAACTTCCATGCAAATTACAGGCAAGTTCATCCATGGTAAATGCAGATGCATCTCAGTTATGATGACAAAAAGTCTTGAAGAAGCTCTGATTCTAGTTCCACAAAGATATGTTGAAGAAATAAAACAGTTGTGCAATATGTGACTTATTGGGATTTTTATTTGTGAGTATTATTTTTCACTTCCTTAGCAATTAGGCCTGAGATATTTTTCTGGGCTTAGTGTCAACATAAAGGCAGCAGATCAAGCACGCTCCAAGATTCAGATTGGCTGGTGTTTGCTTATATCACCGTGACTGAATGTTACCAGTTTCATAATGCCTTTTTTGTTCAGGAAATTTCAAAACAGCTTTGATTTCAAACATAAAACTTGGCAAGTGACTGGTCCATAATGTGTTCTAATCACTTCTGGTACTTTAGAAAAGACTTGAAAAAGATTGAAGTTGTTATTTTCTTAGAAATCCACTCGCCAGTTGCATATCTGAACTTGTTTTTCGTTACCTGGAGCATTATAATCATATGGTCTTGTAGTCCCTTGTCCAGTATTAGTGTTGGCATGATGAAACTTATTTTGCTCTATGTTGTTTTAATTTGTTTGCTGCTACCAAATAATGCACAAGTTTCAATTCTGTAGTTTGGTTGACCACCAGAGGGGTGCATTTGATCTCATCTTCTTCGCTTAAACATAGATTAACAGCAAAGTTGCATACCCAGCCTGAGTTTTCTAATGATAATATTTTATTGTGTTAAAGATGTTTCGGGCTTTGTAATGAAGTTTGGTCTCAGCACTTTGAACAATCCAATCATTGCAGCAGCTCTGCCAGCCTGATCTCATACCGAGCATGTAGTCTTCATCTTATGTATTTGAAGCAGAGATATTGCATAGATTTAAGCGTGCGCACACTGTGGCTCAAGCCCCTGGAATGACAGCAAACATAATTTGTATTGGACCAGGTCAGGAGGATGCTGAGGTCTCTGAATCCAGTCCTGCAACATGTTTAGATATACTTTGCCTCCAGCAAAAGTAGTCATCCTTTTTAAAAATCCATTTTAAACTTATCTTGTAATTATGATGTTCCTTTATTATCTAGATTTTGCAGGATGTGGCTGGCAGTATAAAAACCTTTTTGTTGTTCTTACTAATATTGGAAGTAAGTGGAAGTTAAGGATTTTTTTTTCCCCTTTTTTCCCCCAAATATTATTTCCTGTTATGACACAGGGATCAGTTCAAATCATTGCCAATATATTCTCTTTCTCTGTATTGTTTCTGGATGGGGAGGGAATATTTAATAATAGAGCTTTGTCAAATCCTAATGCAGGAACTGAACTTTCCTGAACTTTTGTATAATTCCAGCTTGGTCTAAATTTCATTTCTTGTAGGGTGATGTCTAATTATATAAGGACTATATATATATATATATATATGTGTGTGTGGACTTTACTGAGAAACATTTTATGCTTCACATTGGTGTTACATTAAAGGTTTAAGCCACAGATTTACAATACAATCCAAAGGTCTCAAAGTCCTCTGGTACTGAATTTCCAGAGATTTCTGAGATGAATAAAACTGGGGGTGTTGGTAGCATTGTCCCTGTAATATTGAATCTCAATAGCCTGTACAATAAGATATTGTTTGGTGTCCTCCTTGGGCCTGGAGCTTAGTATGGCAGTTACATAAACCGGAATAATGTGAAACTTCTGGCAGTGGTGTGTGCATGACGTGTGCAAGAGGAAGCTGGGTTTGGACTTCAGGTTAATGGCTTACTGGCAAAAGAATAAGTAGACATAGAGTCATAGAATGTTAGGGGTTGGAAGGGACCACTGAAGATCAAGTCCAACCCCCCCCAAAGCAGGATCACCTAGTGCAGGTGGGTCTTGAAAGTCTCCAAAGAAGGAGATTCCAGAACCTCTCTGTGTAGCCTGTTCCAGTGCTCCGTCATCCTCACAAGGAAGAAGTTTCTCCTCATGTTGAGGCAGAACTTTCTGTATTCCAGTGTGTATCCATTGCCCCTTGTCCTATCACAGGACACCAATGAAAACAGACTGCTCTCTTTCTCTTGACACTCATCTTTCAGACATTTACAAACATTAATATTATCCCCTAAGTAAAAGAGTGCATTGATTGGTGCTTCTGCATGTGGTGGGATCAACTCAGTCCATGCATAGTGTGGAAGAGTCCTGACATCACTTGAGGTGCAGTTGCTTATGTCAAGTCCAAACTTAACATGTAGTCCTAGCTTTGCTTTCTATTAATTGGACTTTGTATTAAAAGGTATCACATCCCTTCTTACCTGTCATAATATTAAATTCCTCCCAAGCTCCTTGATAAGTCTATAGAGATAAGTTCTAAGGAAAAGGTAGAAAGGCCTTTTAAAAACTGCTTTTCATTGACAAAGTAGGTGGCTGGTTAGGGTAGCAAAGCAGTGGTGGACCTCCTGTCCTGGCTCATGTACATTCCCATTATGGACTGAAACTGTGCCAGGGAGGAAAGAGTGGTCAGGCATTGAAACAGGCTACCCAGGGAGGTGGTGGAGTCACTATGCCTGGAAGGTGTTCAAGAAATGTTGAACATGGCACTTTGGGATATGGTAGTCCTAGATTGAAGTTTGGGCTCCATGACCTTAGAGGTCTTTTCCAACCGAAACAATCCTGTGATTCTATGATGATTTGGATCTTAAAATTTTGATGTTTCTTATTTCTGAATCATCAAGTCTGGATGTTTCTTTTCCTATCCTTAATGTGTCTGCAAAAAGATAATATTCCTAGCAGTCATTATTTTGCAATGGAGTAGATTGTTCTTTCTGTTCTTATCTAATACCATTGATTAATAACTCATTGCTTCCTATCTTTCAGTCCGTTTTTATCCACCTTATTGTATTATTATCCAGACCATAATTCTCTAGTCTCTCTTTGAGCTTTCTGTGTCAAAGGCCTTGCTAAAATCCAAACAAATTATATCCTCTACATCTCCTTTATCTACCCAGTTTGTCACTGCACTGAAATACGCATCACAATGAAACATTTATTGATGTAAGTTTCTGGGTTAAGCCAGAATAAATGTGAAGGTTCTGCTGTGATTATATGATAGAGCCCGCTTCTTAACAGGTATTATCATTTTATGCACTAAAGATAATTTGAGCCATGGGAGATGATACCATTCAACAGGAGCAGTGAGGCTGTGAAGATCAAAGCACTATGAACCTTGAAAAGAAGTGGGAGAAGCTTATATGCTACAATAATTTGTAAAGGGCATGAGCGAAGTCCTCAAGCTGTATTCCAAGCGATGCTCAGAGAATCTCAGCTTCAGAGCAGCTTTGCAAGGAAAAAAAATGTATCTTTAGAGAAAGAATTGTTTGGGCAAGGCCTCATGAAAGCTTCATGCTGTCACTGTTCCTGTTCCTTGGGAACATAAACAGGATCTAGGGACAGCTTGTGCAAGAAAACAGTTGGAATAGGGAATATCATGATTTTCAGCAGCCAGCTTGATTACCATCACCGCCCTTGTGTAGGAGGAAAGCTTCAAGAGGTATTTAGAAGGATGCTGGGTCCCACCTGGCTGTAGAAGAGCTACCAGTTAAACTGTGCATTAGGAGTACGGGTCAGGCTTTGAGTGCAGTTGTAAAGAGACTAAGTCTTTGGCTGGTTGAGAAGTTCAGCTTCTAATGTGCTTGCACAGCTGGACTTCTCAAGTGCTTGTTGCTTACTCTATTAGCAGTAGGAATAAATGAGAGGGGTGGACTGTGCTATTAAAGGATCCAACACACTTAATGGGTATGAGGGCCCCTGCTGTGAAATTACATCCAGTACCTGTTTTGAAATGACCATTAGGATGGATTATGCATCACAGTTTTTATTCAGTTGAGTGTCTCTAACTTCCTAAAACCCAAATTTCAAGGAGTGCTAGTTTTTGCCCAAAGGCAGTATTTTTCATACTTGAACAAAAATAGTTCCAACACTACTGGAGGGTGTGTGAAAAGTAGCCAAAAATGCACCTTTTTTTCTTGATTAAAATGCTTTTCTAGCTGAAATAGCTGTGTTTTGAAAATTAAAATTTGAAATAAATATAGTCTTCACTGGGAAAGTAAACTCAAAAGATGAATGCTAGAAGGAAGACAAAATGTCTGTGGGCACCCAGCTTTGCAGTGAACTGAAAACAGATGGAGATTTACCATTTTGACAAAGCAACCTTCAGTCTCCTGTTGTCCATTCCTGCAGGAGCTTTCACTCCCTGCACAGTGCCATAGGTTGTCCTCTGCTCCTCTTTTACTCAGTTGTTGAAATACCCTCCGATTTCTCCCATCAGCAACCCTGTGACCCTGATTTAAGCCACTCCTAGGGTTTTGAAGCAGCCTAGTTCAGTGCTGCTATACCATACAAATGGCCATGAGTTCAAAGACAGAACTGGAAATGATCAGAATTCACGTGTACTTGTGGAATTGCACAAAGGGCTTGAATAGAATTAACCAGCTTGGAAAAGACCTTTGAGATCATCAAATCCAACCTATCACCCAACACCATCTAATCAACTAAACCATGGCACTAAGTGCCTCATCCAGTCTCTTCTTAAACACTTCCAGTGATGGTTACTCCACCACCACCCCAGGTAGCCCATTCCAATGGCCAATCTCTCTTTCTGTGAAGAACTTCTTCCTAACATCCAGCCTAAACCTCCCCTGGTGCAGCTTGAGACTGTGTCCTCTTGTTCTGGTGCTGGTTGCCTGGGAGAAGAGACCAACCTGGTTACAACCTCCCTTCAGGTACCATTCATTCCGGGGAGGTTTCTTCAAGCACAGGCATTGCCTTTTTTTTTTCTTCCCTGTCCCCTCAAGGCAAGACACTGGTGACAAAATAAACCTGTTTATAGAGAACTAATATCAACTGAAGTTGATCCACCTTTAAAAAAGACAGCAGTACTGCTACCTCTATATTAGTAAGATTTGTTCTGTTGCATTACTGATGAGCCTAGACAGAGCATTCTGCTGATGTGTCTATACTAGTTATAATTTCAGGGTTTCCTTATTTATTGTTAGATGAGGGGTCTGTAGTGCATCAACCTTCCTCCCTCTCTGATTTCTGTGACACATTTAGTCCCTGGCTCTGCTTATGTTTTCAAACCTAGAATATTGGAAAGTAGTCTGGGGCATTTCACAAGTTGTTATTTGCATTCTGAAGTGGGAATGAGATCTCTTGACTGGTCCCTCAGCTTATTTGAAAATTGTCTCAAGAGGTGATTCTACCATTCTGCTCTGCTCTGGTGAGACCTCAGCTGGAGTACTGTGTCCAGCTCTGGAGCCACCAATATGAAAGAGACATGGACCTGCTGGAGCAGATCCAAAGGAGGGCCACAAAGATGATCAGAGGGCTGTGGAACACCTCTCCTGTGAAGACAGGCTGAAAGAATTTGGACTGTTCAGCCTGGAGAAGAGAGGGCTTTGGGGACACCTTATAACTACATTTCAATATCTGAAGGGGACCTACAGGAAGGCTGGGGAAGGACTGGTTAGAAGGGCTTGAAGCAATAGAATGAGCGGCAGTGGTTTTAAACTAGAGTAAGGTAGATTTAGGTTGAACATAGGAGGAAGTTCTTTACAATGAGAGTGATGAAATATTGAAACAGGTTGCCTGGAGACATTCAAGATCAGACTTTATGTGGCTCTGGGCAGTCTGATCTAGTTGGAGGTGTCCCTGCCGACTACAGGAGAGTTAGAATCATAGAATCAACAAGGTTGGAAAAGACCTCAGGGATCATCAAGTCCAACCTGTCACCCAAGACCTCATGACTAAATAACCCATGGCTTCAAGTGCCATGTCCAATCCTTTTTTGAACACTGTCCAGGGACAGTGACTCCACCACCTCCCTGAGCAGCACATTCCAGTGGCCAATTACTCTTTCTGTGATGAACATTCTCCTCACCTCGAGCCTAAACTTCCCCTGGTGCAGCTTGAGACTGTGTCCTCTTGTTCTGGTGCCTGTTGCCTGGGAGAAGAGACCAACCCCCACTTGGCTACAACCTCCCTTCAGGTAGTTGTAGAGAACAATAATGTCTCCCCTGAGCCTCCTCTTCTCCCTGCTGGACAAGATGACTTTTGTCCATTCTTTTGAACACGATGCAATCTGTGCATCTGTGTTGGACTTGATTTTTTTGTAGGTGGGCCTTTTGTTTGTTTGTTTTAGTTGTGGGTTTTCTGGTTTGTTTTGGTTTTTTCCCTTTCTCTGCTTTTTGAAGAAGACTTTTTTAATAAAATCAATGAGGGTTTTATTCCTGAATAATGACGTTATTATCGTACTTCCCATGAATAGTTACTTGCTTCATCATTGATCAGAAGTGAGAGCAATGGTATGAGCAAGTACTCTGAAAAAGATCAATTGGCTACTATAAATTCTGTGTAGAAAACTTATAAGATCTATGTGCTGTGCTATATTCTCTCTTAGCCTTCCCTTTCATAACTAATCAACTGTATACAATTCTCATTAACCTGCTCCAGCTGACTTGAGTTATTCAAGGAAAATCAACCCCTTACAGATATGGGACTTCCTTATTGCCAAGAGGTTGCAAAAGGCTGGCATTTTCTGATGTTTTCCCATACTAAACAATACTTGACCCTCTCTAAGTTTTAGATGGAATGAATGTGGTTCTTATGGAAGTGGAGGGACTGGACCATGAATCAGACACAGTAGAGTCAGGTGCCATACAAGTTGTGGAATACTGATAACGAACTTCAGTTGTACAGTCAGTAGCTTTACTCTCACAGTTTTCAGGCTCTGCATACACTTTATGGCAAGGAGGAATCATGAGAAATCAAAGTAAAACATGTTTATCTTCAAATACTTGTTTCGAAAGCCTTTACTGAGAGCTAGCACTTGCTCTCCTGTTAACACTAGTGATGTACCTCATTCCTCACCTTGCCATACTTGTCATTCTTTCAATTCCAGCTCTTGGGCCTCTCAATCAGAAGTTCACTGGCTATTACATTTCTTGATTTCCGTGAGGGGATTAGGCTATCCCTTTCAGACAATGGCCAGTTCTAAACATTCTCCTTCCTGCACAGTAATGTGGACCCCCTGTTGGAGAAGCTACCTTTGTTTCTACCTCTCACTCCAACAGACCTTTCCAAATAATTTTGTCTTGAGGGCACAGGTTTCTCAGTTCATAAAACAAACTGAGGGGAAAGTTCTTCACAGAGAGACTTGTTAGCCATTGGAATGTGCTGCCTAGGGAGATGGTGGAGTCCCTGTCCCTGGAGGTGTTCAAGAGGGGATTGGACATGGCACTTGGTGCCATGGTCTAGTAGTCATGAGGTCTTGGGTGAGAGGTTGGACTTGATGATCTTTGAGGTATTTTCCAACCTTGTTTGTTCTCTGATTCTATGAAGTGGCCATGGTTGTTATTCTGACTTCAATGAGTTTTTCTGTAGGTTCAGTTTTGGGTTTAAGTCCAACTTGTAACTAAAATAGCTCTTTGAAAATCCTCAGTCTGTGTGTGTTGTGTATCAGGGCATTCTGTTCACTACAGTTAAGTTTAGATTAGATATTAGGAAAAATTTTTCTACTGAAAGAGTGGTGAGGCATTGGAACAGGCTGTCTAGGGAGGTGATGGGGTTACTGTCTGTAGAGGTGTTCCAGAAGAGTGTAGATGTGGTGCTTCAGGATGTAGTTTAGCGGTCATGGCAATTGGGTTATGGCTGGACTCAGTGATCTTAAAGGCCTTTTCCAACCTTAATGGTTCTATGATAGAAGTTGAATTTCAAGATGCCAATGAACGTGCTCTCACAGTTAGCCCCATTTCTTTTAGTGGGAGGATTGTAGCATGTTCCAGTTAGGCCTGCCCTGAAGAGAGAGGCCACTTTATCTTCAGGCACTGTGCCTTGGTGCCTAACTTGAAGAATAATGCTAGAGGTTGCATTTCCTCCTTTTCCTTTCCAGTGAGAAGAGTGTACATGAAGCTGGAAGGGCTTCAGATTAAAACTACTAGGAGAATACACCAAAAAGCAGTTGTCAGGATGGTTCTCAGTATGAGAAGGAGGTGCTATAGCTTTGTGCTTTGATAGAAGAGGGCTAAATGCTTCCCCATTCTCCTCAAGAGAATGGGGGTTGGGGACAAAATTCACTGTGATGAAGTCCATGCACCAATTTATTCCTATTTAGGTCATCAGAATAGGGCTTCAGTGGTGCAATCTGTATGCTGGCTCTCTATACAGGGATACATTTCACCCTCAGTGAATGCTTTTTGTTTTCTCAGTTGAGGTCAGTTTTTCATTGCATTCATTAAAAGAAATAGCTTTGGACTGCAAATACTGCTACCCCTCTCCTCCTGTGCCAGCCAGCCTTACAATTCAGAAGATGTTAGAAAAAGGGTGAATTTGGAAGGTGAAGGAAGTGAAAGAAATGTAAGTTCAGAGGCAGTTCTGAGGGACTTAGGATTTTTTGCATGGATTTCCCTGCTCTTCTTCTGTCTGTATTACTAAATGCCAGTCAGGAGAAGGAAGGAGAAGTATTTGATAGTCTTCACATCTAAAGCACAAGGAACATGTTTCTCAAATGATTCTTTCAAGAGAAATTTCATCCAAGCCTATGAAGGTTCTCTTGTGGCAACATTATCCTAGTGTCTCTGTCAACGGGTTCTTGTTCCTTCATTCACAATGCTCCAGAATTGGTTCTGCAAAAGATTGACTAATTCTGTCAGTGCTGTCCTCTTCTCTGCTCTCTGCTTCCCCTCCTGCTTTTCAATACCTCTCATCTTGACAGAGTGGGAAAGTTAAACCTAAAAATACATTCCTGAGGTTGTTCTCATTTGTGGTATGTAAGTGTGTTTGTGTGACAGGGTATTGTCTGACATAGTACATTTCATTTTAACATCTGTGGGGATGGATTAGGAAGGCACATGTAACACTGGAATCTGAAGTACTGGGTCTTTGCTCATAGGAGAACGAAGGGTGGGAGGCGGGGGGAAGAATCACTTGGGAATTGCCCCCAGCCTGTGGGATATTCAAAATCAGTATTAGATTTGCATCCAGGATTTATTTGCAGATCTCTGTTAGTGTGCTGCTGGTGAAGAGAATAGCTTTGACTTCGAATGGGGTAAATCAGGCAAGGTCTGCTGTCACCTTTTAAGAATAAAATTTAATCAAGTTTTGATTTGTTCCTTTAATGAATCATTGGTATATTGTGTCTGTATATATTGCTCTATGGCTTGTTATTACCAGGCCAAGTCCTGACAACGCATTGCAGAATTGTTTTAATTTATTATTAATATTTTTGTTGTTGTTGTTTTCTCATTTCTCCTGGTTTTGGAGCCTTTATAATTAGATATAATTAAAACCACAGGTTTTAAACTCCAGTCTTAACATTTAAACTCATATTTATGGTGCAACCCCTGGAGTTTTATTGTCATTCCAACTGCAGTTTGAAAAAGGAAAGGAGGGGTGGGGAGGAAGATTTTTTTTTTTGCATCTGCTCAAATGCTGTGTCTACTGCTACCACTTCTTAATCATCTGCTGTGCACAGTAAAATGACATTTATTTTACATGGGAAGAAACCTTGCAGTTGTATACGGGGTGGCTGTTTAGTATCCATTAACAGAAGGGCGCGAGGCACCTTTTGCCTTTTACGCTTCAGAGCCAGCTTTCCTCTCTTTCAAACTTCCCTTTCCCTGCTCCCCCATGCAACAGTCTGAAAGTGCTGCACGCTGTAGAACAAATTCCTTAAAAAAATATTGCTGGCTGGCATTATGTGAAACCATATTTTCCCTTTAGCTGCGTATGTTCTGGTCCTAGCAATGTCCTTGTTTTGCTGAAATTAACATTTTTCCCCTCACAGTTGTTGGTATGTGATGGTGTTTTTCTGTCTGCTTTAATTGTGATGCTGCTGCCTTTTTTTTTTTTTTTCCTCTTTTTATTATTTCTCTTTTTTTTTTTTTTTGGGGGGGGGGGGTGGGGTGTTTAATTAGTACAAGGTTGATTGTTTAAAATTAAGTGGCAGAAGGCTTCTTTCCAAGTTATTCAGAAATCTTTTGCTGAAGAAAGATATTTTGCTACTCTGAATTGCCTTTTCCCCCTTTCTCCTTTCATTGCAAACTCCTTGCAAAGAGCTTCTTTTAAGAGGGAAAAAAAAAAAAAAACATAAAGAGGGGGGAAAAAAAAAAGAGGCTACGCTTGACTGATAATGCATTGCTTTGGATGGTGAAACATTATGAAAGTTTAATTTTTAATTAAATCTGAAATACCAATTATAACTGAAAGAGATTTTAACCTGTTTCTTTTCAGACTGCCTGAAGTTACACAGTAGATGCTGAAATCACTGCACCTTAAAAACAAAAAGATTAAGCTGCACTGCATTCCTGTAAGTAAAAGCTTTTCCAGTACCTTTTGTCTGTATTTTCCTCTATCTGCATCCAAAGTGTTCGCACAGTAGCTGGTCTTGGATAAAGGTCAGAGTCCCCTTGAATGGGATTTAGAAGTTCAAAGGATGTTTTATGTAAAAATTAAAACCAAACTTAGATCTCTCAGATCTTTAATTTCAGACCCTTGAATAGATCATTCTTTTTTTTTTTCCCCTGCTTTGTTTTGAATATGATTAAGAGTGTACATCTCTCTGTTTGTTGACTTTACTGTTCCTGTCGCTTTGTCAGTGAGGATTTCTGCACTTTGGTGCAGAGATAACAGAAAGTAGCAGAAGATTCCTTATAGCATAAAATATACTTTATTCTCTTTTCCTGATGTCATAACAAATTCTTGTCCTTTATAAGAGAAAAGAAAAAAAATGCAATACCACACACACAAAAACCCCTTCCTGATGACATCACAGGGGGCTTCAGCTGCTTTGGGGTGCAGATGAAGGCGTAATTCATCTTTGCTGTGACACAACAGAACAGTCAAAATAACATTTTACTCCTCTCAGCAAGAAAGGAGTCTCTTTATAGCAGCATAGTTATTCCATAAACACAAGTCAGGTTGTACATCAGTCTGATCTACCCTTATTTAGAATCTGTTTATCAAATGCATTTGGGGCAGTAATTAATATTTGGAACTTCAGTGGCTGAACAACAGGCACACAAAAGAGGACTGGAAAATACAGTAGATTCAGATACTCTGAATGTAGTGAAATCATATATGAATACAAATCCAGGATCTTGTAGATAGCAGGGGGGAAAAACAAAAAAGGTTTTTAGTTGGACAGTGCAAAGCTGTGGATTATTACAGTGCAAAGTCAGTTTCTTCTTCAAGATGAAAATGTGCAGTCTGGAATGAAATCCAGAGCCTTCTTCCAAAGTGGTACTTTTGTGCTTTGGTATTAAACTATTTTAACTATTACATAGGGTTTTTCTTTCTCCCCCTCCCCTTTTTTAAATTGTATTTTAATGATTTATTTTAAACTAGCTGAAGGGTACAGTACACTGTGGGCAGCTAATGCATGCCCCTTCCAGCACGGAGCGCCAAGCATGACTCAGGCAGGCAGATTGTGCCATTCTGGCTCTACTCCATTGTGTTGTTACATTACTGGCAAGGGCCATGCCATTGTGTTGTTTAAATATTGTGTATTAACTGCAGGCTGTGGCCACTGAATGGTGTTTAACATTTTCTGCTCATCATTCCTGAATATGAGCAACTTCTCCGGCCACCGGAGGCTAACCTTGCAGTTACACTGGTGAGGGGAGTTGAAACCATTTGTGGATTTCCTGGAGACAGCAGCAATCTAAAGGGAGGTGTGGAGGGAAAAATGAGGGAACACTTCTAAATCTGTGAGTACAGAATTTCAAAGTTGTCTTGCAATTTTGTGTGAACAACCAGGAGAATTTTTTTGTTGGAAAGCAGAAGTAATTCTCTTTCCAAAAATGCAGCAGCAGAGTGAGGAGTGAAATAAAGCAAGTTCTTTTAATTCTTAGGATCCAGATGGTCAGCAAGTCCTGCCTGGACAGCCTTAAGGCAAAATACTTGGTAGTAGTATATGGGCCTGATGATCAGAGCTGGCTGGAATAGGCTTTCTTTTAGTTATATGAGACTCTAGGCTTTGAAGGGGAAATAAATACACAAGTGTGAAACTTGTGTGCAGGAAACTTGTGTTTTGAGGGTCTTTTTTCATCGAGGGTGGCAGGCACTTAAAGGCAAAGATGTTGACCAGCTTGCTCAAAGTTAGAGTAAATCAGTGATTAAACTGAGAATTGAATGGGGGATCACAACTACTATGTTCTGTTGTGCCCAGTTCTTCTTTCCATTCTATGAAGTAAAGGTCCCAAGTTTGGCTTTCTTGTGTCACTTGATTTGGAAAGAATAAAACACCTCACTTGTAAACGTCTAGCTGTTCCTGAGTTCTGTGGCCTTGGCATACAGCCTGTCTCTGGAATACAAAAGAGCAGAGTGGGGGAACTGCACATGTGTGCTGTAAAATGAGGATGTAATTCTTGCTATACCTTGTGTTCTTGTAACTGCTAACTTGGCACAATAAAAAAACAACAGGAGCACCTTCTTTATAGAGGAAAGTATCTTTTAAGAATTTCCTTTGTTTACTGTGTATGTTTGCTGGAATCAAATGTCTCTAATTATAAGATCTTTAATAAAGTGAACTTCTCAGTATGGTTTTCCTGTATTAACCTAAAAACAGCAAGGAGCAATGGAAAGCCAGGCTCTAGTAGTTTTCTGGGGTTTTTGAATTGGATTTCTTTGACTGAAGGGTGGAAAACTTGCTTTGGGGTAGGGATGTCCCTAAAGCAATTGATTAATATAATTTGGGCCAAATTTTTGGCTGCTATTAAATATGCTTGATTTGATAGGTGACATTAGAAGAAAACAGATTTGCAACACGTGAACATCTGCCAGGCAGCTGCATAAAACCACAGCCTTTTAAATGTGGTGCAGGCATACTCCTGATAGGAAAGGTTTGTTAGCTGCATTCTTGCTACCTTGGGCTCTCTGGCCATGTTTTGCCATGTGCTAAAGTCGTGTGGGTTGATAGGCAAGTAGATCACATGAGGTCCATAGGACTATTCAGATACTTGACTTCAAGGATGTAGTTAAATACTCTGTTTGCAACTAACCCCAAATAGGATGAAATGAAGGAGGAGGAGTTACCTCAGCACTTGCTTGATTTTTGGCACAAGACAATGACAGCACATTATGTGGAAGAAAAAAAGATTCTGTATGCACAGTCTGAAACCTGTACAAGAGTCTTGGTGGATGTGCTTTCAGAGCAATGTTTTTTAGCTACATTGCCACTGGCTAAGGCAAACAAAGAGCATGCAACACGTTTAAAAAGAGAGGTTTGTCAAGGTTTCAGCCTTATGCAGCCCTGTGGTCTGATTACTGACCAAGATATCCAGTACTCTGATCTTAACAAATGCTGGCTCATACAGTAGCATTGGACAAGTGATTTAACCTCATTGTGCTGCGTTCAGCAGATTACTTTTTCAGGCTGGTTCGAACTGATTCAACCCTGTGAACGTTACTGAGTTTGTGTTTGCAAAGCTCTTAGAGGAGAAATAGTAACCATTGTTACATTAATAAGTGTATTGTGTAGACAATTCACAAGGGATGGAGATACAGCCACTCATGGGGTTGATCTTTCACAACTCACTTATGCCTTTGTTTGATTCCATCACTCAAAGGTATCAAGGCCAACTCCAATTTACAGAAGTATTTCTCATGTCACTCTCCCCACTGCTGAGTATTTTATTGTTGGTGTTTGTTCTCCATCTGTTTCTCTGCTACTTTCCTCCATGCTGTATTAACCTTGCATACCAAACTTTATCCTCGCCCATTTTTGTTTCTGTATTATACAGCAGAGACTTTTGTGTAGCCTCCAAATTACAGAGAGCAAATTCATTTTGTCTAGTGATTGTTTGCTGATGATGTATGAAACAGACAGAAGACAGTTTGAATTTTCATAAGTTCAATTGAGCTTGCAGGCATAAGGAAAAGAACAGGCAGAACCCAAGTCAATGTGACACAGTAAGCTGGCATCCCCAGAGTGCATGCTGCATATGTAGCGTCAGGATGTCAGGGCTGAGGAGGGCTTCGTCCATCACAGTGGTGCTTTTAAATGAAGGAAGAGGTTTTAAGTAAGAAACAAGTAACCCTACTGTGTTTTTTACAGCTCAGGAATGCTTTTGCTGTTCCTGATGGATATGGGATCTCTTTTGTAACTTGCTGCTTTACCTAGAATTGCATGCCTAAGATGGGCTCTGTGGAGCCCTACAGATTTCAGGTTCCTGTTCCTCTGACAAATTATAAACCCTCAACAGTGTGTTAAGCCAAGTGTTTTATTTTTATAATGCAGAAGATATTGGTTTGTAGAAGCTGTGCTGGAGAAGATGTGTCCTTCTGTAACTTGCTGGTTTACCCACTATTGCATTCCAAATGTGGGCTTTGTTGAGCCCTGCAAATTCCCAAGCTCCTGTTCCTCTGACAAAATACAACCCCCTCAACAGTGTGTTAAACCATTTCTTTTTGATGCAGAGGACAGTGGAGTGTAGAAGCTATGCTGGAGAAAAGTGTACAGATGTGATATTAAGTATGGAAGTGTGCTTCCTTTGAGCAAAGATCAATGTCTTGGGGCTGACTGTCACCGAGGAATTGTGTTATCAGTAACAAAGAGAATTAGTTTTGCCTTTTCCCCTTCCTATACCAAGGCATTAATCCATAAGCTCATAGGGATAAATTCTGCCCTGATTTCTACCTGTAGAACCCCAGTGGAAATGTGGAGAGGTCAAAAATATTTGTCAGGGCAGAAATTGTCCAAGTGTTAACCATCAACAAGTTTCTGATTCCTCAAAAGTTTTTACTGGTACAGGGGCAAGAGGGTGCATAGAACCCTACATGCCCTTATACACTACTGAAAGTGTTGCTTTAGTTGTATTTTAAGGAGAACATATATATAAAAAATAATCTAGTGAGTGAAAAGTTATCATCAGGAGCATAGTGATTAATTGTTCTTCATATCCACTGGGAGAAAGACCCAAAGAAATCAGTTCAACGAGCAGTGAAAATCACCAAGTTGCATATTAAGAACCGCGTTCAGACTGCATTGGTTGTAAAGTGCTGGGATGAACAACCTCTAGGTACTGTGGGAGCAGGGGAGAATTCTTTTTTCTGAGGAACAGCTTGGAAATCCATCTCTCAGGGCATGCTAGAACTTGCCATAAGGTAAAAGACCAGCCTGGATGGCTTCTGTTGCTGCCTGACATTTCTGTGATTCAGCGTACCGTTTGGGAATGTTGGTATGTGGCTAATACATTCCTGATTAATAAAGCTTAATGTTCCTGAAAGATCCCCAGGGTTCTAATTTTTCCATCCTCTCATAGCTGCAATCATAATGTCCCTTCAAAGATTTCACTGGGCTGCCAGCATTTTTGCTTTGACCCTTGTTTTTTTTTTTCAGGGAAGGGCGGGGGAGGGAGTTGTATAGCCACCAAAGGGCAGATTTTTTTTTCAACCACCATGAGCCTGCATGGTTTCTTTCAAGTCAGTGCACAAATGCTGATTGTTTCAGTTACCAGTTCTTACAGTTTGGTTGAATGGAGATACTCCAGGTATCGCCTGCGACAAAGGCCTCTGACACAGGTCATGGACATTATTGTAAGCTGTGAATAGGTTTGAGCAAATATGTAACGGAGGCTGGAGTAAAGCCTGCTACAGAAAGGTAAATGCCTCAGGAGATAGGGAGTGTTGTGATTATCTGTTTTCTGAATTTTCATATAAACATCCTTAAAAGGTGTTTTCACTGACTGAAGCTGCAAATCTCTAAATGCAGCTAGAGCTTTAACACATCCAAGTGCCGGGTTCTGCACATTGGCCACAGCAACCCCATGCAGTGCTACTGGCTGGGGTCTGAGTGGCTGGAGAGCGGCCAGGCAGAGAGGGACCTGGGGTTGCTGGTTGATGGTAGGCTGAACATGAGCCTGCAGTATGCCCAGGCAGCCAAGAGGGCCAATGGCATCCTGGGCTCTATCAGGAACAGTGTGGCCAGCAGGAGCAGGGAGGTCATTCTGCCCCTGTACACTGCACTGGTTAGGGCACACGTTGAGTCCTGTGTCCAGTTCTGGGCCCCTCAGTTTAGGAAAGATGATGAATTGCTGGAACATGTCCAGAGAAGTGCAACAAAGTTGGTGAGGGGTTTGGAACACAAGCCCTATGAGGAGAGGCTGAGGGAGCTGGGGTTGCTTAGCCTGCAGAAGAGAAGGCTCAGGGGAGACCTTATTGCTCTCTACAACTACCTGAAGGGAGGTTGTAGACAGGCGGAGGTTGGTCTTTTCTCCCAGGCAAGCAGCACCAGAACAAGAGGACACAGGCTCAGGCTGCACCAGGGGAGGTTTAGGCTGGAGGTTAGGAAGAAATTCTACTCATAGAGAATGATTGCCAATTGGAATGTGATGCCTGGGGAGGTGGTGGAGTCACCGTCACTGGAGGTGTTCAGGAGGAGACTTGATAGGGTGCTTGATTGCATGGTTTAGTTGATTAGGTGGTGTTGAATGATAGGTTGGACGTGATGACCTCGAAGGTCTCTTCCAAGCTTGTTTATTCTATTCTATTCAGTTGGCCAGCTTGAAAATTTTGTTGCTTTTAATCAGTCACATGCACAGCTTGGCACAAAAAAACCCAACCAACAAACAAACCACACCCACTCCCCCCCAAAAAAAATACAACCACAAACCAACCAACCAAACAACCAGACTTGGAAATTATTATTGATTAAATCTCATGGTTTTTTTTTTTTTTTTTTCGTTTGGGTTTTTCGGTGTTCTTGCAAATGTTTAAAGTTTGGGGTTTGGGGGACAGAGAGAGGTTGTATGGCACCTTTTTTTTCCCTTTTCTTTTTCCTTGCTGTAGGTTTCTATGTTAAAAGCATCAGTTGTAGTGTACAAATGGGTAGAATCTTGACCTTTTTCATAAGGCAGGAGCTCTTGTTTCTGCAGAGTAGTGGCCACAATAGATGAAGATAGGAAAATGGCTCTCTAGTGTGTGGTTGCTTTATTACAAATAGGAATATGGGTTGTGATTCACTCATATTAACAAGGCACAGGGATATTATCATTGTTTCCCTGAGTAGTCCTGCTTTGGAAAGTTGTAAAACACTTCAGTATTTCAGCACCTGCAGATGTTACAGTGAAAGTGGAAAACCTTTCACTCCATTTATCAAAGCATTTGCTGATCTACTCCAAGACGTAAGAGTAAATATTATTCAGCAAAGAAAGTTATCTTAGACAAGAGGTGATGCTAGATAAGGTACAAAAGGGAAAAAATACCATACAGACCTGGTCTTTTCCAAACCTTGGTACTCTTATTTTGTCTTATCCAAAACGAATCAATAAGGTTGGAAAAGACCTCAAAGATTATCAAGTTCAACCTGTCACCACAGACCTCATGACTACTACACCATGGCATCAAGTGCCATGTCCAATGTCTTCTTGAACACTTCCAGGGATGGTGACTCCACCACCTCCCTGAGCAGCACATTCCTATGGCAAATTACTCTTTCTGTGAAGAACTTTCTCCTCACCACAAGCCTAAACTTCCCCTGGTGCAGCTTGAGACTGTGTCCTCTTGTTCTGGTGCCTGTTGCCTGGGAGAAGAGACCAACCCCCACTTGGCTACAACCTCCCTTCAGGTAGTTGTAGAGAGCAATAAGGTCTCCCTTGAGCCTCCTCTTCTCCAGGCTAAACAATCCCAGCTCCCTCAGCCTCTCCTCACAGGGCTTATGCTTGAGACCTCTGACCAGCCTTGTTGCCCTTCTCTGGACATGCTTAAGAGTCTCAATGTCCTTTTTACATTGAGAGGCCCAGAAATGGACACAATTCTTCAGCTAAAACAGGCTATGATGGGAAGGACTCCACAGAAAGACATTGTGGTTATTCTATATTTACATCAGCATCCCTGAGAGCACTCTCATCATTTCAAATTCCAGATTCTGATGTAGGCCTATCTGATGAATATAAGTTACCCAAAATTCCTGCTCTGTTTTCTTCATTAGTGTAAGTGGTCTAGCTCTGAGTTTTACTATAGAGGATCTGTTTGTTCTTATCGCCCTCCTTCCCGTCTTTGCTTCTGCGTCTAGATAATAGATTAGGAAAGATTTTAATCTCAGTTGTGTCAAAACTGGTCTGTTGTTTTCAAGTTTCCCCTCACTTGAGAGAGATCAGACTCTTTATTTATTTATTTATTTATTGAAAGAAAACCTCTACAGAGCTCTGCTGCTGACATGTCTGTGGCTTTGTTGCCAGTGCATGCTCTGCAAGGCCGTCAGAAGTCTCGCAGGGAACACTCTCCTTCAAATATGTATTTTAAAAGTCCTCTCTCTGTTTCCTCAGGAGAAAAGAATTCCTCCAGCATCTTTTCTTCTATTAATCCTTTCATTTTAGAAGGACCTAGTTCTTTTTCCTTGCTTCCTTCTCCTATTTATACCACTCTCCTTTAACAGCCTGCAAGAGCAGGCACCAGCATAATTGAAACGGAGATACTGAGTGCTTGGCAGACTGGTCGGTGCTATTAAAGGCTGTTGGAAAAGTATTTGGCTTCATAAGATCATAGAATGGTTTGGGTTGGAAAGGACCTTAAGTATCATCTAGTTCAAAGCTCCCTGCCATGGGCAGGGACACCTTCCACTAGATCAGGTTGTGCAAGGCCCCGTCCAGCCTGGCCTTGAACATCACCAGGGGCATCCATGAGCTCCTGGGACAACCTGTTAACCTGTTCCAGTGTCTCACCACCCTCACTGTAAAAAGATGGTTTGGTATCAGTAATAACTGACGGCACCTCTGAGTCACAACTTACATTAACATTTTAATCCATTGCTTTCCCTGGTGGATTTTTTCCTTTGAGTTGTCTTCATAGTGTCTTCTTAAAAGTTCCCTTCTGGTTCATGTAATGTTCTCAAGCCAATTTTGAATAATTAAAATCTTTGGTTAAATGGAAGCGTGTTACCTCTTTCAAGACTGGCAATAAGTAATGGAGAATCTTGCCATTCTTAGCTAATTCCTTGAAAAGGTTCTGCTGCTATGTATTTCCCAGCAGCAATGATAGCAGTTGTGTGCCAGGAGCGCTGCGTGTCCTCTCCGAATATGAATCAGTTTGGGTCATGATCCTGCAGTCTTAGTTCTTTTAGGTAGGGTACAATTCCTGTGTATATAGTTTGCAAGATTAGACCATCAATAGGAAAAATCTGCTGAACGTTAAGAGTCTGAGCCAGAGGCAAATGAACTCTCATCTTTTCCCAGTTTCTTTTTCCATTCATTAGTTTCAAGCAAGGAGGGTAATCTGTTTTGTCATGTCTCTTGCCCTGTTTTAATACACAACTAACCTTCTTATGTCTGAGCGGCTGTCACTTCTCCAGAACAAGTGATACTGGATCCCTGAAGCAAAAGACTATAAAATGATCACCCTTTGGGGCAGACTTAGTGTGTGAATGACAGCTTTTGCCTGGATGCAGTTAACAATGAGGGAAATTCCAGCCGTTGAGGCATCACACCAGCCTGAGGAATGCAGAAGAGAGGATGCCGAGGGACCCAAAAATATGGTGACCATGAGGGCATAGAATAACATTAGTCTGTCAGCCTGGTGGGAAATACAGCACGGCTGTGATTATAATATGTAACAAATATAAAATCTTTTACATTAATGCCTATGTCCCTGAACTCCTGGCCTTCTCAAAACTTCATGCCTTTCTCATACATGAAGTCTTAGAGATAAGGAAATTGAGGAAGAAAAGCCGTTTTGCTCTCAGGTCCAAATGTAGGGGCTTTATATCTAGGTGCTTGACAGTGAGTGGAATTCAAAGCCTGGAGTTAGTGTCTTTTTCCAATACCTGGGATATACTAAGGGCAAAAGGAAGTGTCTTTTTGGGTGGAGTGTGATCCCAGAGGTAACCAAAGGGAAGCTCTAGAGGCTAAAGGTTCCAAGATTCTCCCTTGGACAGGTTTTCTCACCAGTAAGAAGCAGAGAAAGGATCTTTTCCTTACTGCAGTCTTTAGTGTCTCAGAGAATTCTAAATGTGCCATGTAAATACTGCTTGTTAGGAGATTGTCAGCTATTAAAATATATTTTTCTCTTCCCCTATAGAATTTGCCTTTCAGCAACATGAGATAGGCATAGATTTCCCGTGCCTTATGATTGTGGAAACCATTTCTGATGTTTCTGTTTTGTCAGACTGTCAGAAGCACAGTTTTCTGTGTGATTGTCTTTGTTGTTATTTAATTACATTTAAAAGCATTTAATTTCTAAAAATGTCTTCCACTGTCTCTGTCACAATGTTTAGAATGTATCTATACCATATTGTAGTTATTCTTTTAAGCTTCCTTATAGCTAGGAAACCTCATATAAGGAATAAACTAAAGCAGAATAGATGTTCCTTAATGCTGGACTAATTGTTAAAGCTACATTGTGATTAATCATGCTTGCAATGGTGGAAGTCTAGAAAGGGTAAAAGGCTTTCTCTGTTGAGATGGTAGGAAGCCCAAATATCCATGGTGTGAAGCAGAGCCTTATTTCTACTGCTACCAGTACTTCATCTCACTATGCAAACAGGATAGGACCTTGCCTGTTAACTCCCCTCTGCTGCTTCCCAGAGCTGGCAGCTTAAGGCTGTTGAACTCAGTGAAATTCTGGGCTGTGGGTGAGCACTGTGACAAAGTAGATTTTATACATAGTGCCCAGAGAGGTGGTGCACACACAGTATCACCTGCAACCCCTGCCAGAACTCTGCACACCATTTCTGTATGGAGTGCAGCCATTTACTGATAACTTCTTTTACAGAGAGTGAAATCCTGGCCCCAGGAAAGTTAGTGAGATTCTTCTATATTCCTTTCTGTGGAGCCAGGATGGTCTTGCTAGACCTGCCCCATTACCTAAAGTAAGTTATGGTACACTTGGTATATTTGTATATATAGATATCAGTTCCCACCTTTCCAGCTACTGACTACCCTGTCTGCCACCATGTGAAACCTGAGGTACAGGCAGAAGCATCAGACTTTCTTTAGCTGATGTAGGTGAAAAGGATTTACAGTAGGAGATTAATGGCATCATGCTTTCTTCAGAGAATTGTTGTTATTATTTATTATTATCTTTGTTGTTGTTACTGTTGAAACAACTAGTTTGCATAGAATCATAGAATTCTTTCAGGTGGAAAAGACCTCTAAGATCATCAAGTCCAACTGTCAACCTAATGCCACTATGGCCATTGAACCATGTCCACTTGTTTCTTAAAAACCTCCATGCACAGTGACTCCACCACCTCCATGGAAGCATGTTCCACCACCCTTCCAGTAACTAAACTTCCAACCTAAACCTTTCCTGGCACAATATCAGGCCATTTCCTCTTATTCTGTCACCTGATACCCAGAAGAAGAAACCAGCCTGCACCTCACTACAACTTCCTCAGCCTCCAGACTAAAGAACCCCAATTCCATCAGCTGCTCCTCCTAAGACTTCATGTTTTAATTTCAAAGTGCCATAGAAGTTGTCATATGCATGTTTTTGCACAGTAGTGGTTGAATGAAGGTTTGTTTTGGTTTTAATCTCCTGATTTTTACAAAGTCACAGAATGCCAGGTTGGAAGGGCCCCCAAAGATGGTCTGTTGTCAAGCGTTTGTAAGTGATAGTGTGCTTTAAATGAGATGGCCCATCACCATGTCAAACTCTCCAGTGTAGAGGAATCCACTACTTTCCTTGGGAGAGTATTCCAATGTCTACCTCTTCTCATTGTGAATTTTTTTCTTCTGGATTCCAATTGGAATCTCCCCAGGAGTAACTTGTACCCATTACTGCTTGTCTCTTCCTTGGGACTCTGTAAAAAAGGAGTCTCCATCCTCCTTTATGTGTCTGTATGGAAATATGGTCTCCTCTAAGCCTTCTCTTCTCAAGGATGAACAAATACAGTTCTCTCAGCCTTTCCTCACATGGCAAGTGATCATTCTCATGGCCATTCTCTGGACTGTTTCCAGCCTATCCACATCTTTTTTTCTACATGGGGGGACTAAAACTGGATGCAGATTCTTTAGGTGGTATGGAGTACTCCTGTGAACATTTATAAGACTCTATTGGTTAACTGTTATCCCCCTCTCCCATGTTATTTAGCTCAGTGTTAATACTATCTTACAAAATGATTCTTTCTCTTGTGGAGCCAATGAGGAACTGACAAATTCAGTATAAAGTTGAGACAAACTGGTGTTCTGCTAGACTGGGTTTGGGCTCTTGCTTGCACTGAAACCAGGCATAAAATTCCCAGTCTCTCTCTCAGGTTGGCTTTTCTACTCCTCTTCAGCACTGATATGCAATGCAAAGTCCAACACTGATCTTTCTTAGTGTTGAGAGCTTTCAGAGCTGAGCTTGTATTTGGCTTATATGTATTTAAATATATTAAAATATATATATATAAAAAAAGAAGTAGAGTTTGTTCTACACATTTAAAACCTCACTCTTCTCTCTTAAAGCTAGGTCAAATATTCTGTTTGCAAGTCTAACACTAATTCATGTGGCTAAATTGACTGCAATGAATGAATGTTAAAAATGAATGGTATTGTTGCCCTTTCAGTGGGGCCTCCACTTACTTCAGTGGGATTCTCACCAGATTAAAGGTTTGGAAGTTTGGGGTTTTGTGTCTTTCTCCACTGTGCTGATACAGCACCGATAGAATTCTCCCCCAGTTCATTCCTAATGGCCAAGTCATTAAGACTTTTGGCTTATAGTGGGATTTTGATGATGTGGAGGGCAAGAAATGGTAATAAATGGAACAAAAAAGATCCCCATACAAATCTTACCTAAAACAAACTACAGGAGTTGATGTCACTTAGAATGGCATCCTTCTTGCTGCTGTGCTTACTGGGGCTGCCCAGTTTACTAACCCAAATGAAAATGTGTTCTCCTCTGCCCAGTAGCTCTAGACCAGTAGAGAAGAAAACAAATTGTGTCCCCTCCCCTGCCCACTTCATAACCATAACCCAAATTATCTTTTCAAAGAGAAGTTTTTATGGGGAAAAAGGTAACATATCACCACAATAACTTCTCAGCATAGCTCATGCCTCAGGATTCGATGTAGCACAGGAGGTCTTATTTTACCTCTAGGCCCTGTACAAATAGAAATGCCTTGAAAGTGAGCCAGCAAAATGTGAAATCAAATAGAGGCAAATGTACATTTTTATGTACAGTCACATTAATCAGGCATATCATTTTTCTTTGGAAATGCATGTTTCAACAAAAGCCAAATTCTAACCATTAGAAATGTAGGGAGGAAAAATAATGTTGATTTTTGTTTTGTGGGGCTTGTTGGTTTTTTGCTTAATTTCATGATATGTAAGTAGTAATGTGTGTGTTTTGCTGCACATCAATCTGTTAGACTGCAAGAGATGCTTAGGTCTGGCAGAAGTGAAGGTTCGGTAAGCAGCGAGCTAATGCTTGGTGACTTCTTTCACTGCACAAAACTGCAATAAGGCAGATATCAAAATATAAAAGAATGGAAGAGCTTACTTAGAAATTCTAATGCAAGGAACTTTCAAAACAAATTTATTTTTGGCTTTTTAATTATGTGAGAAGGTTCAGTATCACTTCTTTCTGAATTACGATTTTTGAAAGGAAATGGGAACTCAAAATTTCTGCCTTGAGCTGTAGATCTGAATTGCCACAACAGGCCTGGTAGCTCACTGGTAAAAGTAATGAATTGCCCTAAGTTAAAACTCCTCGAGGCACAACAAAAAAGACCTGGGATCTGTTGTGTTTTGAAATTCTATAGGGATAAATTGTGTGCTCTTTGCAGTGCTGCAAGCTGCATCTCCCTCTCTAATTTTCCCTGTAATTTTCCATCATCATTCTTCTGTCTCGATACCTCTAATTGTTTGTCTTCTCTTGGGTCTAGAATAGAAGAATTAGGGTGCCAAGGTCCCTTTTTGCTGACAAAGGCTACTGGAATATATAGCTGGGTATTTCTTGTGGGTGCCAGGAGGAATGACTTTTTTGTGGACAGATATTGTAGTAGACAGAAGTATTGATTTGGTTTCATTGTAATAAACATTGCCAGATGTTATCTCAGTGTGTACTGTTTGCTTTGCTAAATAAATAAATCCTCCAGAAAAACAATTCTATAATGTTTGGTTTTATTCTCAAAAGTTTGGGGTTTTTTCTCCTTTTATATGCCTGAAGTGAATTTCTTTTGCTTTCACAGAATCATTAAGTTGGAAAAGGCCTTTAAGATCTTTAAGAAAAAGACCTTTCTGTGCAGCTTGAGAAACAAAGCGAATTGTAATACTAAAATATTGCTATAGGTTCAGATACTATGTCAAGGACAAATGTGGCTTGTATATGTGATGACATCTTCACTTTGGGTACTCTTTCTTCATCTGAGGCTTTCCTCTGTAGGAAATTCTTGGAACAGTTGTAGGTTTGGCTTTTTTTCCATTTCTGTGTTACTATCCATACTGGTGAACATCTTGTGGGAATGGCACGTGCCTGCATCCTGTGACTTCTTGTAAAGACTCTCAGCCTGTTGGTCACTTGGTATGCAAAATGATGATCAGATTCAAAAGCACATGTAGTCACTGAATAAGATGGTTAAATGCCCATGCTTGAAAGCTCAACCTGTCAGTTATCAAGTAAGTTAAAGCAGCTCTGAGTAATGATCTGTGCTTCCACAGAGACTGAGAATCATGAGTCCAGATTCACTGATCACGTTGTGAAG
Source organism: Dryobates pubescens (assembly GCF_014839835.1). Taxonomy (NCBI): domain Eukaryota; kingdom Metazoa; phylum Chordata; class Aves; order Piciformes; family Picidae; genus Dryobates; species Dryobates pubescens. The sequence continues at coordinate 35,904,128 of NC_071619.1, read as the reverse complement.
ATCCCATCAATGTGAGAAGCATCACAGAGCTCAGCACATTGGTGCAGGCCTGTGTGCAGCTCCTGCATCCAAGATCAGCTGCTGCTACGGTTTTCCTCACAGTAGGTGAGGCAGATTGAAGCATACTTAGGTTTTGAATTCCCTCTGATCCCTGGTGTTATCAGCAATCCAAAAAACCTTGAACAAGTTCAGAAGTGGTGATTTTTGGGTTTGTTTTTTAAGCATAGTCAGTGTCTATAAAAAGAAACCATGTTAAATGTGAGTTGAAATTCTCTATGGAGAATTCTGAAAGGGATTTCCTTTTGTTTTCAGTGAAGCCATACCTGTTTCACTGTAGTAGTGGTTCCTTGCTCAGCTGGACTAAACCATCTTGTAATTTATGACTTTGAGTCATACATGCTGGCTGAATGCTGGCTTCCACAGTTACAGGTTCCCTTGGTAAGTTGGCTCACTTTGGAGCCTTCCCTGAAACATACTTAGAACAATGCCAAGAGTTTAGAAAGTTGAAATGTGCATTTGAAGTCTCTGCCAGTGGGATCAGCCTTATTAACCTTCTGACTCCTAAATTAAATCACCATCCTTGTGTCAGATCTCAGGTTTAATTTCATGTAAGAGATTATTTTTTTATTAATCCAAATTCTTCTTGCTTTAGCTAGGTGCTGTTTGTCAGTTTCTTCCAGTTTGTCAGCTGAATTAATTGTATTTCTTTGATTTATTTAGCTGTGTTTAGAACTTTTTATACATTTCACTGGAACTTGCTGTGATAAAAGCATTTGCATCAGTCCGTGCATTTGCAGGTGCCCTTTGTGACTTGTAAGGCTGCAGGCTGGACTTGATGATCTTTGAGGTCTCTTCCAACCTTGGTGATTCTGTGATCTTAAAACTTTTATTTTGGATGGAGACCACCAAACCCATACTTGTTCATTTTCCATCAGTGTCTTCCTTTCCCTTCCCACCAACCTTTTCTTGTGGCACACTTCTTGTGAATACTTTCAGTGGTATCTCTGAAAACTTTGGAGAGAACTGCATGCTTCCAAAATTCCCTGTGTAAAATTAGGGATACTTGGCCATTTAAAATGCAGCTCTAATTCTAATCTCCTTTCCCTTTGATTAGTCAAGTGCATGTCCCTGCAACAGTCAATTTCAAGTTGCATGCAAACATGCCCCATCAGCTGTGTATTTTTCCTGTTTCAAAGGATTAAAGATCGCAAGTGTGAAATGGAACATAACAGGGAGGCACCGGAGTGCAGATCTGAAGGTGGAATTTGCATTGGCTGCACTTCAGCACAGATGGTGGAAAAACTTAAATCTACTCTTGGGTCCTGAGACCTTTACTCCCCTCAGGTTAGCAAATGCATCCAAGGGAGAAAGCTGGAGTAGCTAATTCCCAAGTGGGTTTAATGATTCATTTTCCCTAAAAGAAGGAGCCATGGGAAATATGCCTGAGTATTGCTATTTTGCTGTATGCTGTAAGATGTTTGTTTAGTAAAATAGCTTTACTAATAGCTTTGTTAATCAGTCATGTCCCAGATAAAATAAGAAGTGCAACACAGCCCTCCTCGGGTTTGGTCTTCTGCAAAATTAAATGCCTCATTTGCTCCTTTTACCTAGGTAGGAAAAGCAGACCAAAGCCTGCAGTTGCCCTTTTGGTTTCAAGGGGTAGGAAGGGCATAGGCTTGCTGTGATTTCCTCAGGAGTTGTGATGGAAAACTTTTGCTTTATTCTTCTGCTACTTTCCCTTTTTCTGAGCTCTGAAGTGAAACAGGGGCACACCATAAGAGGAAGGTTAGGACTGCTGAAGTCTTGGGAGAGCCCATTCATATTTCAGGTAAATAATGCAGCACCTAGGTGATGTGACTATAGATGAGTGAGTTTGTTTTCTGTTTGATAGATAGATAAATAAGTTTCCCTCTGCTCCAAATATGCATGAACCAACCATGTTTTTTAATGATCGGTTCCCAGGATATGGTGGGAGGTCTATCTCCAGGACCAGTTTGGGTTTTGGCATTTCCTCTGTTACTGTGTGTAGTGATGCCAGTTAATGCTCATTGAGGCAGTGGATTTCTGATTCTGGTTCTTGGCCTGAAGTGGATTGAGATTCATAAAAAATAATCTCAAATCACAATGCCACCATGGGAGGCTTATAGCTTCTGCGACGATCTCACTTGGGCTAGATTTGAATCAGCAATCAGGAGGTGAATGGTTTTGTTCTTATCCCACTGCCAATTTCCTGAGCTAACAATCTAAGTGTGTGTGTGTGTGTTACAAAACTTTATTGTCCAATTGACTGCATCCAGCCTTTAAAAACAGGTTACAAAATCAGAGACAAAATGTAAAGGAAATTCAACATCCAAAAAATGCAGAACAGTGCTCAGGACTTTGAAATATATGTAAACATCAGCTCCTGCCAAGTTAGTCATACTAAGAGTTGTTAACACGGGGGATTGATTGAGAGAATGATTGTTGCTGTAGAATGATGATTTAATAAGAGAAAATCTGATAGATTTGACATGCTACACAAAATGTGCAGAAGTGTTATTCTGCGGGAAATCGCAACTTTCGTTTGTACCCCTTACAGCCGTGTTTGTTCTGTGCCTTGCCACATTCCCCCTTTTCCCCTGTTATTCTCTTTCATTGCTAGAAATGATTAGTATTCACCATTGTTACATGTGTCACCCAGCAAAACATACACACACACACACACACACACACATCCCCCCCCCCCCCATTTTCCTTCTCCTCCTTGCCTTCTCTCGCACCTCTGCCTGCTCTGTTGTCTTGTGCTCCCCTACCACCTGTGATCTTCAGCCGGGCACTGCAAAAGGTCCTGCTCCCCATCTTGAAAAGATTGGCTCCATTTTATTTGCACTTTCTCTCTGTGCATCCTCTCCTTGCTGTTCTGGCTAATTATTATTTATCCATTACTTAGTCCTAACAACATGTTTGATGCTTTATAAACCAGAAAATGAAGGCTGTCTCAGCTCAAGGAAGCTGTTGCACAGGACAAATAGATGAAACAGCCTTTCTATTGTTCTCAGCTTCACTGATGAGCTGTATTCTGTCCTTCCATTTTTCAGCAATAATTTATGAGATATTATTATTTTACTTATTTTTTTTTCCCTTCTACATCTGAAATGCATTATTTCCCTATGAAATTCCCATTGCAGCAGGATATTTGGTCTTGTTGTGAAGCTTAGAGTCTCATACAGGACATGCCCAAATAATAGTAATCACCTTGACCTAAGCTGCTGGTGGGCCTTTTGCTGCAGACAGGGTATGCTGGTGTCAAAAGCTGGGCTACAGATGGTCTTCTGCTTGCCTCAGAAAAATGTAGGGCTAGCCTTGGTGCTTGTACTCTATGAATAATAATAATAAAAAACAATCCTAGAGTCTGATTACAACAAATGAATTCCCTAACACCCTCTGCACTATATCTGTTGTCGTGCCAAAGAGCATAACATAAAATGACTGAGAACAACAGCAATTCAAAACAACAGCACACAATAGTGTAATTGGACCCTAAGCACAGAAAAATTATGGTTTAAAAGAAAGAAGGGGGACAAAAAGGGAAAAATGGGACTGGCATCAGGGACAGTGTCATGAAACTGCAGTAAGATGCATGAGCCTAGTAGAACGAAAAAGAGAAGGAGGTGGTGGTTGGGGGGGGGGTGAGTTACTTATGAATCAGTACAACTGTGCTTTGTTCTGCATGAGTGTTTTAATAGAGCAAGTGTAATATAAGGATCAGGTGGGCTCGTGGGAATGGAACAAAAGGTTTTGTAAAATTAAAGCAAAATAATTATAGCTCTAGGTGTAGAGTGAGCACACTCCAGCAGTTGATAGCAGGAACCTGCTCAGAATGGAGAAGGGAGGAGGGAGGAAGAGGCAGTTGTGGAAAGGTTTTTCAGTTTCTGTTTGGTGTTGTTTGTTTGGCTTTTAATATATATGTACAATGCACATGTCCATACACATGCATCTATAGTATACACAGGTTTGCATATGTACATGAGCAAACACTTTAAATCAGTGACAGTTGTATGAAACTTTGGCAATGACTAACATACCCACACACACAAAAATGCATTAAAATGAAAATGTAAGGAATAATCTCGAATTAATTAACAACAACAACAAAAAAAATCACGACAGAAGATTGTCTTTCTAATGGAAAAAAGGATTCCAGTCTAAACCAGGGACCATCCTATGACATGGGATTCAAAGATGCTCTTACTGTAAAAGCCCAATGAGCAATATATACGAAGTTCCCACTACACTGATAAACCAAACTTGAACTTCCAGAAGGAAATGGGATGTTCTGGGCACCACAAGTAGGCTGGCAGAAAGGCATTGTCTTACAGAATCTCCCACATTTGGGCAAAGCATACTGCTCTGCTTCCCTGCAGAAAAAGCTGTTTCCTACCTGAATTTAAGAGTAGTTTTACCTGCAAGATGAGAGCTTGGTTGATCACAAGGTGGCCTCTCTGTATCTAGTTGTGTGCTTTTTCTTTCCCTTACCATCTGCATGTGTATTTACCAAACTGCACGAGAATGGTATGTGAAAGTAAAAAAACCAAACCACACAAACCCCAACCCAAAACACAACCACCAAAAACCCCAAACAAGCAAAAAGCTGAACAAACCCAAACAAACAAAAGCCAAACCAAAACAATGAAAGAGACACCAAAAGAAAACCAGAAAACCCCAGAACAGATTCCCATCCCAACAAGCATTTTTCTCTCTGAGTTGCTGATTGTCCTCAAAGATATTAAAAAAGGAGGTGATGTCCAGGATCCAGAAATGGAGAAAGATTGTACTGAGGTGTGCACCTGTCCCTTTCTAGGTATGCTGTGTTAGGTTCAAAGTGTTCAGTGTCTGCTCCTCTTTTGAGCAATGACTTCCAAACAAATGCATTGGTTTTATTTCTATCCATATAATGAAAAAGCACTAGTGAATTCTAATCTTAGATAATTCCCCCCCTGCTAATTCCCCATGGTCCCTGTGGATTAGGATGGGTTTCCTCTGCTTATTCACTCCTACGTGGAATGATGTAAAGATCCTGAGCAGCTACCTGTGGTAAATTGGACCCAAAGGAAAAAAAAAAAAACCGGGGTTTGTTGCTTCCCTCCCATGGTGAATGGTTTCTGAGGGGGGGAACAATTTCCACCTCATGGCAGTGCATGATGCAGGCAGTCTGCGGAAAGGAGGTTCAGTGGAGCCCACAAACCATAGTCACAGCTACTACAGATGGCTGGCGTGCGAGGGAGGGGGGCGACTAGCCTGCCTCCCACCACATTTCCCCTTAATCTGTAGTCAGATTTTCCTTATTCAGAGTTTGTTCAGGATAATTGTTCACAGACAATATATTTCTGTGCTTGCAGTGCAATCAGAGGCTGTTCTCACTTGAAGCAGAGCACATCTCTTAGGTAGTGCTTTCTGCCAGAATGTGGAGGCTGAGATCAGAGTGAAGCTTTATGAGCTCCATTTGGTGCTTTTTACTTCCGTCTTGTTTCTCTCTCTGCAGGGGATGTGAAACTAGATTTGTCCTGTTTCCACAGCAGGGTTTTGGTTTATTTTGTTTTTCCAAAGCATTTCATTTGGTGGCGCAAATCCAGAGGAGAGTGTGTTGCAGAGATAGATTTGAATGTCAGACAGAAAAGAGTTGTGTTTAATAAACTCTTTGTTGTAAATTATAGAAACTAGAGAGCAGGAGTGCCCTGTTTAATACAAACATTCTGTGGTTAAATTATCACTTGAAGTATTTACCCCTTAACATAAAGAGGAAGGAGACAAGGCAACTTGCTAAAAAAGAGCTGCTTATGGAAGCTGAAGCCCAAGACTGAAATTCTTTAGTTCTGGGTACTCCTTTCGAACTCTTTACCTCATTCATCTGCTTGTGTCTTTCTCCATAGTGGCTGCCTAACAGAACTGAGTCAAAGTATAGGACTAGTTAAAAAAACCCCAACAACAACTAACCAAAAAAACCTACCCACAACCACCACCAAAACCCAAACCAAAACTAACAGAACAACAAACCAGCAACTGCTACAAAAGAAACCAAACCCCAAAACAATAACCAAAAAGACCCCCCCAACAACAACACCCCCCAAAAAAACAGAGCAAAAATACCTACCAAAAATGATAACAAAAATAGTTTATGGGCTTTTAGGAAATAAACAGAGATGCTTTAGTAATAGGATGCAGTCCTTGAAGGTAATAGCCTAACATGCAAACAGTTGAGCATGTAGCACTCTTTATGCATGCTGCTTCTGCTTGTCTCCTCTGCTCACCAGCATCTGAAAACTCTTCTCTGCCTGTACCTATCTGTGTTGACTTAATTTCAAAATGATTTGCCACCATGAGCCTATTATGAAATTAAAGGTCAGTAACAGGACAGGTATTTACCAGAGTAAGAACTGCAAAATGGAAGGAAGAGGTCAAGAATTGCTGGTCACATCCCAAGCCTTCAGATGCATCTCATGAGCAGTGTGTTTTGCTGTTTGGGAACAGAGATGCTGTAAAGCCTTCAGAGTTAAGCTCTTATTCACAGCAAGACACAATATGCCAGTGTCTGTCCCTTTCCAAGTCCTTGCAATGCTATTGAAGTCAGAGAATTCAAGTCTCGGGTTTTGGGCTTTTTTTTTTGATTGAGATGGACTCATTTTCTTCCTTGCCATTCCATTAAACCCGACATACATACATGTGCATGCATACCCATAAACAGGCTGACATTTTTCTAAAGCATATAATTCAAAAAAGGGAAGAAAAGTGTAGGGTTGGTTTTTTTTTTCTTTTCCCTTGTCCTCTCATTTTCTGACAAAAAGGAACTTTCTGCGTAGTTTATATTCCAGCTTTATTTTGCTGCATTCACTCTTTGCTGTGAGTAAAGTCTAAAGGATTCAGGCAAGAACAGCCCTGTATTATATCTGTCTGTTAGTTTAGATACATCCATTATTTATATTATAAAACCTTTTCTAAATTGTACTTTAAAAAAAAAAAAAGGAGAGAGAGAAGGTAGTGTTTCCACTTTTGCTCAGAACTGTTGTGACACTGCTCACATTTCTCTGCTTTGCCTCCATCTATCTTGAAATCAATAAGCAATAACATACAGGCATCAGTAAAGACTGCTGTCCTTCCCTTTGCTCTTTTGTCTGATTTTTCTTTTCACAGTCTGTAGGAGAGTGAATCCAGTCTGGCTAGAGAATTTCCACCCTGGTTTTCTCGTGAGGCAGACGAAGCCTTTGGGATACCAATAGGGACGATTTCTGCTCTTATTGAAGTTGTTGGCAGTTCTCCAGATGATTTGTTATGAGATTTGGCCTGGAGAGAAAGGATCAGTCACACTCATCTCCTTTTTATTCTGAACTAGAGTGACCCATATCACTACCCAGTGATGGCTGCCTAGGATACTAGCAATGAATTTTTGGAAAATGATCAAAAGTCCAAATATATGCAAGAATGCATGAAGCTCACTGTCTGAGAGACCATAGAGAATGCAGTTGACCATGGCAAAATACGTGATTAAAAAGAACCAAATAAAACTGGAAGCTTGTTAAGAAAGTTCAGCTATATTATCTTTACTTTTCATTTTTTCTGTGCAATGTCATATTAGGATGAGGCCTGGAACAGCTTTCTCAAACCTAAACTTATGTGTACTCCTTTCTGCCTTCTCTCAAAACTTCTGATTGCAGAGCACTATAAATGGTGCAAAACAAAGTCTCTTTTCCAAGTTCCCTACAGCGAACAGCTTAGGAGCATTTACTTTTAGCTTGTATTAGGACTTCATGTCCTCAGAGAACAGATTCTGCCCCTTTGATCTCTAGATATAAAAATCACTGTTTCTCAGTGCCTACAGAAGATCACTGGGGCCCCAGAAGAGAGCTGGGGAGACACAGAACGAGGACCTTACTGCTTCAGTCCATTCCCAGCATTGCTGATGGTTTCTTATATAACTTGGGAGGGGGTTGGGGGGGGAATATTAGTGATCTTTAATAATCCCTGTTTCTGAAATTAATTTAAGAATACTGATCTGATTTTACAGGCTTTAAGGAAGGGGGGAAAAAATGTTGAGGAAATAGTCATACTCTAACCTTAATATCTTTCATGTTTTTATTTGTGCAGGTAGTCCATAAAGTAAATTTGCAGGAATGTAACTCTGTATCCGTATCCCATGTAGTGCTCCATCCATTGAGAAAGGAGTTGATCAAAAACAGCTCAAATGAAACTGTTTTCCCCCATCTTTTGCTGGGAAGGACGGGTAGTGAGTCAAACAGAATATAAGATTTCATGATTTCATTACAACACAGTTGTGTCTGTAGCTGAAAGCATTTCACTAACATGTTGCTATCTCCAAGTTTTCTCTTTAAATATTTCTTGTAGGAGGTGAATTTTCCACTTGGTTTGATTTTGCTGTCTAAAAAGTTAAGCTGATTTCCCCCCCCCCACCCCCCACCCCTTTTCCTCTGATTAAGTGAATAAAATGTTAAGGGTAGTGAAGCCAAGAAGAGTTTTAACTCTGGGTTGATTTTGGTTTTTCCCTTTTCTTAATGTGTAACCTGGTAAACAAACTGCTTGTATCTGCCTTTATAGAGATAACTTAAAACCACTATGTGGAAAGTACAGTGTAACACCGCCAGTTCTCACTTCAGAGACAAAACCACTTTGACAACCTTCAAACCTTGTGTGTTAAACTTACAAGTGAAAAAAAAAATCCCATTTTTCATTATTCTTGTTACTTCAGGGCTAAGATTTCCTCTGAAGATCAAACAAGAGGCTTTTTTTTTTTCTGTCTTGCACATCCTCACTTATGCCCAGATTATGCCCTCTGTGAAAATACTAAACCACAGACTACATGGCCTTGAAGCTGGAGGGAGGATTGTTTGGCACTTTTAAGTCTCTGATCAGCAGAGCAAGAGAGATCTGGCTTCTCTTTTCCTCTCTGGCTCAGTAACCTTGGAAAAGTCAATAATATATTTGTGCCTACATTCCCCAGCAGTAAAAGGAAGGGGTTGCTATTTCTCTGTTGCAGAGGTCCTTTGAAGATAAACATGCTCTCTGAAACTGGAAAATGCATGCGTGGGTCAGGTTCCCAGCCTGCGCCGTGAGCGGCATCTTTTTCTCCCAGTGCACAGCTCATCCACACTTCAAAGCAATCACAGTGGGCCTGTGTGGTCCTTCCTGAGCACACCTTGTCAGCAGCTGCTTCAGGAAGCTTCCATGTCTCCCTCTCTGTTGAGTAGGGTTGTTGACATAGAGCAGAGTTCTGTGTGCTCCTCTCATCCTTGCAAGATGCAGTGAGTGAACTTTCCCAGCCTGGCTCATTACTTTGAAAGTTTTGATCCCGTTTACTGAGTGAAGGTGCTTGTTACAGAGCTGCAGTGTAGCAATTCATCTGTGATTTATTGTCTGCAAGTGCCAATGTTCCTGATACACTTCTTTTTTAAAGATTTTCTTGCACATAGGCTGAGCACATGTGCCCGAGATACAAACAGTTCCATCTGCTGCAGTCTAGAACAATGTTATACACCATTCACTGGAGGAAAGCAGTTCTGATTTAAATGCCACATAAGCTGTGCATTATTAGTCTGATAGGATAAAGTATTGAGTCTTTTTCCTGGTGGGTTATTAAATGTGAGCTGCAAATAAGTGCGCTGTGTGAACTCTTGAAGTGGAGATGTATTAAATGAAAACAATACTTGAGAAATAGCAAAGGCTGGAACTGCACATCAGTGATATCTGCTTAGCACCTGTTTGTTAAATCTCTCCTCAATGATTTTTCCCCCCAAAAAATGTCTGGCCAATTCTTCTCCATCAGCGTAGAGCAGAGGTAGGCAGGAAGCCTCCTCAAAAAACGGCCAAGGAAATGCAATACCTTTTTGGCCACAGCAACCCCATGCAGCGCTACAGGCTGGGGTCAGGGTGGCTGGAAAGCAGCCAAACAGAACAAGAGGACACAGTCTCAAGCTGCACCAGGGGAAGTTCAGGCTCAAGGTGAGGAGAAAGTTCTTCACAGAGAGAGTTGTTAGCCATTGGAATGTGCTGCCCAGGGAGATGGTGGAGTCACCGTCCCTGGAGATGTTCAAGAGGGGATTGGACGTGGCACTTGGTGCCATGGTTTAGTAGTCATGAGGTGTTGTGTGACAGGTTGGACTTGATGATCCTTGAGGTCTCTTCCAACCTTATTGATTCTATGAATCTATTCTATGATTTAGCCACCACTGTTTGGAAATGAACAATTAACATCAACTAATGAACCCTCTCCAGTGGTGCCTTAAATTCCTTTGTCACTTAGTAACAGCCTGTGCAAACTGAGACTCTCTGCCTGGCCTAAGTTTTACCATATTGTCATGTCATAGAATAATCTTCTGTTGTATGTGCACAAAACATGGATTATAAGATTTATTTAGGGAGAAAAAAAATACTTTGCTGTAGAAAACCAAATAAAAAGCAGGTTCACGTGCTGTGCTTGGACTGAGAGACGTGTCCTCAACGTACCTCTGTAGATTCCTAATGCCGCTAGTGGGAAATAGCCATAGTGTTTATGTCCTCCAAAAGCCCTATCTGAAAAAGTGCTCTGCTACAGTGGACCTTGGTGCATGCCAGGAGACAGCTTTTCAATGGAGAAATTTCCATAGCAAGTTTTCTTACTAAGAGCAAGTTTGGAACACAAGCCCTATGAGGAGAGACTGAGGGAGCTGGGTTGCTTAGCCTGGAGAAGAGGAGGCTCAGGGGTGACCTACAACTGCCTGAAGGGAAGTTGTAGACAGGTGGATGTTGGTCTCTTCTCCCAGGCAGCCAGTACCAGAACAAGAGGACACAGTCTCAGGCTGTGCCAGGGTATGTTTAGGTTGGCTGTTAGGAAGAAGTTCTACACAGAGAGAGTGATTGCCCATTGGAATGTGCTGCCCGGGGAGGTGGTGGAGTCACCATCATTGGAGGTGTTCAGGAGGTGACTTGATGGGGTGCTTGGTTGTTTAGGTGGGTTGGATTGGTTGAGGGGTTGGACACGATGATCTTGAAGGTCTCTCCCAACCTGGTTGTTTATTGTTGTTGTTGTTGTTGTTGTTATTATTATTTTCTTACTAATCAACTGGTCAGTCTTCCTGAGAGTATCACTACTTTGGGTCAGGTTTGAGGCCAGGTTTGTGCTAGCAGTATCAATTTTAGTAGAAGTAGCTCAGGTTTGTATCTGTGTTACTGACCAGAAGCTCATCCATTTACTTCAGTAGAAAGTTCCCTGGATGAAAACACAATATTGAGCAGTTAAAGTTTAATTGTTCTGGATTGGTTGAATCCTTGATGTTACCTGGTTAATGTGTTTAAATGTGGGCTTAATTTGAGGGGGATTTTTTTTCTCTCTTTTCCTCAAAATGTTTATGGTTTGAAGTTCTACTTTCATAGATTAATAGAATGGTTTGGGTTGGAAGGGACCTTAAAGATCATCTAGTTCCACCCCCCTCCACCATGAGCAGGGATGCCTTCCACTAGACCAGTTTGCTCAAGGACTCATGAAGCCTTACCTTTAACACCTCTGAGGATGGGGCATCTACAGCCTCCCTGGGCAACCTGTTCCAGTGTCTCCCACCCTTACTATAAATAATTTCTTTCTAATATCCAGTCTAAGTCTACCCTCCTCATGTTCAATCCATTCCCTCTCATTCTGTCACTACAAGTCCTTGTAAAAAGTCCTTTCCCAGCTTTCTTGTAGACTACTTTCACGTACTGGAAGGCTGCTGTAAGGTGTCCCCAGAGCTGCCTTTTCTCCAGGCTGAACAACCCCAACTCCCTCAGGCTGTCCTTGTAGGGGAGGTGTTCCAGCCCTCTGATCATCTTTGTGGCCCTCCTCTGGACCTGCTACAGCAGTTCAATGTCCTTCTTGTGCTGGGGGCACCAGAACTGGACACAGTACTCCATGTGGTTCTCATGAGAGCAGAGCAAGTAACTAAAGATGCTCAGCAGTAGCTAGTTGTGTAGTGGTGATACACGTTGCATAGATAATAATGGGAGTTAATTCAGTGGAGAAATGGGATGGAGTTGTTAGTACTGGGAGCCTATATGACACAGAAGAAAAAGCACTGAGTTGTTTGGAGAGAGAGATTGTTCTTGCTGGAAAAATCACAGCAGAATGCCTGCCCAACTTTTGAAAACAGAAATACCTTTCCAAGTGAAATCAAATCAGGTGTTGCAAGCAGCGAGAAAACGAGCATGAAATCAAAAAGTTAGAGTGACCACATACCCTTCTATTTGGAAGGGATTGCTACCCAAAGGTGCACATGTTAATACTGAGGGCCATATTCAGCCCTGCTTATAAAACATGGTGCCACGTGAGCACTTGCTCCCCAGGCCAGATAGAGAGCAGGGGCTGCTGAGGCTGCTGCACTCCACTGTTGTCCCTCAGGGGACGAATGTGAAGGAAGGAAGCGGATCACGGCGTATGAAGTCTGAGAAGTGACAGTGTTTTGCACTGTAGGCAGCTGCCTGAGGTTACCTGAGGACAATGTCTGGCTCCACTAGCTGATTGCTCAGAGCACTTAAAAAAATGCAGTTAATGGAGGCACCTCCTAAGCAAACCAGATATCCCTTTTATAAATACATACATCCAGTCCCTGTTGAGAGGAGTATAATTTCACCTTAATTGCATTGGATAAGTAAGAATTGGTTATGTTTTGACTTTATCCAGTAAATTCCCATTTAACCCAGTTGTCCCTATTAAGTATGTCAGCTTTTCTCTCAGAAGCTCTGCTGTGCAAAGACAAAGTAGTATAGAAATGTGAAAATAAGCAATTTAAGACCACAAAAAATGAGGGACTCCTTATCAGTTGTTTGGTTTGTTGTGGGGTTTTTTTGTTTGTTTTGGTGTTTGGTTGTTTTTTTCTGGAAAGAATTCTAGTTCACAGAGTGTTGCAACAACCTCTGCTTGCCTACAGTTGTTTGAAAGCATACATTTTTGTTCACACTGTTTATTTTTCACTGCTGAGCTTTAACAGGAGAATTCTGTCACTTCCATATTTTTTTTTTCATGTACTTCAATTTTGTTTAAAATTTATTTACAAGGTTCATTTTCAGATTCTTATCTAAATATTGAAAATTTTACCTGAAAGCACCTCTCCTTAACTTACACGTAGCATACTCTAGACAATATTCAGGTATTATTTTCCTTTTGGGGAATGTTGCCTTGCATGGAGGAGGTGGTTGACATCCTTACAAAGTTCATGGCTCTCCTTCTGTTGTGTTGCTGTTTGACAGAGGGACTTGGATGGGGGAAGGGGGAATCATAGAATCAATAAGGTTGGAAAAGACCTCAGAGATCATCAAGTCCAACCTGTCACCCAACACCTCATGACTAACTAAACCATGGCACCAAGTGCCATGTCCAGTCCTTTTCTGAACACCTCCAGGGATGGTGACTCCACCACCTCTCTGGGCAGCACACTCCAATGGCCACTTCCTCTTTCTGGGAAGAACTTTCTCCTCACCTTGAGCCTAAACTTCCCCTGGTGGAAGTTAAATAATGTCTAACTTCATCTAACAATCAGTTTGGGCAAGTGGCACTGCAAGATACATGTGTGCAAGAATCCCAAAGATGACTGGATTGTTTAAGCATGTTTCTAACTTGTCTGCTTTTAGCAGCTAATGTATAGTATAGACAAGTCATAAATGCATTTTAGTAGGGGTGTTTGGTGCTTCTGATGGTGTTTGTGCTCAGAACACGGTGTTTTTGAATGCATATTTTATGTGAGGAATTATTGTTGCATTTTATCATCCTGTGGTTTGAATTTGTGGACATTCCATGGTTTTCTACAGTGTCACTGCATCAGATGAAATGCACACTGCAGTAAAACATCCATGATCCGATGCTGATTTTTCAATTTTGGGCCCACAAGTTGTTCTTACTCGTGGAGCAAGTAGCCAAACCCAAACTGATTTTGAAAGAGGACAGAATAGGAATGGTAGTGGAATGGTAATGGAATGGGATAGGGTAGAATAGAATAGAATAGAATAGAATAGAATAGAATAGAATAGAATTAACCAGGTTGGAAAAGACCTTTGCGATCATCGAGTCCAGCCTATCATCCAGCACCATCTAATCAACTAAACCATGGCACCAAGCACCCCGTCCAGTCTCTTCCTAAACACTTCCAGTGATGGTGACTCCACCACCTCCCAGGGCAGCTTGTTACAATGGCCAATCACTCTTTCTGTGAAGAGTTTCTTCCTAACATCCAGCCTAAACCTCCCCTGGCACAGCTTGAGACTGTGTCCTCTTGTTCTGGTGCTGGCCACCTGGGAGAAGAGACCAACCCCCACCTGGCTACAACCTCCCTTCAGGTAGTTGTAGACAGAATAAGGTCTCCCCTGAGCCTCCTCTTCTCCAGGCTAAGCAACCCCGGGGCTTTACATGGATTCTTTCTTCTGCCATTCAGTTCTAGGTGGGTCTTTTTTTTTTTTCCCCCTCTTCTACTCCCTGTAAAGGTGTTCCTGTTTTGTAATTCAGAACCTAGATTTTCATTTAGCAATTAATGTGGGTGATTCAAGTCACTCCTTCTGTATTTTATTAATTTTTGCCAAATATAGTATTTCTCTGCCTACCGTTGATTGAGCAGAATGAAACTTGCCTACACAAAATTTCTTAGGAAATACAATTTGCACATCCAGATTTCTAGCTACACCCACTCTCCCCATTATTGAAAGGTGTTAATCTAGTTGTATGATGCTGCCTGCACAGATGCATGCATACATACCATCTTTAAAAATAGGTTACATCCCTAAATCCTTATGAGGGAGCTCAGATCCTGAGCTTTTCCAGGCCTGTGTGCTCACTGAACGTTTAGCCCTTCTGCTTGCTGCCACAGAGTTTTCTGGATGGCTGTTCCGTGTTTTTTAGAAGGTGCTTTTCAGTAAGCAGTTTGATCTTTTGCAGCAAAACTGGCTACACATTTTTAAAGTCCTTTAAAATTTACTCCTAGTTGTTTTAGCAGGACTTTTAGGTGCACAGTTCTCTTCCAGAAGTCTACCCTGGAGAAAATGTTTTTAATCAGGTTAAAATGGAAGCAAGATTGGGGGGGTTGGGGGGGAAGTGTTTGCTGTGGCTTGACTGCAGCAGTGCTAATGAGCTCTGCTTTAATACATGAAGGAACATATGGCCCCCATCTGAATACAAACTGGACACAAAGCAGTAATTCAGCTGAGATGTCCTGAATATTGTAAACTGGGTGAATGTGGTCGAAGGTGTTTATAAACGGTGGCTGAATCCCACATGCTGACTCACTGCCTTCTAATGTCCAGGGCTCAAGGTGCTATTTGTAAGAGTATAGAAAATGACCAGTAGAGGGAATTCTTAATTAATGCCAACAAAACAGCAAACTGAGTGTTATGTTATGAAGAAAAGACTTCTTGTGCTCATGACGCAGCAAGAGACGGATTATGGAGAGGGCAAGTTAGGAGAAGAAAAATCACAGGACAAGTAAATTGAGTATTTACTGGCAAATAATTGCTCTCTTAAGCTGTGGCTCTCTTCCTAAATTCTTGGCATTCTTGAACACTGGAACCACTTTCCAAAACTGCAGTGTTACAAAGTAGATGCAAAAAAACCCACCCAAACTCTTGAAGGCTGATGGTACAGACTTGTACAGGTAAGAGTGTGTGTATTGCTGCCTATGTTTCTTCTGAAGCATCAGATTGGCCATGGTTTGCAGCACTGCTGGTTTTCTGTTTCTGAGAGAACTGGTGTTTTGCTTTCACAGCTATATTTTGTCTAGAAATTGGGGAAGCAGAGATAGGCTTCTAGGCTGCAGTGTATCCTTTTCCAGCACATGGATACATCTGTGCTGATAGAAAACAGTAAGAGCTTGTGGGGGAAAAGTATACAGCCCAATTTTATTTAGTTTAAATAGGCTTTGTTTTTTCACAGAGATGCCTCTACTTAAAAAGTGATGTCACAGCTTAACGTGGGGCAGGAACAAAATCCCCTGGGTCCTTGTGTCTGGAGGTAGTCTGATTTTCCTAGACTTGTTTGGTGATGCAGAGAAGGAACTTTTGCTAAGCAGCTCTTAGGGATTGCCTGCAGCTCTAGTGCTTCTCCAGGAGTGGCTTCCCAGGGAAATGGGACGTCTGGGAACCCACTCTATTCACTCACTCGTGTATGCAGATTGCATACTAGTGTCAAAATATAACCATTTTCAGCCAAGTTTGGTGGGTGGGAATCTCCAAAGTACCTAAGTTTCCATGTGTTTTGTGGAAGTAGGCAGTGGTTTAAAGGGAACAAGCTCTTTTAATGACCCCGCTGAGGGAAAGGCTGCCTTACACACCAGACCTGATTTGAATAGAAATCCATAAGTTAGGAGGCTCTTTTGGCTCTCCGTGAATTGGCTCAAATTCACAGAGAACTTGATTTGTATCTATTCCACATGCAAAAGTCATTGTCTAACACTAAAAAGATCTGTTAGAGTATGGAAATGTATAGACAGGTAAGAGTACTCTACAGTAAAGTACTACTCTTATCCACATGTTAGTCAACAAATAGCAGTAACTTCACCATTTTTTTGTCAAATCCCCAGAATACTGTTCTTCATTTCTACTCCTCATTTCATCATATGCATTAAAAGGAATGGCCCAAACAATCTCACTTTTCACAAGCAAATGCAAATAGCTCGTGCCCCAGAAGAGCAGAAATGTGCCTATAATTTTAAAGGCATTTTATTTTGGTTGTGCAGATCCTGGTCTGAATACTTGATTGGTGGGCATATATGCATTGCAGACACCCCTCTGAAAGCCACACAGTAAGCATCACAGAACACAGCATCAGGTCCTTCAGAAAAAGTGCTGAGTTCCCCATAAAGAGAAATGGTGATTTAACCTTTCCCACAGGGGTAGTTTCTTCTTAATAGGTATCAAATTGAAGTTGGCTTATGTCTTTAAACACACACACACACACTTTTCAGTCCTTATACTTTATTGCACCATAATTGTGAATATTCTGTTTATTCGGTTCTGTGCTAATTATTTCTGTAATTATAATGTATTTATCATTATTACAAGGGGTTTTTATTATTGTTGTTATTATGGCAATAATTAGTCCTTTTTAAACTCATAAAATCTTGGCCCTTCTGATGTCTTGGGTAGAGAGGACTGCAAGTTAATTATATAGTATGTGGATGAAAAAATAATAATCCTTTTATTGGTTTTAATGTGCTGCCTTTTAGTTTTAATGACTGTCCCCTCTTTTCTTTGGAGGTCAGAGTTATTTTATTTCCTCTGTGCAGTTACATTTCTATCACATCCACCACGTTCTGTCCTTCTCCTTTTCTCTGTCAGTTTGAAGATTTCTGAACTTTTATTTTTTTTGCATATGGGAAACTCTTGAGGGCTTCAATGAATCTTTTTTACTCTCTGAACCCTTTTTTGTTTCTTCTCTGTCCTGTTTGAGACCGGGTGATCAGGGTTGACTGCAAAATCCGAAGTGATGGCAGGACACCAATTTATGTAACTGCTTTAGAGTATTCTCAGAAGTATTTCTTTTAGACCCCCTGTCTGTGTGAGGCACTTGAAGGAGCCCACCAAATCCCTTGGTTTCCTTTTCCTGGCTTGGCTTCTGTGAACTTAGCTGTGCACTGAAAGACAGAAGAAGTGCAAGTTGTGTTTTTATTTATGGCAGAGGGAAAGGTTAACTGCAGAATCCTTGGGAAAGCTTTCTAAAAGCAAAAGAGAGAGCTGTGGAGAAGGATCCTTGTACCTTGCATATAGCAAACTGGAAGGATTCCATAAGATGGGGATGGCTGACATGGAAAGGAAGTACAGCTTGTTCTGTGGCTTCTAGACCATCTGCAAGTGACTTGCAAGAGATGAGAGGGTGCCAAACAAAAGCACAATTGTGATATAATGGAATTATGAATCAGTCATTGGTCTACTCTTACTGGAAAAAACAGGCAAAGCTCGGGACTGTTCCTCAAGTGACATTAAGATACGTCGTGCTTTTGAAAGATGTGCATTTCAGGCACTAATTCAAGACTCAGTCACATTAAAATGTCTGAGAAGAGCTTTTTTTCAGTTTAGATTGTCAAATCTTTTTATTTCTGCATATATATAGAGGCCTGTTGTAAAACACATAATGCAAAGTCCCCAGGTCCGAGTAGAGCAGATCAAGTTGACTCTTGCTGGAAGCAAGTGAGTTTTATTCCCATTCCTTTCCTCTTGCTTCACCCCCCTTCTCCCTTCTTTTACCTCCTTTTCTTGTTCCTCCTTGCCTTTCACCAGGAGTTTTCTTTCTTTCTTCCTTACTAAAAATTCTGCCTGGCCTGGTGTATTTTTCTAGCCTAAGTGATCACTTTCAGCATTAAGGTGATAAAACACACTTTATGCCTTCATGCTTGCCCAAGAGATAACAAATAGATTTTGAAAAGCAGATGGTTGACTAGAGAGCCCTGAGGTATTGCAGAGCTAACAGGTGCAGATCTCTATTCAGATTCTGCAATGCAAAGAAATCCTATTTCCCAGACAAATGAGGGGTAAAAAGGAGAAACAGTGAAAAGATGGACTCAAAGAGTGCAGATGCATAGGTGGGTTTTTTTCAATTGTATTTATGGTAGATGATGCAGGGACAGTGTTTGTATGCTAAAAGTAGCCATCCATTGCTAAGAACAAGGCAAGTTCATGGCTAAAGCAGAGCGCTGGAAGGTAGAGACCTCTGCTGAATTCTGTTACTGCCATTGACTAGCTGAGTAATTTGCAAAACTCTGTTCATGCCTGTTTCTCACACAAAAGCAGGACAGTAGCAGAGGAATATCTAAGGCATCCTTCTAGAGATCATTGTGAATCTTGTATGGGAAAAGCTAAGGAAGGACAAGTGTCTTACAGTTTCAATTAAGTTACAGTAGCTTTAATAAAGTGATTGTATTACTTGATGCAGATACAACTAAAACACATTTCTGAAGTGTGTAAATTGCTGAATGCCTCAAGCAAACAATACATGTAGGTTGTTAGCAAAGAAAGAACCACACTGTTACCATTACCTCTTTGTAGTCTCAACTGTCCTACCTTACAGGGTTCATATGGGGTTGTCAAAGTACGTCGGCAGCCTTCCAGCTTTGAGGCAGTGATGTCTGCACCGCTTCATAGAATCGTAGAATGGTAGGGGCTGGGAGGGACCTCTAGAGATCCCCGAGTCCAATCCTGCTGCCAAAACAGGATGACCTAGGGCACGCCACACAGGAATGTGTCCAGATGGGTCTTGAAAGTCTCAAGAACCTCTCTGGGCAGCCTGTTCTAGTGCTCCATCACCCTTACAGTAAGAAAGTTTCTCCTCATGTTGAGATGGAACTTCCTGAATTCCAGTTTGTATCCATTGCCATTAGTCCTACCACAGGACACCACTGAAACTAGACTGGCCCCATTTTCTTGACACCCACCCTTCAGATATTTGTGAACATTAATGAGATCTCCTCTCACTTGTTCATGCTTTGATAGAGCTTGTCTTTCTTGAGCTATTGCTAACTTCAGATGCAATTTATTAAGTTTTGTTCACACTGCCATAAATGTTAATTCAGAATTAAAATGATTGGGGAATATAAATACCTCATTATTAACAAAGTCATTAGACCCTAGTTTTGTGATCTTAAGTTTGATCCATCCCTGGCCTGTGCTTGCAGAATCAGGACCATAGTGCAGGACTGGGAGGACTTATTGTAGGTACTCTTAAGCATATTTGGAGAACATACCTGGAGGAGGCTCAGGGGAGACCTTATTGCTGTCTACAACTACCTCAAGGGAGGTTGTAGCCAGGAGGGGGTTGGTCTCTTCTCCCAGGCAACCAGTGCCAGAACAACAGGACACAGTCTCAAGCTACACCAGGAGACGTTTAGTCTGGACGTGAGGAGAAAGTTCTTCCCAGAGAGAGTTGTTAGCCATTGGAATGTGCTGCCCAGGGAGGTGGTGGGGTCCCCATCCCTGGAGGTGTTCAAGAGGGGACTGAATGTGGCACTTGGTGCCATAGTTTAGTAGTCTGTGGTGACAGGTTGGACTTGATGATCTTCGAGGTCTTTTCCAACCTTGTTTATTCTATAATTCTATGATTCTTGGGATTTCAGAATACTATGAAGTAGTGTAACCTTTCCCTAGAGATCCTAAGAGTTATCCTTGCAGAAGCAAGTAATTTATACAAGGCAACAAAATTACTTTCTTTCTTTGCTGGAAGTACTGAAAACAGAGACCCTAACTCCTGGCCTTCTAATTTGAGTACTGTGGAACAGAGTTTTGTATTTGAGGGCAAAAGAAAGGTAAAGGAAACCAAGAGAATAGCTAATCCATTTTAGCTAGTAGTGTGAAATTAAGAAAGGGCAGACAGTGAACATGACTCTTGCTGCCCAAACATCAATTATTAAAGCCTTTACATTCTAAATTGCAAGTGAAGTGTTTCAGTGTGTTTAGTCCTATTAGAAAACAAATTCACCATAACCATAATCACTTTTTTAGAGCATAGGAGTCCAGGAATAAGAAGGTCTAGTAGCTCAGTAACCTTAGGCAAAAGTTTCTCTAGGAGTTATGGAATCTGGTACATCATACTCTAAATTTCTCCTTAAAAACATTTTTTTCCATTAGTCATCAGGTTGGAACAAAGTTTACAAAAATTGGAAAAACAAGTCATAAGTGCTATAAAATATTTTGAAAAGCTAAAGTGAAAAAGATGAATTGGGGTGGAAAACTTTGGAGTGCTTGGGAGAAAAGAGACTTATGGGGACATTTTTTCACTGCCTTTGTCTAAAAGATGGGGTCTTGATGGAGATTTAAGCAGGGAGGATGCTGTAGCTAGCTGTGAATGTGTGATACCATTAGAGAAAAGATTGTTCTCCTGTTCCTATTTTCAGACAAATTGCCTTGGTGGTCCTGGTCCTTTGGTTCCACACAATTATCAGCCGAGCTGAAGGAGATCTCCCTATAGCTGTGAGTAGTAATGAGGCTTGAGCATTTCTTTGCACATTACTACTAGAATGTGACCTCTCTCACTGGAAGGTTCACCTTTTTCATTACAAAGGTGTTGCTTCTTTTCTGCATATTTAAAGCATTGCTTAGGTTACTATACGATGCCTTCACTGTGAAGCAGTAGAAAATTCAATCCCAACAGAAGTTCCAGAGAGCTTCTTGAAGCTTGGATGCAAAAGATGGTAATTGTTGGAGGTTTCAGTGTACCAAGGCAGGAGTTTTGAAGGGCAGCAAAAGAAGAGATACATTTAGGATTGTACTCAGAATATTGTGTAAGTGATACAGGAAACAGAAATGCAACAAATTCATCCACTCAGGGAGATGGCAAAGACAGAATAAGAGCTGCCATCCAAAACTGGGAGAACATCTGAAATGTAAGTAGATGTAGGATGGTGATAGTGTCTTTTCATGAAAACATTTGTTCTTTCCCTGATAATTTTCTGCCTCACACCAGTTCACATACTGTCCCATGACACAGATCTAATGTGACCTCATGAAACTCCAAGAGTGGAAATCAGACAGACTGGATCTTTTCACAAAGAACAAATGAACCATCCCTCTTAGAAGTAAAGGCATAATGGTGTGAGTCAGTCCTTGGAAAAAGATGCTGGGAGAGGGATAAAAGGTACTTGGGCACAGAAGCTCTCAGTGCTGTGAGGAGTTGATACTGTGGCAGATTTACCTGGGATTTATGTGCTGGCAGGACGACAGGTTTGGGGAAGGCTTTTTATGATCAAGCAGCATAGCTCAAAGCAGCACTGATTTTATGTGTGTGAATGATAGACAGTGGTGAAACAGAGTACAGCAGAAGCCTAAACTAAGTAATTGTGATTGGGCAAATTATAGGGGAATTTATGCTCTCTGCAGCTATAGCTCAGATGATTTGACTATGCTCCTTCTTTTTCTCACCCTTTCCCCAATTTATTTTGTATTATGTATCATGCCTGTAATGGTGTTCTCTGTTGTTTCTCTCCTGACATGTTTAATCCCACAACACAGTCTAGTCTTGATGTTTTCCTTCTCTTTCAAAGAGTCCCAAGAGAGAAAAGCAAGGAAGGTAGATGTATTTGACTTTGGAAAATGAGTTGATGCCAGTTGCAAAGGAAATAAAATATATCACAGGGGTCTGCTGCGGGGTAGAGTGTGAAAAATATTGCTCATTTGTGACAAAAGATTGCCTTGAAGACTGCTTCAGCTTGATCAGTCTGAAACCCGTGTCTCACTGTTTCCATTACAAAGGCTTTTATGTTCCTGTTTCTCTTGGAAAAGGACTTCATCTATTTTGAAAGAAATCCAAGGCTCCCCAAATGTACTGTTTGCTTTCAGGCCCAGCACATGAGAGCTGTGCATTGGGGTCACATTGCAAAGGGGTTGGGAGAACATACATTATTTAGGTCCTGAGCCAGGATGGTCAAGGAGTCTGCGTGTGACCAGCCTCAGGGCAGCAGATTAGCTGCAGTGAATCTGACACACCATATGTTACTTCTGCCAGGACTTTGAATGTGGGGACATTTGGGCAGCACCATCATATTGTGCTGAAGAGCTGTGGCTCCTCTGTAGCCCTGGGCAATGGGTGCAGTGTGCTTAGCACACCAGAGGGCAAGCTGCCAAGCTATGCCTGGCACAAGGGATTGCAGAATGCTAAACTCATAGAATGCTAGAATGCATCAGGCTGAAGAGGACCCTTGGAAGTCATCTCATCCAACCCTCCTGCCATTAGCAGGGACATCTCCAACTAGATCAGGTGGTTCAGGGCCCCACCAAGTCCAACCTTGACTGTCTCCAGGGATGGGGCCTCCACCACATCTCTGGGCAATGTATTCCAGGATGGGGGAGAAGCTAAAGCATTTCTTGCCCAGGTTGCTGTGCTGTGGTGGGTGACTGCAAGACTGAGTCAGATGAGGGAATCTCAGCCTGAACAAGCAAAACCCAGTAGGTCTTTGTTTTGTATGAAGGAGTCAGCATGTTAGAGGCTGTATTTTGCATGAAAATAGAGTAGTATTCAAATGATGTTTTTCTTGCTTTCAGTTCTGTAACAATGATAATAATTTCTTCAGAGTCTCTCAGTCTGGGTCCCTTCCAACCCAGACCATTCTATGATTCTATGATATGTTCATTGGAATTGAGAATTTCAGAGCTTTAGTATATTAATTAGAGTCCTCAGAAAGCAGTGGTTCAGTGTCCTCTCCCAAATCCCTGTGGCTTCCTATCCTGAAGACACGGCTTTCTTCTTCCCCTACTCCTGATCTATCCCTAATCTCTCCTGAGCATCAATCCCCATTTTTCAGTTTGCAGCAGAGAACTTTTCCAGTGCTGTGGAGCCCAATCCTTGACCTGTCATTTTGGTATTAATAGTTTAACCCAATGTTCAATTACTGCTACAGTCTTGATATGTAGAAAGAAAGAAAATAAATGCACCCTCTGGAAAGGGGCAATGCAGTCTAAGTTAGTGGCATCCATCCCTGGTGATATGTTCTGAAATTCAAGGTCCTTTTGTTCTGTATTTAGCATGCTTCTCTATTTGCATCCACTGCTGCTGTTTCTACCTTAGTATTTTTTGTTGTTTATAAAGCATCCAGGCTGGATTTGTTGCTTGGGTTTGGTTTTAAATTCTCTCCCTCCAATTCAGCTTTGAAAAGAAATTCTGAAAAAGTTTTATCTTTTATTTTTAAGAGAAAGCAGCTCTCAGGAATGACCAGCTCAAGTGAGCTGCTACCAACTGGCAATTGCTTTGTACTGTGAGTGACCTTTGTATTTCACATGGGATAACCATCACAGCCTGCAACAACTCTGGATCACAGTCCATGAAACCAGGAAAATGCACATAAAGACGATAGAGATGTTCACATTTGTAAGTTGCAGATATGAGAAGATGCCTTGTTTCAAGAACACTCTCCTTCTCCCTTGTTAGCTTGAGACAGTCTGGTCTTAAGCAAGGCTGGCAGGTTAGAGGCTGCAAGGTAGCCAAATTCATCGATGTTTTTTGAAAACCAGTAATGAGGCAGAGGCAGAAATTACTTCTGCCCTGTGAGGGAGTTTGCAGTGTGTACTGCAGAGACCTGTGTGAGGATTGTCCTGCCAGCTGGGACAGTCAGCTTTCCAACTGGTCTGGTGTTTAGCACATGCATTTCTTGCTCTTGAGCATTTCTGCGTGCCTGGCCACTTAGTGTGAGGAAGGAGCTGGAGGTGATGTGAGTATTGGCCAGAGGGAAGAGCAAAAGAGCGTGAGAGGAAGAAGTGGTAGAGCAGGAGAGTGCAGTCACAGCTGGGAAGCCTTGGGGGTATCATGGCTGGGATGTCATAGAGTAGGAGAACCAAATCAAAAGGAATCCAAGCCTCACTGCTGCTGCTACTTGTGGGATGACTCACTTAATTCATAAACCCTCTTGTCTGTCACCATATACAGAAACTATTTTAGCAAAGAAGTATCACTTTGAAATTAAAAATATTAACTGGAAAGGGAAAAAAGACAATTTCTGCTCTTTAGAATAGATGTGTGAACTTACAAACTGATTGTAACATCTGTTCTTGAATTCTTTATCTCTGAGAGAAGAATAAAAATACATGTGTGCTTCAGAGGGGAGCTGAGATACTTCATCCATTTGGAAATTATTTTTCTCCTTTAGGAGACAGATGCTTTACCTTTTCCATGAAAAGTTGTAAATGTTTCAGAAACAATTAATGAAGCTTCCTGACATCCTCTTGGGTGAGGAAATATGATTGCTGTGGGAAAACTGAGGCAAAAATCTGTCATGTGAATATTTTATTTTAATAGTTAATGAACAGGGAAAAAGAAACTATTACTGTAAAGCACATGAGCAAGGTTGTGAAAAACTTTGGCAGAGAAAGGTGCTGAGATAAACTGTCTTGATTGGCATGTCTTGAAGGTCAAAGTGTCTACCCAGTGTATAAGGCAGGATTAAATGCAATCAGAAGACTTACCTCTTAGTATACTTAACTTCAAAATACACATACTGCACAAGGCAGCCTTGTAGAATAGAAGTAAATACTTTGGAAAGTGACTGCATGAAAAGGTAATCTCCTTTGGTTTCACATCACCAGTAATACCATTACTTTTTTACATTAAAACCTCAGTATTTTCCACAAGCACTATCTGATCCCCAGACAGCATGCCTCTTCAGTCCATGGCAAAGGAACTTCATGAAAATACAC
This sequence comes from Dryobates pubescens, assembly GCF_014839835.1. Classification (NCBI taxonomy): domain Eukaryota; kingdom Metazoa; phylum Chordata; class Aves; order Piciformes; family Picidae; genus Dryobates; species Dryobates pubescens. Next base: position 35,878,985 of record NC_071619.1, on the reverse strand, counting down.
CACACCATCTTGGGGCATTGGCATTGTCTTATCATTTCCTGTTTAAGGATTTGGAAATTGAGACATGGAGAAATGAAGCTGGACACACAGCACACCAGACTAGATTAGAGCAGTTTAGATCAGAATATCCATAGTCCTTAGAAGCATGCACAGTTCAAGCTAATTTTTGTTCTTTCAGGCTATGTGTTACCTCAGATGATGCAGTTGTTTTGACTCTCTCATAGAATCCAGGTTGACCTTAAATGTCTCCAGGGATGGGGCCTCCACCATCTCTCTGGACAGCCTGTTCCAGTGTTTCATTATCTTCATTGTGAAGAACTTCCTAATGTCCAGTCTAAATCTACCCTCTTTAAGCTTCAATCCATTCCCTCTCATTCTACCACGACAAGCCCTATCAAGTCATATATATATGACTATAAAAGAAGGGGGGGAAATAAGCTTCGGGTGGTAAGAAATGAAAAATTTATGGTGAGAAAAGACAGAACCAACTGCAAGCATCAGATACATACTGAGACTAAAAGACTTGAGATTTCTGGGGATCTTTTTAGTCAGTAATGACTTTCTTCTATATCCAGAGAGTCAATGTAGGGTTTACCATACACTTCAGATGAAACTTATCAGTGCTGTATAATGTGAAAATCTCATGCCTAAGTAAAGCCAGGTTCATATGAAAAAACCCCAAACTCCATCTCCCTCTCTCCTACTGAGTAATTGATATCCACCTTTGCTTCTGTGTTCCTGAATCAGGTAAGGGAAGACAACAGAAATTATTTCATATGCAGGGAGAGTTGGTGCTTTCTAGCACACTAGTCTGATTTCCAAATTGCTTAGGACTCTAATTGTCTTGCAGCCCAAGTCATCTGTATATGCAGAGGGCTTTCCTCTGGTATTTTTTAATCCCTGAAGTTGCTGAGTACACTCAACAAGAATGCTTTTCTCTTCCTAGTTGCTTATTCAATTCCTAACTGGGAACTCCCCCTCTACTTCACTCTGGTGAGACCCCACCTGGAGCACTGTGTCCAGTTCTGGAGCCACTATTACAGGAAGGATCTGGACAAGCTGGAACATGTCCAGAAAAGGGCCACAAGGATGATCAGAGGGCTGGAGCTCCTCTCCTGTGAGGACAGAGTGAGGGAGTTGGGGTTGTTCAGTTTGGAGAAGAGAAGGCTCCGAGGAGACCTAATTGTGACCTTCTAGTATCTTAAGGGGGCCTGCAAGAGAGCTGGGTAGAGACTTTTCAGGGTGTCAGGTAATGATAGGACTAAGGGGAATGGAAAAAAAAATAGCAATGGGTAGATTGAGATTGGATATTAGGAAGAAGTTCTTCCCCATGAGGGTGGTGAGACACTGGAAGAGGTTGCCCAGGGAGGTGGTGGAAGCCTCATCCCTGGAGGTTCTTAAGGCCAGGCTGGATGTGACTCTGGGCAACCTGATCTGGTGTGAGGTGTCCCTGCCCATGGCAGGGGTTTGGAACTAAATGATCCTTGAGGTCTCTTCCAACCCTAACGATTCTATGATTCTATAACTCAAATAGAAATACAATTCTGTGAAGTTCTTCTGGGAGAGGCAGGAAGATAAGGAGAACAGTTTCTAGCTTTCTGACTTCAGAAATCATAGACTAATTCCCCAGTAGTGTCACAAGTTTTGGAGTGCTTGATTTCCTCTCCCTGGACAAGGGAGGTTCTCTCCAGTTCTCGAGTTGTCTAGGTGCCATGTGTGCCTGATCTCTGATCATCTGGTGGAGTTCCTTATGATACCTAAGAGTTATTCTGCTTTTACTGTCTTTCTATTGTTCAAAGTATGTTAAGTGGCTGTAATTTCCTCTGGCACTTAAAATCTGAATGCTCCCTTATTTTGTAGATGAGGGGAAATACTTGATGGTGTTCATGACAGAAATATGTGAACTGTCCACTTCCATTATGGCCGTATTGGAGCCTGGATTCTCTAATAACTGCATCAAAAGCAGGCTTAAGATGAAGGAGATGTGTCTACCAACTGGTCTTTACTCATAAAAAATAGACATTTGCATTCTTTGTATCCTTGAGTTGTAAATCAGGAGGGGCAATCCTCACTCTGAATGCCATGCTTATTCTCAGCATGATGTGTGTGGTAAAGAAGGCATTGAAAGGAAGCATTAAGGCTAGGATAACATCAAAGAAAATGCTTCCATTTTCATTCTCCCTTCCATGGTGGATTAATTAGAACAGAATGAAACACCAGCTAGCTTGAAAGTAAAAAGCAAATGCATATATGTAGACTATGGCAGTTTATTCTGAAAAATCAAAGTAATGTCTTGTCTTTCCCAATCCATATCTCCTATAAAGTAATCTTCTACCTTGCTTGCTTTGATGTAACCTCTCAAATTCACTGGCCAGCCCATATGGTTGCTTTGAGATTTTTGACGTCCTCTGTTACTTGGTTGACTCTGCTGGACCCAGTATCTGCTGCTGTTACCTTGTGCTTGGCACAGGATGTAAAGGGATGTTACATTACTGCACCACCACTGTCTTTAGGCTTTGAAATAAAAAGTTGCAATGTCCCCACGGAGAATTCAGCATGTGGTGGTGACTATAGGAAAGTGGGAAGCAGGAGCTTTTCCAGCAGAAGGGAGCCTAAGCAGGCTACCTCAGTCTGTGCCCTCCTTTGAATTAGAGGTTGCATGGCACAGTACCTTTTTATCCTAAAAAAGTGTCTAATCTTCTTTCTTTTTTATATAGTTTTGTACTTTATTGTATTTTATGATGACTACACCCTCCATGACAACATCCTGTCCAGCAGGCAAATGTTGCTGCAGAACACAATCCTAAGCTTCCAAGCCATTCCCAGACAGGGCTGCCTCCTGCCTCAGGACACACAGAGGCAGTCACAGCACTGAATTTCATTCAGCTGGAGCTAAGAGAAGTTTTTACTATTTGACAAAAATAGTAAATCCAGGGAGTAACTAAATGAGTTCTTGAGTAGCAGTCAAGGTACAATAGGGATGTAAGAGACAAATCCAAAGTATGTGATGTGGAAGCCAGTGATAACTTCCACATGTTCACTGAGGAAACACTTGACTGTTTCCCCTGATTTATGAGGCAAGGTGCTTCATAATGTGTTTCCCCCATGGGAGAAAACACATGGGAGGGTGGGCTGCTGCTTGAATTCCTCTCTAGTCTTTGGTAAATCAGTGACTCTTTGGGTTTTGTTAGCTGAGTGGTATGGGCTTCTGCCACAAACAGCTTGTAAGAACTGTTGATGTATGAGGGTCCCAAGCACGTTGATCTGAGTAATACATTTGTCTGAATAAGTGCATCCGTATTTGGTACATTGTTACTAAAACCCTTGTGCACTCCTCTTCTTTCTCAATGTGCATGCAAGAAATTAAACTCTCATTTATTTATTTCCATTTCAGTTCTGAACATGGGAACAGAGGAGAGACATCCAGTCACAGAAATCTGCTAAGGATGTCCTCCATTATTTGTAGCAAAATTAGGTTTTCTGACCCAGCTGATTAGAACGAGACACGTAGTTATTACGGAGGATATCAGCTGTAGGAAAGAAACACTCTCTCAGCTTTATATCACATATCCCATTCTTTTGTCAGCTTACATTATAAATAAATAACAAAGCAATTTGACACATGCCCATTGATTAAAACTAAAAGTTGTCAGAGAGGAGAAAGACAAAAATATGAATTATTAATAACAATATTAAGCAATGCAAAAAAGATGCTTAACATGCAGGAAAGTCCCTGAAAAGTCACTTAGTGAAGGGGAAAGAAAGGACAGCCACGGAGACCTTCCCTCCACTGCTGCTTTGTGGCCTTTTCCTTCCTGCTTCAACCCTTGGAGGTCAAGGTGACCAAGTGAAAGAGAAGGATGATTCCATTAATGTATGTAATCTTGTTTACCTCATCCCTGTTTCTGAACTACACTACCTGCAAGCCTGGAGTGATTGCCCATTGGAATGGGCTGCCTGGGGAGGTGGTGGAGTCACCATCACTGGAGGTGTTCAGGAGAAGGCTTGATAGGGTGCTTGGTTGCGTGGTTTAGTTGATTAGATGGGTTGGATAATAGGTTGGACACGATGATCTTGAAGGTCTCTTCCAACCTGCTCTATTCTATTCTATTCTATTCTATCAAGTAGGGAATAGAGTGCATTTAAAGCTGCATCATTGTGTCATGATTGGGGTTGGCCATTTGATATTTCTGTGCAGTCTTCTTGGCAGTGGTGTTTGAACTACCTATTGACAACCCCGACACATCAATTGGAGAGACTAAGCTGATTTATACTCCCTCTAAATTTCATATATCACACATACCTGGAATTTAGCAGGCAGATGTTAAGGCATGCAAAAATGCTAGTAGTAGTTTGTGTTCTGTGTACTTTGTGATGCTCCAATTGATAAAGCATAAACAGTACCCTAGTAGCTGGCATAATTATGCATTTCTTTTCCCACCTTCTGTCACTTATTTTGGTTGCAACTATTTAAATGCTTTCATTTATCAGACCAGTTTGAATGGCTGGTGGGTATATTGACCATCCTGGCAATACTTAATTTTCCATCTGTGAAGATTACATTTCTTTTTTTTTTTTTTCCACTGAAGAGGAAAGGAGGAAAAAGAACACTTGAAAAGAGGCAACTGTACAACTTCTGGTCTAGTCTATTCTGTTCTGTTCTGTTCTATTCTATTCTACAAAAGCTGTAGCAAGCCCCTCAGTGACAGTTGCATTGGCTGAAGAATGCTCTTGCTCTGAAGCAGGTATGGTGTGTGTGGAACTGAAAAGCTAATCAGGATTTTCTGGTTGGGTAGCACCAGAGGTCTAACTGTGAGTAAAGTGTTTGTGCCTCTAGATGAGCATCCTATGTTAGACTACCTCCTGGCTAGTCTGAACATTGTGTTACTTGGAGCTGGAGAGATGACATCATCTCTAAAAAAACAGAAAGACTGCAGGAGCAATGAGGCTCCTGCCCTATGCTTATGATGTTAGTGTTTTGAATTAACAAACTGTTAATGAATTCACAACATGATCTCCCAATTACTGTGCGTTAATTCTGGAAAGCTCCTTTTATGCATCTTTGGTTCAAGTAAGGGCTAAGCCCTTGTAGCTTTTATGGATTTCATTAGGTGCCAAAAATGCTGAGAACTTCTGAAAACCAGGGTCAAAGGACCTGCTTGCTGGCACTTAGTTGCATATGGTGCAGGTACCTCCATTCTCATTTGGTCTCCTTTTGCAGACAGTTGTAGAATATTAGGCACTAAGAGGTGCAGTTCAGCCCGTCACAAGGAAAGGCATCTGGAACGGACCCTCGAACAAGGACTCACTTTTGTTCACAGACTATAAAGAAGGTCTGGATGAAGACTGTAAGCAGTTAAAAAATTATCTGGGACTTTTCTATGCATGGTGCCTCAAGCTGAGTAACTGAAATTAGGTGGTTGTCCTAGAAATGTTTTAAGGCTTTGCTTTTCTGTTTCTGTGTGTAAAATGGCAGCACTGTGTGTGCAGCTTTGCAGGTTATGAAAAGCTGGACTTCTCCTACTTGGTACATAATTATGATGATGAGACTTCTTATTAGCTCCTAAATGGTTTGCATTTACATTTTATGAGCTCTTTTTAGTTTCACTTACACTATGACTACAGATTAGCACTGAGTGAATGTCTGTTAGTCTCAGCATGGGTACCTTACACTCTTGCTAAATTTGTCTGTATATGAAATTATTGGTCTCTCTTAAATATTAATTGGTGTAGCCTGACTCCCCTCAGTTCTTCTAATATGCTGCATCTGGTCCTGGGGGATTTGGTGAACATTAATTTGTGCATTAAAGGACTGAATTTAAGATAATTTGATTGGTTTGAAAAAGTTACACAAACCAGTAGATGCTTGACAGAGCACAAGCACAAGCCTACCAGAGTGAAATGGCTTCTGGGGCAGGACTGAGATGATGATGATGAGGAGGGAAACAGCTGTTCTTTTTCTCATGTACCCAGAACGATAAGCTGAAGTCAGAGGAAGACATGACATGTAAAGAGATCCTAGCATGTTGTGCCCCACTCTGCAGAGATTTGAAGGCAGTCATTTCTTAAATTGCTTTAGTCTACAGGCACAATATGTATCTGTAGTCTAAAATCTTGTACAAATGTATGCAAGGAAATCTTTAGACATTCAAATTTGCTCTTTTGAAAAGGAGAGCCGTAAGAAAGTGCATAGGCTTTAAAATTCAGCAAGGATGGTTAAGAGAACCTTTGATAAGGAATTTTGAAAATCTAGGAGAAAGCACTTTAATAATCCTGTTATAGTACTTTTCACCACTCTTACTGCCCCCAAGTGCAGTATTTCAGCTCTGTAAACTGAAGCATATTTATGTTAAATGATTTGCCCAATATCTTATTGTGGGTAAGTGGCAGGCTAGGAATGGAACCCTAGAGTCCTAATTTGATTTTTTTGTTGTCGAATTCAGAGACAGTATGCTGCATTTCAGAGAAAAGCACTCAAGAATTCTAGTAGCACTCTGCATGAAGAGTCTCCCATTTCAATAAACACGCAGTTATAATATGTCTGTGCTCCACTGACCGTGGTCCCTGAGCTTGCTAACAGTCCAAACCCATATCTCCTTGGTGGGTGCACATTGCTTTACCAAATCTTTCAATGCTCTAAAACCAAAAGTCTTGTTCTTAATGGGTGTATTGAGGAAAATACAGCCATTAATAAGCACTACCACTGCCAGTGAAATAAAAAGAAGCTGTAGAGCCCTAGGAATAAAAGCTGCAGTTTGAATGCTCCTAACAGTGTTGGGCTTCTTTTTTTTTTCAGAGTAGTGAAGGAGAGACAGCAGATGATATTACTTCTCTTAAAACTCCTGTCTAATAGTATTTACCATCTCTGTGAGATCTTGAATAAATATGGATAAGTCTCTGTATTTTTAAGGCCATGTTTTTTGAAATTTGACAACACAGTGGGTGAGCTTTACAGGGAGGTATTTCTGGGTTTTTTTTTGAGACAAGTCTCTTCACGTCATCTTGTCTTCCCCATCGCTTTCACAGTGTGCGAAGAAGGAAGGTGAGAACAAGAGCAAACAATACCAGCCCGCAGCATCTGGGCAAACACTTGTAATCAGTGGGTTAAGCTTGCAGCTGATAGAAGAGACTAGCATAGACTCTGGATCTAGTCTGGAAAATCCAATCTCATAATCTTGAAAGGAAAATTCAAGAGTCACGGGAAATGCAGTCCAACACAATTTGTTCAGTCAGGACTTTGCTCATAAATTCCTGTCAGGACTGAGCTCAGGGTATTTATGAAATGTAAAAGTAATGTTCTTTCTTAGAATTCCAGAGTTTCCCTCAGTCAGAGGAAATTTTGCATGTGTTACAGCCAGTTTAATTTGCAGAGATGGAGTATAAATTTCCACAGACAAGACATGAAGGGCATAAAGTAGCATTCTATGAGCTGAGTTTTGCATTAATATTTTATTTTGTGTTTGGCCAGAAACAGAAGGGATTTGATTTTCTTACATTTGTGTTAAGGATGAGAAGGTCTGAAAGCAAGGAGTAGATGGAAAGGTACACATGGACCGTCTGTGCAGCAAGGGCTCAAACACAGGTGTCTGGTAACGTGTGAGATGCTGTAGGACATATCTGGCCTTCAGCTGCTTTTCCCAAAAGACAGGTATCTTCAGAAGCACTAGTCATTTCTGCTAGCCATGTCCAGATATGCTTAAGCCCTAGGGCTTTTCTGATGGTGCTTAAAAGCTCTGTTTAAGCAAATGCTTTGAGCCCTAAAAATCAAACTTTGCATGCTTGTAACCACATCGAGCATATGATTTATTGATGCTAATCCTACCATATACCACTTGAGGAGAAATCCTTTTATGCCATTTGTTAGAGGTAATTTCTGACTCTGTTAAAATGGTGTCAGAGAAAGAAGGGAGGCCAGGCTGATTACATCAGCAATCCTCTCCTGAGCCTGCAGACCAAGATTTTTACCTATAAATGATCATTGTGCCATATGCTGGGGGTATGGTGGGCAGTTAAGAATAATTGAGTTCCCAGATTGCCTATTAATCATGGAAAAATTGGCTAAAGGTTGAATTGTTGTATTTATCTGCTGTATTAATTACAAAGCAAGTGAATCAAAAGGGGAAAGCAGAATGCATGTCTATGTTACTGAAATCTGTGCAGGATAAGAGAAGGATGTGTTAAATACCTGCAGTTTGTTAGATTCTGGAGTACAAAGGAAACATGTGTATTGTCTGAAGTTAAGGTGTATACCATATGTTTTAAACAGTTGGATTATAATTCTAGATGATATATGGCATGTGTTGATCTTGTCCTGTTCCACAAGTATCACTAATGGCTTTTTGTAAAGCTGGTAATATAGGTTATATATCCTGTCAGTCAACTAATCAGACATGATCAGTCTGATCTGTTGAGTCTTTTTTCTCTGAAGATATAATCCTTATTAGAAGCAAGACTATGAGGTCTGAACCTTTTTCTTCCATGCCATGCACTTTCTTCTGCAGCTGTGTTCTAGCATGTAAACAAGAGTAATGCCCTTTACAAGCTCTCTTCTCAGTCCTTATTCCAGAGAAGCTCCCATTGTCTTCAGTAAGTACTTCACTAAGCAGAAACCAAATCAAAAGTTACCCAACTATTTCTGCAATTTGTGCTCTGTTTACAGGGAACTGAAAAGACAGAAATCTGAGAAGCTTTTGGATATTGCTAGTCCTGTTTAAACTGCTTCCAGAAAGCAATCTGCATATATTTTCAGCAGCAGAAACCTATGTTTTGCTGACAATCAGGGCTGAGAGTTTAATTCCGTGAAACTTCACCTAGAACCAAACTTGGAGAATAGAAATCAGCAAGATCAGGGTTTTTTTTATTCCATTCTCCAATTTGTTCATCTTCTGCATTGGACAGTCGTTTTGTTGACTATAAGGGTAGCATGGGAGAGAGTAAGAGACTGTAAACCTGCCTGATTAGCATGTGGTGGAGGAAGATGCCATTACTCTGGCAAAGGTGGTGTTAATTTAGAGAATTGTTAAGTTGTGCTTTTAGTTTTTGAGATTTCTGGGTTTCATTCATTTTCACCTTGGTAAATGCAAAGTTAATGAGCTCTGCACATGCTGACAAATTTACTTTGCTTGTTCTCAGTACTTGGTGAATTTGAGGAAGCCACTGTCAGTCAGTTTTAGTATTGATGATTTGTCTTCTGGTTAAGTCTTGGTGTTGGAGGTAAGAATACTGAGGATCACATCTCTGGCTATTGTCCAGGGTCATTGAGTGGACTCCAGCCAACTCTTTCCAAGGCAGAGGTGATGGTAGCATTGATTAATTCATGATAGCAAAGTGCTTTGGGCTCTTGGGAGAAAAAAACAGAATAGATATGCAGAGTATTATTAATGGAACAATTCTTGACATCCTTAGTATACAACGTTAAATATCATTTGAGAATGGATACATTACATGAGTGTGACTCAACTGGAAGTAATTATGGTTATGTCTTTAATTGAGAAAAACAGGTTCTTAATCAGTGCTTCACAGTTTCATCCCTTATGCTAACTTCCCAGTTAGGTTTATGGATTAGTTTAGTTCTTCTGACTACCATATGGCCTAGGAACTGGGTGGTGACAGCATCTTCTGAGTCTGGAGAACATATTCATTCATTTTTGGTATTGACAGCTGGGAATTTCTCTTTCTCTCTTAGCTGGGCTTATCCAAGCTTGCAGCTGTGATTTGATTTCAAAAAGCAACATCATGCTGCAAGACATGTTTTCCCCTTTTCCAGGTAGTTAGTGGAAGAAGTTTGTAGTTGTTTAGGAGTTCTGTAAAACATAATATTAATGTGTGGTTGTATTTACACTGGGACAAATTTTGCCCTGATTTAGTATGAAATTTCATAGAATCATAGAATCAATAAGGTTGGAAAAGACCTCAAAGATCATCAAGTCCAACCTGTCACTCAAGACCTCATGACTACTAGACCATGGCATCAAGTGCCACGTCCGATCCCCACTTGAACACCTCCAGGGACAGTGACTCCACCACCTCCCTATTTGCCACTGTGTGTCCCCAAAGTCAGGATTAGGAATTCTGTGGTCGAGCCCTGGATAGTAGGAAGCACTTGTTGATCAATCAGTTTGTGAAATCATGCATGTTGTGATATACAGCTGCTCTTCAGAGCAACTCACAACTATAAGGCTCTTTCTGTAGAATTTCAGTATTTATGCATGATGTGAAAACCAGAGGGATGTGCACATCTCGATGAGAGTTTTACTTAGCTGGCAGTGGTTGCAGCTTTACTGAGAGTGTCAAAATACCTGATGCCTTTTCTTAAAGATTCTACTCAGGAAGTAAACAGATAATATCAAGATCTTTGGGTTTGGGTACTTATTAGATTGGTTAATAATGTTGTAAAAATATGTTGGAATTTTTGGAGGAAAATAGGGGAAAGTAGTGCAAGGCAGGAGGGAAACAACATGATCAGCAGTAGTTAATTTGCATGATGTTTTCAGTTTGGTCTAAGGAATAATTCAATGGTCTCAATGCTAGCTTTGGAATCCCTATGTGAGTTGAATCTGTATCTACATGATCAGCAACTGGATTGAGACTAAAATTCTCAGCTTCACACCTCTGCAGAGAGCTAACCATTTAAACAAAGATTACTGAAACTGTACTGTCTGGTATTACTTATCTGTCTTTATTAGTTGACCATGCACTATTTGCCATTGGTCTGTTTGATGCTTCTGTGCTTCTGCCTGTTTACTTGGCTGGATTTCCTCTTCTCTTCCCATTTATAAGTTTGGACAGTGAAAGTACTTATTAGAACAGTTTTCCAAGGTATTTTGTGATATTCTGTTGGTTTAACTCCTTAAATTAAGATCATATGTGCTAGTAAATGGTATGTGCCCCTTCAGACAAAAGTCATTAGAATTGTTATGGGAATTCCTGGGTGGAAATGTATGTTCTTTGTTGTATGGGTGTCAGACTGCACAACACTGGAGGGTCTTCTATGGTTATGAGAGCTGTGAAATAGCTTTCAAGATTTGAAATGAATGGTTATAAATAATTTGGGTTTCTTTTTTTTTTTTTTTCCTCTCTGTAAATTCCATTAGAAAAAGTAACAATAACAATGAAACTGCAAATAAAATAGCTTGTTTGCCTAGGGAATTGTTTAGTCTGTGATTTGGATTGTTGTACTAGCCAGTCCCCAAACAGAAACAGGATCTGTTTCTGGTAAAATGCTTGAGTAGAAATTAAGGATTGCCTCTGCTTTAGATCTTTATAATCCACATCATAACTTCATACAAATGAGAGGAGACATTGCTATAGGCAAAACGTCAAAGGGTATTTCAGAGATTATCCTGTTTAGAGATGGGCCAAGCTATTCTGAATCACATCTGAATTGTGCAGAATGTGGTAGGCACAGGACTGTTTTGTGGATGAAACAAAACTGTGGTTTGGGGGGGTTTTGTTTGTTTGTTTGTTTTGAAGGCTAGAAATTGTAAAGAAACTGTTGATAATTGACTTCCAGAGAGAATATTTTTGCTTTTCAGCTGAGAATGTCCCCCACAAATTCTTCACCTTTTCAGTAAAAGCACTCATCTTGCAAAAAGCCTGGTTCAGCTGCAAATATAATTTAAATTGATGTTTTCACCATTATGGTTTTTTTCATCAGCCTTTGTTGGAGAGCAGTAATAGTGGCCTGTGGCTCACTGCTTTTTGTAACTGCCATGACTTGAAAACTTGTTGAGAGGAACCTAAAAATGTATGTGACTTCCTGAAGGCAAATGACAAGTTACCCTCCATACACTTTTGGAAGCTTTAAAAATCCCTGCTGGGGTATTCCCCCTGGAGTCTAACCAGAACCAGCATTGTCTGCAACAGATTTTAGTCAGAGGGTATCTCCAGAACTTGAAGTCAAACCCTAACTCCGTTTTGCTGAGGGGAAGGAGAAGTGGCATTTTCCTTTCTCTCTCCTTAAATTTTCTGTTTCCTAAACATAACGACCACTTGCAGAAGAAAGTAAAAAGATGTCTCTGTGGCTTTATCCTGTCTTGCTTCGACCTGCAGACAATCTCCTCTAGTGAGTTAATCAGGGCAGGTGCTGGGAATGCTGCTTCCCTAGCCAGCAGCGTAAGGAAACCGTCTGTCTGTACAGAGAAAGTTTACTCAGCTCTGTTTTTATTAAAGTTGTGAGGAAAAGCAGAAGCTTTTATTTTTTTTAAACTTTAACCAAACAACACCACCCCCCCCCCAAAAAAAAAACCAACTAAAAAAAACCACCAACCCCCCCACCAAACAACAACCAACCCACCCACAAAAAAATCCCATCAGCTGGCATTTGGTATAGTTGGTGTTAAAGGATCCAAAATCCAGAACCCAAAATCTCAAGGCTCTATTTACATCCCATAAATCTTAGGAGCTCCTTGAAAGCTTGAAACTTGATTTGCTAGACCACTTTAGAGCAGCTGTTAAGGTGTTGTCTTTCATATTTGTATTGCTCTGTTTCCCAGGGTCAGGTGGATTGTTTTGGACCCTGAAGAACACAGGTAAAGATACAAAAAAATACTGTAGTTTAGGATAGGGAGAGAGTTATATGTTAGCAAGACTTAAATGGAAATCATGCTGCCACAGAAAGGCAAAAGACACTGTAATATTTAAATCAACCTGAATTTCCTTCAGCTAAAAATAAAACAGAGGAAATGGTGCAACTTGACAAACACATCTTGACCTCGTGCTATTTTTACAAGTCAGACGCGCAGCCACTGATAAGCTGGTAGCCAGGACAAGCTATCAAATCAGAAATCTGTGGACTCACTCTTCAAATCCCAGCTCTAATCGCAATGATAAAGAGCTACCTTTCGATTAATCCTGCCCTGGACTTTAGACAAAGATACTGCAGTTTAATTACTGAGTGAAATCCACTTTGTCTGATCTGCCAGTCTGCTCTGTAATGTCATAATATAATCAGCTTCACCCCTGTCTGAAGCTCTAGGGCTCTGAAGTCCAAGGACTTGTTTGATTGGAAGAAATAAAACAATGTTCAAACAACCACCAGCCACAGCCAGTCCTGTAATTACCAAAATCTTGTTTGCATCTGCCTGTCATTTCCACCATTGTTTTTTTCGTGACACGAAGAGGCAAGGCGAGATCGTGGTGGATAAGAACAGCAACCTGACAGGTGACAAATAAGATGTGGGAGGGCTGGCTTGTAGAAAATAATCATTGTAAAAAATTCAGGCTAATTAAACTGGGTCTCTTTCTTACATATTTCCCATCGGCTTCGGTGCCACATGCTGGTTCAAGCAAAGCCAGCCATCGGTACTGTCATCTCATAATTAAAACCTGTAACTGATCTGGGAGTGTCTCTTCCAGAGGTTCCAGTGCAGGGATAGAATCATGTGAGTGTGAGAAACCGTATTTCTACCTAAGTGAACATCTCAGTGTGAGATGTTCCCTCCCACCCCACCCCCCTCAGGAGATATTAGCCACAACTTGGAGGGAGTATTTCTTCAGACAAAGGAAGAGGCCATGGCTTATTGAAATGCATTACTTGATGTGTCTTGCACAGGCATATGGTTCAGTTGCCACAGTTGTGCAAGAGTTCATTCAACGAGTCCCACCAAAAGCAAAGGGATTTAGGATGCTCCTGATCTCTCAGTGACAGGTGTTCTTTCCCTGACCTCCTTCATTAAGGGTGCAACCAGGGAGCATCAGCAGAAATTTCTTTTCACTGTGCCATGGAGTGTTTTGTTTTGGAGAAGTGCATGACATTTTCCAGGCTCGTTTCACAGTGTACACTTTCACGTCAAGGCTTTCTTCCACCTCTGACCTCAGCAAAACTGGATCAGTAGTGTGAGGTGAGATGATCCAAAGTTGCTAATACATGCTTTGTTTGACTATTTTTGTGTCCATGCAATGGAAGTTGTGATAGTGGTATGGAAAAAAAATAGCTTACAAAGCCTTCAAACATGTTTTTCTCTCAAATTGTTGATAAACATAGATTCTAATGACTGGAAAAGGACACAAAGGTTTCATCTTGCTGCAGTTTTTAGGGAGGGCACTTCATTCTGTGCTGACTGGGTGAAGTCCAGTTGAATTTACTGACCTATTTTCAATGCTTAGTCTTACTTCCCTGAAACCGCTTGAAAATCCTGATTTATCTCATCTTACTTTCTCATCATTCAATGTTCTCTGCTTTTCCCTTTGCATCTTCTATATTTCTTGACCATTTCCAGACAGATCTTCCTTTTTATTCTTCTCATGTGATGTATTCTGTACAACCCATACCAACTGAGTTGCACTTTTGACTCTGCTCTAGCTTTCTAACATGGAGATACTCTGTTGTCACTCTTCTCTCAGCCCCCCTCACCTCAAAACACTTCCAATTTCCATTGCTAGCCATCTGTTTTTTATAGAATGAGCTGGTAGACTAGCATAGTGAATCACAACCACAATTTGATGATGATCCCTGTACTCCTCAAAGGATGGGCTTGTTCAGCACCTATGACTAAAGAGACCAAGCACGGGATAAAATGAATACTTTGTAGGGACCTTAAGAGTTGCAGCCTGTGGATAGATTTCTATGCAAGACCGGCTTTCCTCTGTATTGCAAAATGAGAGCAATCTCTTGGGGCAGAGACTGGGAATAAAGAAGAGTATCAGACAGCAGTTGTTAGCTGTATGTGTCTGTGCCTTAAACTTGCGATACATTTACTTTCTTCCTCTTCCTTTTGTACCCTGTAGCTGACAGCGGTGCCTAGCATTGCCTGTCACCAGGGATGGCATGCAGGGTGTTTTGCAATGGAAATCTGGCTTTAAAACTAACTGGGTTTGTCACTAGTGTTTTAACTTCTGAATGGTATTTAAACATTACAGTCTACAGACTCAGTTCCAGCAGGATCTATTCAGAGGGAGCTGTCTAGAGAATCTACTCTGAACTAGCTTTGACCAGCAGCAATGGCCCTGACGCTTTGTTTGCACAGTACTCTTGCCCTCAGTCTAATCCTTTGCTTTAGAAACAGAAATGTCAGGAGGAAGATGTGCACAGCTTCTTTTAAATCTCAGGAGTATTTTTCAGCATGAAGGAGTCCATCTAGTTACGCAGCCTTGCTAATACCAGTCTGCTGCACTGATGATCTTCCTCCTCAGGGGAAAAATATCAGGGGGACCTGAACAATAGTTGTGTGGCCAGTTACTGCAGAAATTATTTCTTCTCCAAATGTAATGGTAATGAAGGGCATAGGCTAGTGTCTAACAGTGCTTAAGAGGAAGAAATTGCTGTGTACTGATCAGCATAAACTGTGTTCCTTTACTACAGGAAAAGGGTGCATGCACCTTAGCATGGGAAAGCCTTGTTGTATTTCCAGTGACATGCAGTTCTGCCTTTCTAAAGACCTCAATTCACACTGAAGTGTTGAGTATGCTTATAAACATAAGGGCAGAACGTTCTTAATGTCTTTCACTTGCTTTTATGCATGAAGTTCTGTGTCCATGGAACAATACAGCCACCCAGATACAACTTTGGGGTTCTGTGGGGCGACTTAAAATTGCTAGTGTGCTATTGGGACTACTGCAAGAACTTCTCAGAAGGCCTGAATCATAGTGTTCATGACTGTATAGAATATTTCATCCTCTTGCCTGCTCTGGAAAAGTGAGTTTCTCTTCTCATGGTGACATTTGTTGGTCCCAGTTGTAGATCCTTAGATTCATAGAATGGCTTAAGCTGGAAGGGACCTTAAAGATCATCTAGTTCAAACCTCCCTGCCATGGAGAGGGACACCTCCCACTAGATGAGGTTGCTCAGAGTTGCTTGAGGCTCCATAACTTCTAAGAAACTATGCTGCTATGAGCCCTAGTACTGCATGAACAATTTTAGTTGTGCAAAATCAAAGCAGCAATGATCTGTAGTTAGAGGAGATTGCACAGATAGGACGAGATCATAAAAGCGAGCAGAGGACTGATGTAAGGACAGGAGGGGGAAAAGTGGTATGGTCAGATCTCACCCTTCATTACCCATGATGGTGTCTGTGCTGATTCTTCAGTATTTATTCCTTAGGCCTCATACTGCTTGCTTACTCATAGTCTTGTACCCATACTTATATTAATCCCACAATTTAGACTGAACACAAGCATATAGCTTGAAATGACACATATGCAAGTGTGTTCAGCTTCCCAAATTAATGTCCAGTTATTGAGACGTCTTCTAATTTGGGGGCAGGATTTTCCTGGGTTAATGAAAGCAGATTTTAATTTAGGAAGGTGCCAAAAGAAAAAACAGGAATAATACAAAGTGTTATCAACATATTCCTAGGCCCCACATGGCATAAAATCTATTGGAAGCAGAGTGGTATTTATATATACTAGAAACAGTTCCACTCAGATGCACAAATCCAATCCAACTCATGGAGAATCAGGAGCAAGAGCTGACTCTCAAGTCTGCTCCTCAGATATGCAAGTTATGGGGAAGTAACTCATTTTCTAATTGAAAATTTCATCATGGTGCTGCTGCATTAATTTTAGAGCTGTCAGAGCACTATTGACAAGGTGTCGTTTCATCATAATGCTCCCTTTTCTTCTTAGCACAAAGACTTTGATGAAGAGAACTTTGTGGTCACTTCTGGTGACAGGAAGATTGAAAACTTCAGGTTTTAGGTCTGAAGGCATTTGGCCAGCTTATTCTTTAGAATGTTCAAACCCTATTACTTCTGTCCCAATGAAGAAAGCAGAATCCCGTCCACTGGCCAACTCTAATTAAAATTACCCCCTCTCTAGCAACAAGCCTGATGGCAGTTCACTCTCCTTCTTTGAGCACATCACTGAGCACCAGGCAGACAGGTGCTGTGCTAAGAATCCCAAGGAAGAGGAAGATTGAAGTTCTCCGCTCAACAGAGAGAAGGTAGAGCATACCCTGCAGCCATGTGGGATGGCTCCTCATCCATTCACTAACAAGTGCCTTGTTCATATGCCATGACCATTGGCCAGGTCATCTTGGCGTTCATCAGAAAGCAGAGCTGTGTTTGTCTTGCTTGTGGCCAAACTTAGTCCACTTCTTACATGGAAGTTAAATTAAAGCCTCCAAGATCCTGCTAAAGCCAGAGGAAAGTTGATGGGTTTGGTCTCTGGTCCTGCTGATGCTACTGACAATGTTCTAAGGGCAGAAGGCAACTGCTAATTGTGATGTAACTTGAATGATTTCATCGCCTTACTCCTCTCACCCGATCAGGACATTCATCAACTCCTTCTGGTCACTGTTGACCTGAGATGCCACCCATCTGGCAATCTTGAATAGCAACGTAGCCAGCCTGGAGTTGATTTATCCACTCTGGTCCATTTCAGTGGATGTTTCTCTTACCCAGTCATATGCAGAATATTCTCATGGTTTTAGAATTGTGCAGAGACTTCTGATTTATTTTGTGTGTGTGTCTGTGTTTTATGACTGGGGTTTTTTCTGCACAGTTAAACTATATCACATCAAAGGTGAGGAGAAACCTCATTGTAGCATCTTGTTGCCAGTCCCCAAAGCTACAGGCTTTTGCCTAAACCCACTGCTCCTGTAAGTCATAAAATACCTTGTTTGGAATAGATATCACTTGTAGAATCTTTCTTCCCTTTAGCATAGAGTACTTGAGCAATGGCGGGGGTGGGGGGGGAAGGGAGCAGGTGACTTGTCTGTCAGAGCCTGTATTGAATTTATCCACATGTCTAAAGAGATCAAAATTGTTTGAACTGACCCTTTCTGTTACCAGCACGAAGAGAAAACCTTTAAGCTTTTTGCTTTCTTGTCATGAACAGTCTCCCTTTGTCATTTCAGGTCCAAGGTCCCTGTTTCCATATTTTTGGGGGGGATAAGCAAGAGCTCTAGCAATATTGCTCTTTATAAAGCCTACAGTGAGCGAGCAAGAGACTGAGCAGGAGGGTGTGGGGAGAAGGGTAAAAATACACCAAGTGAGTATCTGACCCTGGAGTACCTTACACTGTCTCCGAGAACCACAACCTTATCAAGCATCACAGTTGTGGCTTCTGTGGCAAAGGATGACAACAAAAAGCAACTTTGCCCGCCACAATTGTTATTCAGATTCGAGGCCTGGGCTTTCAAACAAACGCATTTGGAGCGGAGACGTGGAAAGGAGGAGAAGCACAAGTGTTGCTTACTGGGGGCCCTGCAGACAGAAAATTATTGTGTTTCTAACGCTATTGATTTTTTGCAGCAGCTGATATTTCAATCTGGGTGCAGCATGTCTGAGAGTCTACGCACACTGTCAAGAAGAAATATGATAGTGTCTTAAAAGATTAATAATATCGCTGGTCCTCAGGAGGCCTGTCTTAATTCACTGGCCTGTTCCTTGGCATGTACTGTAATTTATCTAGTCTGATTTGAATAGCAAATGGCAATCGGCTGCCATTAGGGAAATAGGCATCAGTCTTATTGATCCAGGATGGGCTGGATTTTATTTAAGGAGAGCTGCAAAATGTTATTAACTTCCGGATGAGAGGCTGGAGGTGGGGAATTTTATTTTTTTTTTTTTCCATTGCTCCGAGGGGGTTGAATTAAACTGAATCTTGAAAGACCTGAAATAGTGAGAGAGGAGACCTGGGGAGAGGGGGCTCAAATGCTACCTCTTTGTTTCCCGAGACACCAGTTATTTCTAGGACAGCTGATCTCTTCCCTGGGTTCTTGGGATGGCTATGTCATAGAATAATAGAATGGTTTGTCTTGGAACAGGCCTTAAAGATCATCTAGTTAGAATAGACCAGACCAGACCAGGTTGGAAGAGACCTTCAAGATCATCATGTCCAACCTATCAACCAATCTAACCCACCTAATCAACTAAACCATGGCACCAAGCACCCCCATCAAGTCTCCTCCTGAACACCTCCAATGACGGTGACTCCACCACCTCCCCAGGCAGCCCATTCCAATGGGCAATCACTCTCTCTGTGTAGAACTTCCTCCTAACATCCAGCCTAAACCTCCCCTGGTGCAGCCTGAGACTGTGTCCTCTTGTTCTGGTGCTGGCTGCCTGGGAGAAGAGACCAACCTCCGCCTGTCTACAACCTCCCTTCAGGTAGTTGTAGAGAGCAATATGGTCACCCCTGAGTCTCCTCCTCTCCAGGCTAAGCAACCCCAGCTCCCTCAGCCTCTCCTCACAGGGCTTGTGTTCCAAACCCCTCACCAACTTTGATGCCCTTCTCTGGACACCCTCCTGCCATGGGCAGGGACACCTTCCACTAGATCGAGTTGCTCAAGACCCCATCCTTGAACACCTCCAGGGAGAGAGCATCCATGACCTCCATAGGCAATCTGTTCCAGTGTCTCACCACCCTCACTGTAAAGAGTTGCTTCCTAATATCCCATCTGAATCTACCCTTTTCCAGCTTAAAGCCATTCTGCCTTGCCCTATCACTACCAGCAGTTGTAAAATGTCCCTCCCTAGCTTTCTTTTCATGTCAGTGATGTACTCAGTTGGTTTTGGGTGAAGGCAGGAGTACTCTGCATTTGGGGAGAAGAACAAGCAGGGTGTAGATCTTCCTATGGATTCAGATGAAACTGAGTTGCCTCTTTACTGTGATGCATTGTTAGTTTTCCAGTTCACCTCACTGTGCTAACAGGAGCTATGCAATTTAACCTCCAGGCATCACAGGGAGTAGGTAATCCTTGCTGATGCTCTGCTTTTATGTGTTTGGAACTGCCACCAGTGCTTCTCGAGGGGAGCAATTGGTGTAAGACAGATAATATTGTAGTGGTTGTAAAAGTCCTGTCTTGGTGCCCTGTTTGTACCAGTTCTCATTGGAAGTCACTGTGGAGAACAAAACCAGTCCTTGCATAATCTTTAGTGCAAGTACAGCTCTTTCCAGTGGGCAGTGTTATAAAAATGTCATGCTGAGCTGTGGATGTGAGGAAGACTGGTGCAGTCCCACTCTCACACACTTGCAGAATGGTAGGGCTTGGAAGGGATCTCTCCCTTTTATTGCAGTGTTGGGAGTCTGAAAACTAATGCCTGCTAAATAAAACTAAACATGAAGAAGTAAAATTATACTGAATACCTTGGGAAATTTCCAGTCTTGTGACATATCACTGTGGAATAACCTCCCAAGGGAAGAGGTGAGAGCCCAGTTATTTGGCACTCTTTAATGTTGGACTGCATTGAACATCAGAAAAAAAAATAGTTTAAGGAATAGCCCAGCTCAGGTGGGAGGATAGAGTAAATGATTAAATACCATAGGTCTTTCCAGCTTTAATGGTTGTAATTCTTTGATCCATCAGACTCTCCCAGCAGGAATCACTAGAAAGAAAGATGCAGGAGTGCCATCTATTAAAAAGCTTATAGATACTTCTGTTCCAGCAGGAGACACTGTAAGGAACAGTGGCAGAGTGTTGTATGTAGGGGAGTTCAAAGATACCCTCCTGTCCCACTCCCAGTGTTCAGGGAGTAGTGGAGGAGTGGGAACTCTGGGAACTCACAGACCGTCCTGTGCTAGACTCCCTGCAGAATGTACTGGGAGGACTGGACAAAGATTGCTCTTTCAGGAGCTGGGAATCATGTAGTAGATGAAGGATGGGCACGGGAGGGTTCTTACAGCTGGTTGGTACTGGCTTTTTCCTTTTGAGAAGCTTCTTTAGGCATACAGGAATATCACCGAATCAGAGAACCACAGAGTGTTAGGGGTTGGAAGGGACGTCTATAGATGTTGAATCCAACTCCCCTGCCAAAGCAGGATCACTTAGGGCAGGCCACACAGGAACACATCTGGGTGGGTGTTGAAAGCCTCCAGAGGAGACTTCACAACCTCTCTGGGTAGCCTGTTGCAGTGCTCTGGCACCATCACAGGAAAAAAGTTTCTCTGTATTTTGGGGTGGAAACTCCTGTGTTCCAGCTTATACCTGTCGTTCCATGGTTACCTGTCGTTGCCATGGTTTAGTTGTTTAGGTGGGTTGGATTGGTTGGGTTGGACGCGATGATCTTGAAGGTCTCTTCCAACCTGGTTTATTCTATTCCTTGTCCTATCACTGGGCACCAGAGAAAAGAGCCTGGCACCTTCATAGAATCATAGAATCAATAAGATTGGAAAAGACCTCAAAGATCATCAAGTCCAACCTGTCACCACAGACCTCATGACTACTAAACCATGGCACCAAGTGCCACGTCCAATCCCCTCTTGAACACCTCCAGGGACGGTGACTCTACCACCTCCCTGGGCAGCCCATTCCAATGGCTAACAACTCCCTCTGTGAAGAACTTTCTCCTCACCTCCAGCCTAAACTTCCCTTGGAGCAGTTTGAGACTGTGTCCTCTTGTTGCCTGAGAGAGGAGACCTCCTTACATTGTTTTCTAACAGCATTCACAGTGAAGAGAAAAAGGCACAGGAACATTTCAGAGAGGCAGCTTCTCATTCCTTGCATTCCTTTCCTTTTGCACCTAAAAGAGGGACAGAGAACAAAATGCTGCAGGAAATGGCCACGCACAAAAGCAATAAAATAAATGGAACCTGACTTGGAGGGCTTTTTTGAGCAGTGGCAATTGCTATAGGTTGTGATGTTTGCATAAGAAATTAGTTAATGTGTAAGGGAATGACATGTGATCCATTTTATTTGCCTGATGACTGTAGCCTCTGAGTGAGTGACTTATTAAGGTTAATAAAAAAAAAAATATCTGCTTGTGACTTGTAATAATCCAATTGCTAGAATTTAACATCCCCTTATGCACAGTTGCCTAAAGGGTGGAAACTAAATTATACATACGTTCTAATGACCGACTGGCGATGCTTCTATTTATTTCTTAATGGCGGTCTGAGAACAAACAATGTGTTCTAAAGTGTTGGTCTGTCTGTCTTTCTGCCTGCCTGGGCAGGAACGTTATGGCTTTCTTAATTCTCCTGCGTGATTTATCATCCCCAATTCATTGTTTTTGCATAACTCTGCTCAAAATGAAGAAATGTCATTATTTTGCAGTGAAAAAAGTTGTCATTTGCATAATGCCTGCCATTAATTATTGTGAGCCTAATGCAGTTGTTGATATTTTTAGGGCACAGTGGTACATCCTGCACCTTGTATAATGTCATTCTGAAAACATGGGTAGTTAATAGGTGCCACAACACTGCACAAATGCAAGAAAGGAGGAGAAGAAGAGGAGGAGGAGGAGGAAGGGCACATAATGGAACAGGCTGTGATCTTTATTTGGTTATTTTTTCTTTTCCTGAAATACATGGTGAGAGACAACTATAGACAGAAGCAAAGGATAGGAAGCTGTGACACTAGCCCTGGAATGGGTTGTCCAGGGAGGTGATTGAGGCCCCATCTCTGGAGGTGTTTAGGACCAGGCTGGATGAGGCTCTGGCCATCCTGATTTAGTGTGGGGTGTCCCTGCCCATAGCAGAGGGGTTGGAACTAGATGATCCTTGTGGTCCCTTCCAACCCTGACTGATACTATGATACTACACCCAGAATGATGAGGGGATGAAGAGACCGGGCTGTTCCTTTCTGCATATGTTAGTCAGGATGGACCTAACTAAAATTCTCTCATGATGATCATCCCTGGAATTTGAGAAAATGCATGGCAGTAGTTAGTGGCTGTTGTGCCATAGCTGTTTGGATTTTTTTTCCTCCTAGAGAAGCAATTTATTTGATTTAGTGGTTGGGGTTTTTTTGTGGTGTTAGGTTTGTTTGGGTTTGTTTTCATAGTCAAGGTATTTTATGATTGTTTTTCAACCATACAAAGGAAAAGTCCCTCCATAGACATCAGATAATTTTAAAATGTCCTTTGCATCTGTAAGGGTAGAGCACAAGAAACAGATCTGGCCACTGTTAAATAACTGTAGTTACTAAAGTATAGTTCATGATCTCATCTTTGCATCTGAAGTTCGCTGCTGTTTGAGGGGGTCACTTGATTCAAGCCACCAGTGGTTGTGGAAAAATATCCTTGCCTGGCTAGGTTTACACATTGCCAGAGAAAACATCTTTCTTCATCCTAAAGGTAGTGGATTTGGCCCACAGGTGTTGGAAGTGGGGAGAGAAAGAAGGGCAGTCTGCCCATAATTCAGTGAATTCTATAAATCAAGAACATGGGACAGGACATTTTCAGCTGCCTTTCCCAAGGACTTCCATTGCTCCCCGAGTGATTTAGAGCTCCTGTTTTCAGAATAACTGTGCAAACTATAAAACATAGTAGTTGGGTGAAACAAATATTTGGGTCTCAGGCTGGCAGACACTTTCCTATATGTTTTGTGTAATTAATGTTGCTACTGCAGGATAGCCTTCATGTGATAGCCTTTCTTCTACTGTATTTCTTTTTCAGGCCTTCGTAAGAGAATGGTAGTGAGCAGTTTCTGAGCCTGTAGTTGTGATTGAATGCTAATGGGAGGAAATTTGTTCAGAAGGCTATAAAACATCAACAGATCATAAGGCTTTTGGTATCTTTACCAGGAAATGAGAAGCTCTGTGTCCCTCTGCCATTCTACAGAACTACTGGGTCCTTTCTCTGCTGATGTATCTTAAAATGCCAGAAGGAGAAAACGTGGCCATTTAGTCTTCAGATGCTGAGATTCACTGCTTCCAGAGGGATGTTTTTTCTTCTCCTGTTTTCTGCCATTAGAATTAGAACAACAACAAAGAAAATTAAACCACAAAAGTTCAAATAATGCTAAGAGTCTAGCTGAAACCCACAAAGGGCAGGAAATTCATCTCCAGAGATTGCCAGTCTGTCCTCAGCTCACCCTATTGTCACAGAGAACTGAAAGTTGTTGCTTCAGTGGGTGATCTTGCAGACCACAAATGCTGCAATATGTAGGCACAATAGAAAACACAATAGAGGAAGAGAGACTGAGATTTATCCTCAGCTTCTTGGATTTGATAGGTGTGAGAGAGACCCTTAAGGTAGCAGTTCATCAGGCTAATTTGTCTGGGGGGGGGTCTTACGCCCTTAGAGCACAAGTGCAGTATATACGTAGTGTTTCATAAAGTTATAAGTAATAGTTATGAACTACACCACAACTATACATTGCAATCTTTAGCACTGCAGAAACAGTCTCTGTCCATCTTTGATTTCTTACACCCATACCACTTGCTCTTGCTTGAGGCTTTAAAAGAACATATATATAAAATATGTTGGCAGGCATCCTAGAGAATGCCAATCAGGAGAAATGTCTGCAAAACACTGTAGCAACTAAATGCCAGACCTTTGCCCTTTGCCATGATGATGATTGGAGTATCTCCAAGGTCTTTGTAAAACTTGCAGCAATGAGCTGCTCTTCCCAGTTCACAAGGTGGTTGTGGAGGGAATGAGGTCCCTGTCCATGGTATCCTGCCCCTGTTTATGCTACAGATGCACTGCTGGAGGAGCATGAATCCATGGCATGTTTCTTCTGTAGGATGTGTTTAGGAGATGCTAGACACCACTTAGAATGAACAGACCTAATTGTCTTCCTGTCTTTGATACAGACTTCCTGTGTGGCCGTGAAAAAGTCACATCATTTCTCTCATAATTTTCTTCAATGAGGAATTAAAATAATTCCAGACATCTGAGAGTACATTGTGAGGATTAATTCACCAAGATTGTTGAGATATTCAGACACTGTAGTGATGAGTACCACAGAAAAGCCAGAAACAAAAAAACATCTTATTTCATGCAAGACTTGGATGCCACTCAGTAAACAAGGCTTGGGGCCACACACTGAACAGAGAGGATAAAAAAAGAGTATTTGAATTAGTCTCATTCCCTGGATGCTCTCCATTATACAGAACACAAAATATACAATCATAACATGGAAGGCTGTATTGTAACACTACAGCTGTTGTGACAGACTTCAGTTTGATATTTTCATACTTTAGCATACTTTGCTTTGTGACCTTAATGTTTTTACTTGGTTTTTAAAGGCATTTTTGAGTTTAACATTCAAATAGGCTAACTGCAGCTACCATAGTAATCACTACTGTGAGTGGTGAACACTCATTGGAACCAAAGCAGGTGTCATCACTGATAACTAGATAAGGTCGATGGCCTCGAGGCCACACTTGGAGTATTGTGTTCAGTTTTGGGCGCTTCAGTACAAGAGAGATGTGGGAATGCTGGAGTGAGTGCAGAGGAGGGCAATGAAGGTGGTGGAGGGCCTGAAGAATAAATCTTATGAAGAGCGACTGAAGGAGCTGGGGCTGTTTAGTTTGAAAAAGAAGAGGCTGAGGGGAGACCTCATTGCTCTCTACAACTACCTGAAAGAACGTTGTGGAGAGGTTGGTGCTGGTCTCTTCTCACAGGTAATTAGTGATAGAACAAGAGGGAATGGTCTGAAGCTGCATCTGGGTAGGTTTAGACTGGGCATTAGGAAGAAGCTTTTTCCCAGCAAGAGTGGCCAGACATTGGAATGTGCTGCACAGGGAGGTGGTTGAGTCACTAACCCTGGACATGTTTAAAGGTCATTTGGATGTGGTGCTTGAGGATATGATTTAGGGGTGAACCTTGTAGAGTAGAGTTATCAGTTGGACTTGATGATCCCAAGGATCTTTTCCAGCCTGAAGATTTCTGTGATTCTGTTTTCATCTCAGGAATGAATATTCCTTATTGGAATCTTATCCAGGAAAACCTCTTGTATCTGTGTATTACAAGTCTCCTGAAAGAATACTTTGTTCTCCAAACATTTCTCTGTTTCATTCTTAACTCTTTGTCCTTAACATACATTTTAACTATGGTTATTCCTGGGGAAGGATGTTAATAAGCATCCAGTAGCTTGACAGTTCAATAGTAAATCATCAGCTACAGCCTACAATCCATGTGCTGCATAAATTCATTTTAAAGCCAGAATCTCAGTGATCTGAGTGTTAGCTATGTTGAAGCTTAGCTGCTGATACATGTGTCAGATTGGTCCATTCTGCTCTTTAGAAATGAGCAGATGAGCCTTGCCATTTCTTAGTGTGGGGTAATAATGTTTTCTCCTTTTGGATCATGGTGTTTAATAGGCCTGGTAGAAAAAAAAGCTATTGAAGCCCAAGCTTTCTTTTCTGATTTTGTCCAATTGCTTTTTGAAACAATTTTTGCTTTTTCTGTTGGCATCAAAAACATCCTTTGCCCCTGAAGTCCACAATTTAATTACATACTGTGTGAAAACCTACTTGCTTTTTTGTTGCTTTTAACGTGGTGCTTGATAACTTCTTTGGATGCTTCCTAAAAAATACGTAATGAGAAACAGAGAGCAATTATTAATGTTTCACCTTGTCCTTGTTTGTTATGATTTTATAAAACTCCTTTATATTCGTCTCAATCATTTATTTTCCAGGCCAAAGAACTCAACTCTCTTTAATCAGTCCTTGAGCAGAAGTTATTCCATGTTTTGAACAGCTTTGTGCTCTTTTCTGCATCTTTTTAGCACGGAAGAAGAGAAGAAGGGAATTAACCAGGTTGGAAAAGACCTCAGAGATCATTGAGTACAACCTCCCACCCAGCACCATCCGATCGACTAAACCCTGGCACCAAGGGCCACATCCAGGCTCTTCCTAAACACTTCCAGGGATGGGGACTCCACCACCTCCCTGGGTAGCACATTCCAAAGGCAAATCTCTCTTTCTGGGAAGAATTTCCTCCTAACATCCAGCCTGAATCTCCCCTGGCACAGCTTGAGACTGTGTCCTCTTGTTCTGGTGCCTGGGAGAAGAGACCAACCTCCACCTGGCTGCAACCTCCCTTGACGTAGTTGTAGAGAGCAATAAGGTCTCCCCTGAGCCTCCTCTTCTCCAGGCTAAGCAACGCCAGCTCCCTCAGCCTCCCCTCACAGGGCTGTGCTCCAGAACCCTCCCCAGCTTTGTTGCCCTTCTCTGGACACCTTCCAGCATCTCAAAATCTTTCCTAAACTGAGGAGCCCAGAACTGGGCACAGGATTCAAGGTGTGGCCTAACCAGTGGCAGAATGACTTCCCTGCTCCTGCTGGCCACACAGTTCCTGCTGCTTTTAGGATGCATATATCCTCTGCATTGAGAGCTGATACCTACCTGTAGTATTCACCATAATTGTGGGTTTAGTTTTATTTTCTAGTTCTTTCTTTATGATTTTTTTTCTTTATGATCAATGCATGCTTGCTGGTGGCACAGAACTGGGTGGAGTGGCTGATACACTGGAACATTGTGCTGCCATTCAGCAGGACCCGGACAGACTGGAGAGTTGGGATGGAAGGAAATGAATGAAATTCATCAAAAGCCAGAGTAGAGTCTTGCACCTAGGAAAGAACCACCCCAGGTATCAGTATAGGTTGGGAACTGACCTGCTGGAGAGCAGTAAAGGGGAAAGGGGCCTGGGGGTCCCAGTCGATGGAAGGTTGACCATGAGCCAGTAATGTGATCTTGTGGCCAAGAAGGTCAATGCCATTCTGGGGTGTATGAGAAAGGGAGTGGTTAAGTAGTTCAAGAGAAGTTCTCCTCCCTCTCTACTCTGCCCTGATGAAGCTGTGTCTGGAATATTGTGTCCAGTTCTGGGCTCTTCAGTTCAAGAAGGACAGGGAGCTGCTTGAGAGAGTCCAATGCAGAGCCACAAAAATGATTAAGGGAGTGGAACATCTTTCGGTCAAGAGCAGACTGAGGGAGCTGGGGCTCTTCAGCTTGGAGGAGACTGAGAGGTGGCCTTATGCATGTTTGTAAATACGTAAAGGATGAGTGCCGAGAGCATGGAGCCAGGCTCTTCTTGGTGATGCCCAATGACAGGGCAAGGGGCAATGGGTGGAAGCTGAGGCATAGGAAGTTCCATAGAAACAGGAGGAAGAATTATTTCACTGTGAAGGTGATAGAACACTGGAACAGGCTGCCCAGGGGGGTTGTGGAGACTTCCCTCTCTGGATGTTAGGAAGAAGTTCTATACAAAGAGAGTGATTGCCCATTGGAGTGGACTGCCCGTGGAGGTGGTGGAGCCACCATCATTGGAGGTGTTCAGGGGGAGACTTGATGGGGTGCTTGGTGCCATGGTTTAGTTGTTTAGGTGGGTTGGATTGGTTGATGGGTTGGACACGATGATCTTGAAGGTCTCTTCAAACCTGGTCTGGTCCTACTCTACTCTACTCTACTCTACTCTACTCTACTCTACTCTACTCTACTCTATATTCAAGGCTCACCTGGATGCGTTCCTGTGTGTGATCTGGTGTAGGTGATCCTGCTTTGGCAGGGGGGGTTGGACTGGATGATCATTCAAGGTCCCTTCCAGCCCCTAACATTCTGTGATTCTGTGAATGCTGGGTATGGAGCTGGTGCTTTATAGCTACATCCACAAGGATTTCACACTCTCTTTACCATGTAGTAATAGGTAATTCAAATCTTGCTCTGTTGTATGAATATTTAGTCTCTTTTCTCCTAAGTCATGGGAACTTTCTTTTAAAGTCTCTGGTGAGAGTTTTATATGGCTATGGACTCCTTCAGAGGATTCTGTGAAGCAAAATTTCCCTCTTAAAAAAAAAAAAAACACAACAAAACCCATGTTGAATCTTCCCTGTTTTATCTACCCAAGTGTTTATTGTATTTTCTACCAGTTTCTGTGGCACAGAATACAGACAAACACACCATGTGGGTCTTCCTAAAGCCTTATTTACATATTTATTTGTTTATTTATTATCACCAGAAGGGCAGCAAAGCTGGGGAGGGGTTTGGAGCACAAGCCCTGTGAGGAGAGGCTGAGAGAGCTGGGATTGCTTAGCCTGGAGAAGAGGAGGCTCAGGGGAGACCTTATTGCTCTCTACAACTACCTGAAGGGAGGTTGTAGCCAGGTGGGGGTTAGTCTGTTCTCCTAGGCAACCAGCACCAGAACAAGAGGACACAGTCTCAAGCTGCACCAGGGGAAGTTTAGGCTGCATGTTAGGAAGCTCTTCCCAGAAAGAGTGATTTGCCATTGGAATGGGCTGCCCAGGGAGGTGGTGGAGTCACCATCCCTGGAAGTGTTTACGAAGAGCCTGGATGTGGCCCTTGGTGCCATGGTTTAGTTGATTATATGGTGTTGGGTGATAGGATGGACTTGACGATCTCAAAGGTCCTTTCCAACCTGGTCTGGTCCATGCCATGCCATGCCATTCCATGCCATTCCATGCCATGCCATTCCATTCCATATCACTTTCTGTTCTTTTGTTGCCCATGCTGATTACGTACAAGACTTACTGGTTAACTTTTTCATGTCTGAGTTTCATTTTACTTTTTTTAATGGGAACCATTTATTCTTCCCATTACACATATCAGACTTGACCTTCTAGAGAAGGGGGTTCATTTGCAAACCTTTTTTTAAACTTCTCCACAGTGAACAAAGTACAAAGAGTTTATTTGGGTTTTTTTGTTCTTTGAACAGTCTTTCTGCACCTCATCTGTTGGCAGAAATGGATTCATTGAAAAGCATTTAGAAAGGTTATTTATGGCTTTAAAAAGTTGTTCCTCAGTACTTTTAAGGGCCTGCTTTATTCTATATCTCCCTTTTATTTAAAAAAAAAAAAAAAAAAAAAGTCATCAAAATGTGTGCCTTTCTGCATTTAGATGTGAAGTTCTCTTTTTGGTTGTGGCTTTTTACTTCTAGTAAATACCTTCACCTGGCTTATATTTTAAAAAGCATTATTTTCTTTTTTCACATTTTTTTGTGTGTGTGTGTTCTGAGCAATGAGCAGAAATGAGTTATTGTAGGACATCTTTAAAGTTCCCTGCATCCACCAGAACAAGAGGACACATTCTCAAGCTGTGCCATGGGAGGTTTAGTCTGGATCTTAGGAAGAAGTTCTTCATAGAAAGAGAGATTGGCCATTGGAATGTGCTGCCCAGGGAGGTGGTGGAGTCACCATCACTGGAGGTGTTTAAGAAGACATTGGATGGGGTACTTGGTGCCATGGTTTAGTTGATTAGATGGTGTTGGGTGATAGGTTGGACTTGAAGATCTCAAAGGTCCTTTCCAACCTGGTCTGGTCTGGTCTGGTCTATTCTATTCTATTTTGTTCTGTTCTGTTCTTTAAGGGATTCTGTTCCGTTCTATTCTATTCTTTAAGGGATTCTATTCTATTCTATTCTATTCTATTCTATTCTATTCTATTCTATTCTATTCTATTCTATTCTGTTCTGTTCTATGTGAAAGAACTGTATCTTGCTTTTCTTCCTGAGATTTTTGCCCTTTTGCAGTCAATTTTCATCTGAAGTGGCAGCCAAATTGTGACAGTTTACAACCTAGTATATTCAGGTAAATCAGAACTGTTTAGGGATTTCTTTAGTAGCTCAGGCTATAATTTGATGTGTCTGGCAGACAAACTGCTGAGATGCTCCTCAATATGATTGAGGCAGAGAACCCGGGGGGTCAGGATTGTTACAGCTATTCTCAGGTCAGGCTTTCCTGTTACTTGTAAGAGACCTGAATCTCAGCACATGCCTTATGAGAAGAGGCTGAGGGACCTGGGGCTTTTTAGTCTGGAAAAGAGAAGGCTTAGAGGGGATTTAATAACTATTTATAAATATCTGAGGGCTGGGTGTCAGGAGGGAGGGGACAGGCTCTGCTGACTTGCTCCCTGGGATAGGACAAGGAGCAATGCATGTAAGCTGCAGCACAGGAGGTTCCACCTCAACGCAAGGGAGAACTTCTTTACTGTAAAGGTCACAGACAGCTGGAACAGGCTCCCCAGAAAGGTTGTGGAGTCTTCTTCTCTGAAGACTTTCAAGGCCTGTCTGGATGTGTTCCTCTGTGACCTGAGCTAGATTATATCACCCTGCACTGGCAGGGTGGTTGGACGCGATGATCTCTTTGGGTCCCTTCCAACCCCTGACATCCTGTGATCTCTGATAGCCTAACAGTAGCATCTTAAAGCATTTTACCCGTATCTGCTTCATGTTAATTTTTTCCCTCTACATTCCTTGTTTTAAATAGGAATTTCTTTCCCCCTGAAGTTACATGTTGCTGTAGTGGATTTTGTTGTTAAATTCAGTTATCTATAGGACTGGAAAAGTATGTGTATAATGTTAATTATTACAACATTACTACACATACATAAAAGCTGGTTTAGTGATCTTGGCACTGAAACAAAGTTTCTGCTTCTCCCATAGGTTTTCTGACTAGCTTCTGCCGCTCAGGTCTTCCAATTTTACATTTCATAGCCACTGTCAGCACATTGGTAGGATATTGCTTCGTATGATTCTAACACCACTCTTTTTAGGAATCAAGACCCGTGGAGATTTCCTAGTACTTTTAATTTTCATTTATTAATTGTTTTTTTGTTATATATGTTTTAATTCACCACAGGAGTCTCTCCCTTGTGCATTTTACTCTCTGATTATTATGGAATGCACCATAGTCTCATACACGATCTTCTCCAGCCACTAAATTGTGCTCTGTGTAAGTCTTTTCTTTAAAGAACAGGCATTGCACTTTTCTCATCTTAGCCATGAGGCTCTGCATTGAAGTGCTTACACATTTGACCTGGCACTCTGTTTAGATACTCTGCTCAAAGTAACAATAGACTTTGTCTGTTGAAGCAGTTCTTTGCTGACTTCAGTATTTAGATTGCATCAATTTAGACCCTTTGATTTTTCCTTTTTCCATTTTTTTTCCCCAAAGATACAGAATTCTTATGATTTCACCCATAGATGTGCATCATTCTGGCCTGCATACAGTTTTGTACCTCTAGCCTTAAAATCTCTCTGATAGAAGGGTTCATTTTGTTCTAGTTGAAATAATTTCTCCTTAGTAGGACCTCTTGCATCTAAAGGATTCTTCAGCTAAACTTCTCTTCCATTGAAGAGAGACCAGACTCAAAAAAGAGTAATTTTAATGTAATACCTGACTCGCTAGCATCTTGTTCAGACAACCAGCCACTCATCCAAACTAATAGACTGCTGGGGTTAGAAATTGTCAGATTGAGCTCAAGAAATAGTTTTGGGTTTGTGCTAATTATTGGCTGATACACTTTCCTGTCTTCTGGCTTGTCAAGAGTGCTGCCTCCCACAATCTTGGGGATGCCTCTACCCCAGAGGACCTACAGGACCTGGAAGCTCTCCCAGTAATACATTGTAAAAAATGCTGTAAATGGTTTAAATGGTTTTCAGAGTACATCAGAATCCCAATTATCAGAACATGGGAAGAACACTGAATAAAGCTCAATAATCACGTTTACCAGTAACCAAAATGCCCTGCATGCCCATGGATCTGTGGAAATAATTAGTAATAGAAGCAATTTACCATTTAATTAATAAATGACAAGGGGCAAAACCTTGTCTGGGTTCACTGAATTTGGATAATTGAGGCTCCACTGTATTTTAAAATCTGAAATATTAACCATTATTCTGTGTGCTTGAGATAGTGATCACTCAAAAAATGTGCACATAGCAGGATCTGAGCCTAGTTGTATTATTGCTGTAAAATGAGGAAGAATTTCATAATGTCCTACATGCAAGGGGGTTTTTTTGTTGGGTGTTTGTTTGTTTTTGGGTTTTGGGGGGTTTTAAGGTTCTTGAATCTGTGTCCTTAAATGTATAGATTTGTGTTAGCTTTGAATTTGTAACTACACCCAGGGGCCAGTAAGAAATTTCAAAGGGCAGGGAATATCCTGTCACCAGGAGGAGAGTACCCAGCTTAGCAGAACATCTTCAGACTGGTTCTTATCTGAGCTGCCCACTTAAATGTTGTAATGAAATAGATTAGGATTGGGCCCCTCCATAAAGAGCCATTCAGAATATGCTGTAGCGAGTGGATTGTGGAAGGCTGGGATTGAAGACAGACATTCTTGGTTTATGGCATATTCCAATGGGTTTATCTGCCATAAAGCACTGGTTTGCTGCCTCTTCAATTATAAGTCTTTGTAAAAAGAGTTCCAGATTTCTGCCTTCCTGTGCTTTTTTGTCATGCCATCTCACATGTTTAACAGCCCCTGCCTCTGAGACACCGAAGTAGTATGATAGAAGAACAAGGTCTGGGCCCCTAAAAGGCAGCATCCTTGCTGTCACTCTTAAGCTGTCCAAAGCCCAGGTGATTCCCTTCTTTTTTGCTCATGTTGTTTGTTGCATTCTTTCTTTTGGTCCCTCAAATCCTCTCCATTCTGTCATGATCCTAAAGATTACTGCAGAAGAAAATAGGTATGCTTATAAATGAGACTGCATTTAAATTTGAAAGTAGGGAGAACAGGATGAATCTAATCTTCTTCACAGGCCCAGCACACTGCTAGAAACCTGCTGCTGGAAACATTCTAGTCCTGTGCTCAAGAGACTTACTGTAAATGAGTTTTGTTTTGCACTATCCTTTTCAATTATACAATAATCATCAGAGGATAGGCAGTCCTTGCTGAAATTCAATTCCAGCCCTACCCAAATGTTTCATTCATAAAGAACTGGAGGAATAAAACCATGCTATGAAGTTCTAGGTGTCAGAGTTCTGTCTGTTGCTTCTGAAGAGGAGAGGAAAATTGAAATCAGCTATTTCAATCGAGTTACTGTTGTGCTCACATCAAAAATGCAATAGGATTTGGGGTGTACAGTTTTGTTCTGCTCGAGAGATCCATTACCGGAAAAGCAGAGATGGTTGCATCAGAAATGGTGAGCTGGCACCGGTCATGGTGGTAAGGGAAGCTTGGTTATGCAACGAGCCACATCCTGCTCTCCAGACTCTGTGAGTAGCTCTGTTGAAGTCAATAGTAATTACATCTACTAAAATCACTGGAACTACTTGCAGCAATAAGATAAGTAGGATTTGGCCCAAAGGTTGGTTAATATCAATGTTTTTAATCTCTCATTTTCATACATGCTATGTTCATTCAAGCAATATAAAGTGAGGTGAATAAAGAACATTCTGTGCTTTGAATAGTTTGGCATCATACGTGGACAGGGCATGTGATTAATACCATATTGTTGCCTTTGTTCTTTGCTTTTCTTATGTGGTTGGCAATGTCCTTTTCATAATTGCTGGTATCCCCCTGAGCCTATATAATCACTCTCTCCAGCTTTTCTATGATGCCCTTAGATTTTCCCTGTACTCAGTGTAATATATTTCTGTATCCATTTACCCTCCCATCAGAATCATAATGTGTTTCTGATGTGCTACTCTGACATGGTCAGAGTTGACACAGGGCAATGTATTCACCTGACAATGTGTCCCAAACCAGAGATGTAATCTGTATATTTTCTTTTGCATAATCATCACACTGCAGAATCGTGCTTTGTAGTTGTGCCTCTGGGAAAACCTGTGGAACTGCAGCAAACTGGTTCAGTCGCTGGTGTTAGACAGGAAGTTGTGCTTAAGTTTCAGACAGTGTAGTTAAGTTGGCTGCCTAAAATAATAGCATTAGGAGCTAAATAATAAAAAATGACCACTCCTGTTCTCATCATAGATGTACAAACATAGACTTCTTGTTGGAGCATGATAATGCTCCATTGAGACACTTGAACGTGTCCAGAGAAGGGCAACAAGGATGGGGAGAGGCCTTGAGCACAAGCCCTGTGAGGAGGGGCTGAGGGAGCTGGGGTTGTTCAGCCTGGAGAAGAGGAGGCTCAGGGGAGACCTTATTGCTCTCTACAACTACCTGAAAGGAGGTTGCAGCCAGGTGGGGGTTGGTCTCTTCTCCCAGGCAACCAGCACCAGAACAAGAGGACACAGTCTCAAGCTACACCAGGGGAAGTTTAGGCTCGAGGTGAGGAGAAAGTTCTTCCCAGAGAGAGTCATTGGTCATTGGAATGTGCTGCCCAGGGAGGTGGTGGAGTCCCCATCCCTGGAGGTGTTTGAGAGGGGATTGGATGTGGCATTTGGTGCCATGGTTTAGTCATGGAGTCTGTAGTGACAGGTTGGATTTGGTGATCACTGAGGTCTCTTCCCGCCGTGGTGATTCTGTGAATGCTTTCTACTGAAAACAGTCAACATATGATGCTACTCTTAGAGTAGAACTAGGATTTCTGCAGAAATGTGGGGGGGGAAATGGAGTTGCACAAGTTCCACTCTAGTGTCAACGTTGGTAAAACTGCATAGTGGGAGGTATAAGCCTCTATTCTTTCTATTGTTCAATAGGTAATATGTTTGTTTTTCTCCAGTGAACTTCCTGACAGTATGTAGCTTCTTGGACGGTCATTTGTCGTTACCAGGAAACTTCTTTGGAAAACAAAGCAACAACAACAACAAACCAACCAAACAAACAAAACCCCCAAACCAGTAAGGACTGGTAGTTGTCTGGGCTATTTAATGTGTGTCAATTAAATGAAAGCCTTACTGCAATCAGAAAGGATTCATTAATGTGCCATGAAATTCTGCAATGCCTCCTCACAAGAGATTTCCATTTTCTTATGTTCTTACTGACGTGACATTCAGGACGAGATTCTGCTTTCAATGAAATGTGAGGTCATTTAACTGACATTAAAGGATTTTTACTGGTTTAACAGCAGAATGCATAATTTATGACTGACTACACAAGAGTAAAGGGAGAAATATTGTCAATAGTATAATTGTTACATGGGTAAAACTTGTGTGCGTTTGTAGTGGTAATCCATTTATTGGTTAAGTTCCTTAAGGAGAAACAAAAAGTTGCCCTACTCATATACACCCTGATTTTCCTTAGGGTGGAATTTCCTATGAGGTTTTGACAGTCTGAAGTTATGTGGCCTCTATTGATGCTGTGGGAGTTGATATTCCATATCTCACTACAGGTGCAATTTGCTCCATTTGCAGAGATATCTGCAGGTGCTGTGCAGGAGGGAGAGACAAGATTTAGATCACCAGCTGAGGGATGAGAAGGATTAATCCCTGTGAAAACAGAAGACTATTACTCAAGCCTTTACACAATGAAGTATTATAACTTGCCTCCTTGCAAGTTCTCTCTTGGATTGTTTATCCAGCTACACTTACATTGGTGACACACTTTATAAACAATTCATAAAAGCTTACATAAGATTTATCAATATTCCACGAACATTTTCAAGATGGATAATATCTATTACACATTTTTGTAAACACATCACAGATCTATCTATAGGTTATTGTAAACATCAGTTGCCTTGTTACACTTAATCCTTTATAACAGCTAATAAGCTTTTATTGAACTCTGTATTTGTGTTTTTCTAAAGCTCAAAAGTAGCCCTCATAAACCATGACCTCCTGGCTGTATAAGGAATGTAAAGGTTCTGAGTTGAGAGTAAAAAATGGACAATCCAAGTGCAAATTCTCCTTATAATAGAACTGGTGAAAACTCTGTCTGAATTGCACTGCTGTCCAAGCATTTCTTCTAATCAGTCGTTGTACAGCATTTCATGTCTTTTAGCAATCACATCCGGAAAGATTCTTACCTGTAGGTACTTACAGAAATCCCAAGAATGTAAATTAATTTCAGTTCTGAATAGCTGAAAGTTCGGTAGCACTGTGCTCCAATAAAATCTTGGGAACATTGATGTGCCTGAGAACACCATCTTGTAAAGTTAGCATCTTTTAGATTGATAAAAAAGCCAACGAAGTCTGATTTCATTGTTGTATTTATCATGTAGTGCTTTCCCGCCTCTTTCCAAGGAGATTAGAGGACCAGAGGTCATGAGTAAGAAAGGAAACTGGCATTTGCTGTATTTCTTTTCATTGCTTTGGCATGTTTGACTTTACATTTTACAAATGTAGGTCTCTCTGTCTGCATCCAATGGAGACTCTCCAGATTTAGTTTTTTTAGTTGGGGTGGTTAGTATCTGCCTGTGCTTTTCTCGCTCTCAAGCCTCAACGGACTGATTATTGCTTCATCTCTTTCTGTGCGGCAGGTTGTTGTGCCTCATTCTAGTTCTTACTTGTACCAAATGGAAAGGCTTTTAAGGCTTCTAGGAATTATATCATTCTTTTATCATGACTTGTAAATAATCATACTTTTTGGAAATTTAATGTAAGGTAGGTAAGAGCTTGCAGATTAGTGTTAATGATGTAAATCATTTGAGTTGGATCTCTTCATACTGCAATTTCAGAAGTTTCTGTTAGCCTTGGAAAATACATCTGGTCAAATGTGTACAAAAGATCATTGCTTCTTTCATGGACATGTACATCAGATGGATGAAAAAGCCTCTAGGCTTTTGTGAGATGCAGAATGAAGATGTGATTTCTAAATGAAGGTGTCATGCAGAGAGAGAGAGATCTGATAGCATATAGATTATGGTGACTTGAGTCTCTGTCTCCAGCAGCTATCATAAACAAAATACATGAAAAAGAAATGTGCCTTGTGTTGCTCTTAAAACTCTTATAAAAACATATTGATACCTTTACCATATTTTCTGTTAATCTTTAACAGCCTGGAGTCAAGCCATATATTTCTGAGCAGGACCAAGTCAAAGCCATGCACAGGAACATGGTTTAATACGTTTTGGTGTAGCTCCTAAATTGGTGTCTTGAAAGAAAATGTTGCAGAACTACTGAGGTCAGAAGGCATCAGTGGAGATTGTCAAGAATGTGTTTCTGCTGCTTTCCAAGGAAGACTAAGCCTGTGTTCTGTGTTCAGAGAATCACAGAGTGTCTGAGGATTATAAAGAACTAGGAGCTCGTGAAAAGTTGTATCAAACTCGGTGCTAAAGCCTGGAGCATTGCTGTTTGGGAAGGTCCTTTGCAATATTTTAAAATTCATCTGTGGATATCTCAGTTTTGAGAGTATATTTTCTACTTAAGCCATCTCTACTACTTGGAGGTGCTTAAAAAAAAAATAGAAAAAGAAAAGCTGTCTATTGTGCTCAGCTAGGCATTCTTGCAGCATTCAGATGTTACTACAGCTCTGTTGTTTCTGACTGTTCTAAGTCACACTTTTAGTCTTCTGTTATGGGTATGGGTAAAATAGTTGAGAAAGTGGTGAAGTAGCATATTTCAGAAAGCATTCTGCCTGGTCCCATAGAGCTTCTACTGCATAGAGAGATGGTGACAGTGCCAAGCTGTGTATCTGCAAGTTTTTGTTCATAAAATGCAGAATTGATCAGGTTTTGCCGGTGAGATTTCAGCTAAGAAAAGCTGGGAAACAGACTGACTTGGTTTAGAATGTCCATGTCATTCTTTAACTTTGTCCCTCTAAACCCTTTTGTAATAGCTCAGTACTGTTTGTTGATAAATTGAACAAATGTTTTCTTTCAGTCTTTAAATGCTTATTGTTGGGCTCTGGAATTCTGATTCTAGACATTAGTGCACATTTTCTGGGGTTTACTTCCTTTAAGTCTGGTATATTAGGGTCAGTTTCAGCTTTGTTGCAGTTAATCAGGAATTGTGCACCGTTGGAATGGTCTTTACCATTTTGATGTTAGGAGATCTCAGGCATCTACTAAAGCTGAATACATGCATAGATTTTATACTAATATAATTGTTCTATTTGAAAGGATTGATGCTTTTACTGAAGTAATTACACTAGATCAACTTCATGCATGGATATTGTTACACTAATGCAAGATTGAGTTATAAACCCATACAGTTACATCAGCACAAAATAACCTGAGTCTTTTGTTGAGGCAAGGAGAGGGCTTTAAGGTTTTTTATTTTAATTTATTTGGAAGTGGAAGGTTGCTTTATCTAATTTGAATTTTAACATACCATTAAATCTTCTCCAAGAAATAATACAGTAGGTTTAAGATCATAGATATCAGTTAGCAAATCTAATAGAGGGGTTCCTAAGGAGGGATAGATGTATGTCAGACATTGAGATCTATTGACAGACAATGTGCCAAGAACTGAGAGGTATGTATGTATTAACATAGTTCTCCTTCAAGCAGTATAAGATGCATTAGACACTTGTCCCAGCCTATATTTTTTTCAGTGCATTGTATACAGAGAAAAGGATGCATTTCTTGAACTCCAGTAATATTCACTCTGTCATAAGAAAGGAGAGTTTGCATTAAACAGATCCCTTTTATGTTCTACCTACAGAATTTCAAAGACTGCCGAACAAATGAGGTAGGAGTTTGTACATTTGTGCATCAAAGAAATGCTTAAATAGTTTCTTATATGTCTAAAGGTACATCGTAGGGCACCCTCAAAGGGAAACTATAGTCTGTAACCAGTCTGTTGCCACCTGAATAATTAAATTATGTTTTTCCAATTTAGAAATGCTCTTAAACACTCTAAAACTGTAAAACATCCTCCTGAGGGCGGGGGGAAGCCAACAGAATGGACTGGTTCCTAAATAGTCATTGCTAAAGATAACATAAAGTCATTATAGTTGTGACAAAACTGTAATTTTTAACAGTGTGGTAGCATTTTTTCACCATGAGGCCAATTAGACATTGGAATAATCTCCCAAGGGAAGCAGTGGGTTCCCCTACATTGGACAAGACTCAGCTTGACAGTGTGCAGAGCCATCTCATTTCAACTATACTGTTACCTAGAATGGTTGGACCAGATGATCCTTGATATCCCTTCCCACCAGGCATTCTTCATTTTCTTAACAGACCCTACCAAAGGGATGGTGCTGAGATAATGCAGAGTTAACTGAAAATCCTTTATATTCCCTCTTTCAAATTAGTAATTAAGTTCTAGGTGGCAAAACAGGGGATTGGATCCCCTGTTGCTGGATAAGTTGTGCTGATCAGCTAAGAGGATGGAATTAGAATTTTTTAAGTTTTAAAATGGTTGTGTCAGCCATCAGGGGATAAGGGGTAACCTTACCAGTGAGGAAAACACGAACACAGTTCTATTCAGCAGCTGCAGTTCAGGGTAATAATTGAGAAATGGGACTATTTCAAACCAAGGAAAAAAACTGAAGTTAAGATACGTAGAAAGTCCGTCTATGTGAGAAGTATGTGCATATTATGTTTGAATACCCTCCTGTTTGTAGATTTTCTGCAAACACTTTCAAATAGACCATCTAATAATGGATAAGCATGAAATGGCAACAGGAGCAGTTCCTCAGTATGATCAAGTGAAGGAATGAATTATCCAGAAGCCTTTGATTTAGGACGCAGGATTTCCGGTTTGGTTACCCAACATCATCTTGACTTTAAAAGTCTCCTTTCTGATTTTTGAGTTACCCAACATGACCTTGACTTAAAAAGTCTCCTTAAGGTATATTTTTATTTCTGATTTTTCACTTACAGAACTTCTTTTACCCTAATGATTTGCTTGTCCATTAAGTTACTAGTTAATATACTTAATGCCTGGATTTCAAATGAGCCTTTTTCTTAGCCTTGAGTATGTTGGGTTTTTTGCCGCTGTAAAATGCCAAAGCTGCTTGGTCATATTAGAAGTTTTGCAGGACTTCAGAAAGATTATGGGTAAGGCTGTCTTTTTTCAGCTGCCCTTGATACCCAGTGGATTCTCAGTGTCTCATTTCTTTAGCATATTATATCCAATTATATATTGACAGGGTTTCTTGCTTCCTACAGAAGAGCCCTGAGGTCAGGTATTAAATCAGCAGTTAATTTTCACTACCCTATAAGCAAGTGTGAAGTCAAAACAGTGAGCTTGTTGCTTAGCTTTACTCTGAACTTGTGGATTCTCCTCATACAACACCCCTTTAAGATGGTAGAATGTGAATTAATAAAGTACTGATTTAAGATCATCCAGTGGGGACATGCTCAAAACTTTTACATAACTGACCTAATGCAGGCTTTGTCACATTCTAGCATCATACTCTATGGCCATACTTCAGTGTCACACACTTCAGTTCTGTCATCTCCTTTGGCAGTTCTGATAGATTTGGCTAGCAAGAAAAAAAGGTTGAGGCAGTCTAAGTGATGAGACAGAATACCTGAATCTCTGTCTTGTGGTGTGGGGAAGTGTGGCATGCTGGTTTCTCCTCATGTGAAGGTGAATACCCCCATTTATCCTCTAGTAATCTGAGAAAAGGTTGTTTAGTCTTAAGGCCTAAGGAATGTTTGGTCTTAAAATTGCCAGATTGACCTGGATCTGGAGTTGCACCTCATTCTTTCCCTCTAGGGGATGGTCTCCTGAACTGGCACAGTGTGGCTTAACTCTGGCTTTTTTAATGACTAGCCTGAGGGAAGGTGCTAGTGGTAGCAACAGGGAATCAATCTACAGACAGGATGGCAGTGATTTCACAACTGTGCCAAGTAAGCTCATGCAGTAAAAACTCCAGGCAAAATAACAGCAAAAACTGCTACCGCTTGCAAAGCTACAGCAGCAGAATAATGTAAAGGAAACTAATTGTTGCATACAATCCTCTTGACTAGGCAGCCTGCTGAATAATCAACCTTTCTAAAGCCAGCAAAGCATATTCATGTAGTTGTTTATGATTTTCTTTGTGCGTGTGTCTTCCTTTATGCTGTGTATACCACATATGTTTATATTTATACAAGTCTTACTGTCGAACAGAAGCCTACTGCAAGCATGCATATTCTTGGGTATGCCCGTATGTGTGTTTATATATGTCTGTATATTTGTGTAGATGCACACACGTGTGTGTGTGTATATATGTCTGTCTGTATGAGAAACAGATGCACTGTAGGCAGATAAAGCAGATAAATATAGATTCAAATAGAGGCATAAGCCTATAAATATAGGCACTATATAGAGGGAAAGCAAGCAGATCAGCACAGTTTCATTATTACTTGCATTCTGTACAATAAAAGAGTAGCTGACACTGAAATGTCTGAGGGGATGACACTGTTGGCTCTCAGCAAATGTAGTAAAAAGGTAAGAAAACTTCTTTCCATTATGAGCAGCAATTATGACAGAAGATTTCCTGTCTCTAATCATTTTCTTAATACAAGTCGTGTAGTTTATTCTGAGGTTGAAGTCAAAGATTGGAAACAAAGCATAACAATTTTTCAACCTGGTCTATCCTATCCTATCCTATCCTATCCTATCCTATCCTATCCTATCCTATCCTATCCTATCCTATCCTATCCTATCCTATCCTATCCTATCCTTCTATTCCATTCCATTCCAATTGTAATTTTACATTACAATAAGTAAATAACATCAAAATCCTGACCCCCAGTCTGAGCAAGTGCAACCTCTAGTTTCTATTTTACAGTAAGCCTCACACTCTGTCATTGTCAACTTTCTGCTTATCCCATAGAAGAGATCATCTTTGCTTCAGGTCCTGCAGTCTCTCCAGATGAACTTGGGTGGCTGAGTGTTAGGAAAATGATTTAAGTCCATTATAAAATTAACTTTCAGCAGTGATGTTGTGAGTGTGCATATGTATGACTTAGCATTCTCTTTGCAAATCTCTGATGTCTGTTTTAACATTCAGCTTTCTTTTTGTTGTAGCAATGTACCTTTGGCTAATCTATAGCTGTAATAAAGTAGTTAAAGCCCAAAAGATTTTAATCTTACTAGATATAAAGGAAACATTGCAGCTGTTCAGAGGTGGCTTTTGAAGTAAAAAAATCTTTTCTATAACATTTTGAGGAGAGTGTTCAGGTAAATCAGAATTGCTGGGAAGTGCCATAAAATTGCCTATACTATGTTTTAGAGGGTTTGTATTGGTTTGGGTTTGGTTTTGGTTTGGTTTTTTTCTTCGTAGAGTACAGTTAGTATTGATGTGTTTATAGCAAGAAGCTAGCAGCTGAGAGTTTGGCATTTTCTATCCAGCCTGCCCACATGCTTAGAATGAGGTCTTGCACAACTATTTTTTAAAGACCTATGTACTTGTTTCCCTGCTTGCAAGTAGAATTGAGAATAATTATGTCACAGAGTTGGGTAATTGAATAATACCTTATTTTGTTAATAGAGCTCATGATTTCGTTGGAATTGCTTATGGAGCAAGGTATTCAATCAGAGTTTAATTTTTTTTTTTTTAGAAAGTGCACTGGCAGTCTTGAGGAAAAGAAAAGAAATAACCACAGAAAATACTATTGCTGTGTTGCAAACCCTTCATTTAGCTTTAATTTATTTGTTTTAAAAGCATTCTATTCTCCTGTAAGTATTGCCAAATTCCTGTATTCCAAGGAACTCACAGCAAAGCAGAGGAAAGACAAATGCCAGCGTGCATATATTCATACTTAGACCAACAGTACTCAATGCAACAAAACATAACTAAAGACAGAAAGTTAAAGTGTCAGGTGGTGGAAGCCTTGTTCTGGTACTCTGCTCAAGTAACACTATTTTCCTTAGAATGTCTAGTCTCAGCTAATTTTTCTCTGTAGATGAAAAGAGAAAGGCAGCTCAGAACATCTGGGTTCTGCTTCTGAACTTGTTGCATGGTTTGGTGCAAGCCAGTTTTTACTCACACTTCTCATTTTGGTATCTGAGAGTAAGTACTTCCACATGCACTTTTAAATGTTATTCAGGTTAGGCCCTAATTTCCAATCACCTATGTGCTTTCTAAAAATCTAACCATTGAGTCGTGAAGTTCTCTGTGAAGATAATTATTTTTACACTATCTATTGAGATACCTGAACTAAACACAAAAAGGAGCCTGAAGTCCTAAGTCTATGAACAAGGGGGAGTCTCTAACTGATGTAGGATGTGTTGGCACTTTCTCTTGTCTTTGAGCTAAAGAAAAAGTTTCATGAAACGGGGACCTGCATGCTCGTTGTAACTGTGGCAGCAGCAGCAGCAGCTGCTCTCCCCTCTGGGCTGGAGGATGTGAGGACTCTGGGCACAGTTCTCACATGGCTCATGGGCACCTTGCCCTCTGCAGATTGGAGACTTCTCAGGAGAGCATGGTACCTGGTGTGTGAATATGTCTGAGTTACTCAAAATCCCACAGGATAAAACCTGTGTTGTTTCAGAGTGATATTTGAGAGCTATAAGGCAAATGAATATGATAAATTATAGTACTTCAAAAATTAACTGGCCTAACCAGTAAATTCCTCTGAGTCCCTTCGAGATTTTTTTTCTTCTTTTTTTAAGTGTGCTGAATATTAGAACAGCCAAACATGCTTCAAAATGAGATTTTGATTTTAGGCACAAACCCAAACATTAGGGATTGTTGAACAGGGGTTATACTGAGCTCCCAGTTACTAGAGAAAGCCCTTTCAAAATCCTATAAGGGAATGTCTGGAAGGGAAGTTACACTATCCCAGAAAGCATTCACTGAGAATTTGCTATTTTATTTTCTCTCTCCCTGCTCCTTTATATCTCTAATTCTGATAAATTAATAATTCTTTACTGGATTAGATTACAAGATTAAATTGTATTTGCAGTAGGGGAAATACTTTTGGGTTTAAAAAAAAAAAAGATTCTTATTTGCTCTTGTTCTGAAACCTTGCATGTCTTAATTCCAGTGTGGCTCAGATCATTGTAGCTGATTTATAG
This sequence comes from Dryobates pubescens, assembly GCF_014839835.1. Taxonomy (NCBI): domain Eukaryota; kingdom Metazoa; phylum Chordata; class Aves; order Piciformes; family Picidae; genus Dryobates; species Dryobates pubescens. The sequence continues at coordinate 35,834,895 of NC_071619.1, read as the reverse complement.
TCTTGAAAACTGAAGTTTATTATGGAAACTGACATAACCTCTATTATTTTGGCAGACATGGCAGAAATGTCCAGAGACCTTGTTTTCTGACTGAGTTCTTAGCTGGTCTCCTCAGACTTTGCTTCTGAGTCTTTGCTAATTTTACTGCCATTCATTTTGACTAAAACAGTCTTGGAAATACATCAGTCTGTAGGAACCATTAGGAAATAGCACCATTACACATGTTTAATAGGTTGGTTGAAGGGTGGGGAAAGTTTAGTCACTTCTGCTGTGTCATTGTCATTCCAAAATAGAGGAGTCCAAAAGGTTCATGTGAAAGAGAAATCAGCGGGAGAAAAAAATTAAGGTAAACTGCTACAAAAGTTACTTTGTGAGTTTCTTTCTTTGCAAGGAAAGTAGTGCTGTAGAAGGTCTGTTAAAGGTTTATTGATTCTTTAACTAGCAAGAAGAGATGGCAAGCATCTCAAATGTTTGGGTGGGTTTTTTTGTGTGTGTCTGTAATTTTAATATTCTTTTATTATTCATTTCCCCATTAAAAGCCCATGGCAACCTAGCACTGTGCTTATCTCCTGCTACAGTCATTAAAAAGACAGAAACTGTATTGAGAAACATTAAGCTTACATGCAACGACATGAAATCCTAGGGTAATAACTTGTTTATACTTTAGTCTCTCCCTTATGATACAGTCTTTACTGAGCAGTCATTTGATACGTGCAAATGGCATCTACTATTAATGGACATGATAATAAAAAACATCAACAAAACCAACCAACCAAAACCAACCTAAAAAACCCCTCCAGACCCACTGTCTAGCGCAGTAAAAAGATGCTACTTTGTAGGTGTGGTGTTGTCTCAGTCCAGAGAGGGAAAGAGACTCAGTTCTTTTGAATATTCCCATGTTGTGAAATTAGAGGCACAAATGAGGCCAAAATATCAACAGCTAGACTATTTATTACACAAATAAAGTGGATGGATCAGAAGGGGAGAGGGAGAAAATAGAGAGGGAGAGAGAGGAGGAAAGGAATTATCTTACCACACCCCTCACCCCCAAGACAGTTTGAGTCTGTGGAGGAAAGGTGCTGCAGCTTTGGATATAGAGGAGATGTTGGGTCTGTAGAAGAAGGGTGCTGTGGCTTTGGCTGTAGAAGAGATGTGGTCCTCTGAGCAGCCTCTTCAGCTTCATGAGTTGCAGCAGGTGGAACTTAGGACACGGAGAGAGGGTTCATCTTGGTCTGCTTTTTCCAGGCTCCATGGTGATGTCTCTGTCATTTTTCTCTCCTGGTATTCTCTCCGGTTTTCTTCAGAGCAGCATTGTCCTTGTCTTTTCCTTCTCTCATGTTTTCCTTCTCCTGTGTTTTCCTTCTACTGAACCAGTAGTTGCTCAGATCTTTTATACAGTTTTTAGGTCGATTGGCCTCTGCCCATTTCCAGGACAGCTGCAGTCTTGTGAGCAATCCTTATCCATGCGCCTTCCCGAGAGTCATTCCAGTGGCTCTGCTCAATACACATCAACTATTGTCTAGGCAAGCAGCAAAGGTGATTTTATCTTTGTTGAGTCACATCAGAAGAGACAAGATTTGGTCTCTCACAGTTGTCTTGCAGGGAGAACATAACAGGGACTTGACTTAAAGTGTTACATAGTAAAAGATTGGGTTTTCTTAGGATTTTCTGTATGCATCCAAGACACTCTTTGTAAAATATTTGGTAGGATTTTGTAGCTGTTTGGACTTCTAAAAGCTTCATTGTTTTCATCACAACAGAAAACTTTTTCTGAAAACCTGAATCTAGCTAGTATTGGCTTTATAAGCTATGGATAAATTCAGATTTTCAGTTGTTAATGCTTTTTGCTTTAATACTTCAACATCTCCCTTTTTAAAAATAATTTGAATAGCTCCCTTTTTTACCCTTTCTCAGAAGTCTCTGGAAGTTCTTTTTATGGGTTCCCCTACCCCCTCCATTTTCTGTGTACAAAACAGATGAACTTTTGTTTATTCAAGTCTTCCTGAAATTTCAGATTAGGTAAACATTAAGAGTAGAAAACTTATATAGTGAAGTTCCCAAGATTTTTGATTATAATGGGAACTTTTATCAGCTTCAGTTTATAGCCCTCAAGTACAAAGTATATCAGAATAAAACTCCCTAATTTGACTCCCCGTATTTTTAGGGGATTCAGATATCTGGTTGAACTTGATACATGTAATCCACAACCAGTTGCTTATATTCTGTCATGCAAACAAGAGCATAAATATACATGTGCCCTGGACAATGATGGAGCAAGCACAGCAGTGTTAGATCTGTTACTGATATCTGAGATTCATTTCCCTTAGCTGGTATTTCTTTGCTTTCTGTCTGTATCTCTTCTGTATAACATCTTAGGGCATTTTAAGGTTCTACCCTGAATCCCATAAGATGAGGATCCAGACTAACTTCAAGTATATAAATGTTGAAAAATGTTGCTCTTCATATGCAGACTATTCAGGAGAGTGCAGACATTTTTTGATAAGCTGACCCTACAGTCCAGTCTTCCTGAGACACTCCCCTTGCATAGCATCAGAGTATGATTATGAAGCAGCAATTCTAGTGGACCACATAACAGTGAAATAGAGTTTGTGTCTTCTGTCACATTTCTTTCCCGGAGTGTTTTCCTGGTGAGCATAGAAAACATGCCTGAACAGGTTTTGAGCTGACCTCATCTGTATTAATGAATGCTGAATACAGGTTGCACACCTAGGTCCCTCTTTATGAAGACGTTAATCATTTCCCTTAAGACAAATCAGACGAGTTAGGTTGTAGCCAGGTGGGGATTGGTCTCTTCTCCCAGGCAACCACCAACAGAACAAGAGGACACAGTCTCAAGCTGCACCAGGGGAGTTTAGGCTGGATGTTAGGAAGACATTCTTCACAGAAAGAGAGATTGGCCATTGGCCCAGGGAGGTGGTGGAGTCACCATCACTGGAGGTGTTTAAGAAGAGACTGGATGAGGCACTTGGTGCTATGGTTTAGTTGATTAAATGGTGTTGGGTGATGGGTTGGACTTGATGATCTGGAATGTCTTTTCCAACCTGGTTAATTCTATTCTATTCTGTAAAACTTTTTTTGGTATTTTCAATGCAATTCCAGTTTTGTGCAAACCAAATGAATAAGAAGATGTAAGAACATGAATTACTGTTGTATATTTCTAGCAGCCCACCAGAGATCCTAGTTGCATGCTAACTGGTAGTACCATAGTTAATGTTAGTATATGTTGATCTAGGGGAAAAAGAAAGAAAGAAATTAAGAAAGAAAGGAAGGAAGGAAGAAAGGAAGGAAGAGAAAGAAAGAAACCATAAGAAACCATCAGGAGAGTAATCAGAAGCATTGCATATCTGTGGAATTTGCTGTAAAGTAAGGGTCGCATTTCATATCATACAGGGGAGGTGCAGGGTGTGTTGTTTGCTTGCGTTGTTCATTTGCAGCCTATAAAAATGCCTGACACCACACCTGTAAAGCAAAAAAAATTATTTCAAATTATGTAGAATTTGAAGAAAAAGATAATGGGAATGCATGTCTCTCAGTAAAAAATAATGCAAAAGAAATTTCAAGGGCATTGATAGTTGATTTGTTGTCAGCATGTTCCCTTTCATTGCCGGTACTAGGCTAGGTGTCTGCCGTGGCTTGTAATAGAACTCCTTTTAGTCTTCAGTCTTGCAGTGTGCTTTAGAAACTATGTTAACAGGCTTTAGAATCCCACTCACATTATTAATAAAATGCTCAGCCCAATATGAATAACCCTAATGGATACCCAGCAGTCCAGTATTGTGCCAGCCTGTTGGTCTTTCCTTGCTTTGTAGGACCTTATGTCATGTGGGATCAGGGGGAATTTAGAAACTCATGTCTCCCCTTGGAAGCTGAGAATTCAGTAATTCACTTGTGGGAGCAAGATTTCACCTTGGTGGCTGAATTCCTATTACAGAGCTAGGGGCCTGTCTGTGTCTAAACTGAGAACTCCAGGTTTGTGCTTGTGTAGAAAATGGAACAACAAAGATATTTTGGCAGGCCTAATGAGTGACCAAAATAGGTCAAGTGTTCCTTGTTTTCAGTCTCGAATTCCCATATTCCCATGTCACCTTACCACCTCAATAAATGCAGGGCTTTGTATTACATACCGTGCATTGTGCCAGTGATTTCAGTGCTCCTATAAGCCTGTAGGTCCTGATTGGAGTAAATCAGAAGCTGATGTATGGTATTACTAAAGAAAGAGTTCTCTTAGTAACCTTATAAAGATGCACAGGAAGCTTTGTAACTAGCACAAGAAGTACCACAGTGGCATTAATACTTTTTTTTCCTTTTTTTTTTTTTTGGTAGTTTCTAATAGGATTTGAGCCTGGATGTGGGAGGGGAACTTGTTTTTGGATGGAGAAGTTCGTGGGATTTGTTAAGCATCCACTCTTCTAGCAAAGGCCATGCAAATGAAAAGATTGGGGAAAAGCATGTTTAGTTCCGAGGAGCATAATTCTGTTCCTAAATGCTTTGCTTCCCTCTTTCCATGGCACCCCTCTTCACACATACCTTAAACCCGCTTCTCACCCCTCTGCATTTCATCGTCTGTGTCTCTCTCTTCGAGCTCTGAATTCATTATACACAGTGGTGTAAATCAATAGTAAATGCTAACCGCCCACTCTGTGCTCAGTTACGCAATATCGCATACCGTGTACACAGAGACAAAAAGGGAAAAAGCACACACAGGCTTTACATTCAAAAGCTCTTGCATAATTTTGCTTTTCTACAGCCAAAAGGGGAAAAAAAAAAAAAAAAGGGAAATAACAGATGGGGAGACTTGCAGTTTTTTTTTCCCTCTTCTCAGACTGTACCGAGAGGAGTTAGTTGAACATCCATGGTCATTTCTAATTGCCCTGTGCTGCAGATAAGCAAAGCAAACTTGCTTGTGCTTTAAAATAAGACTTCTTGGTGGTTTGTGTTTTGTTTTTTTCCCTAGCTTCCATGATGTGGTGCACTTTTCAGGTAATATGAGACCCAAAAAAAAAAAAAAAAAATCCAAAAAACAACCAACCCAACAAACTATTATGAAGTGCTTAAGGCTGCATGGGTTATTTGTTTAGCCGTAATGGAAAAAGGGAAAGCAAACGCTCACTTTAACTGCTCGGTCCGTGTTGCAAAGCAAGAGAGGGGCGAATAGTAAGGGAGGTTGGATGAAATTCTGCGGTGTGGTTTTATGCCTTTCTGTAAAATCTTTTTGCCTTTCTAAAAAGCAAAAAACAAACCCTCACCCAAACCCTCTCTCTCAATGCAATATTTATGTAAAAAGCCAGTTATGTAACTCTCGCCTGCCTTTCGCTTTTGTTACCTCTCTGGACTGTACAGCTCTACTGTTTTTCCTCACGACAGATTGTATTAAAACCTGCAAATCCTGATGAAAGGAAAGAACGACCGGGTGCCCACAGCACAGACTTTAATTCGAGCCTTTTTAAGGGCTTCAAGCTGGAAGACAATGGTTCTATTTAAGATCTGTTTTTTTGGCTGGAGGAATTCTTATTGAGTATTTTCCTGTCACAGTGCGCTCTGGAACATCCCTGGCTTCTGCACAGTGTTTCTGTCTCTCTTCTCCTCTCTCTTCTCCTCCCCCCAAAACTTTGGATATATACAATGAAAGCTTTTTTTCCCTTTCCTCTCCTGACCTTAATGTGACAGTCAGGTCAGTCTCTGTGTAACAGCAGCAAGTGCAGAAGTACAGTGACATTTTAGATCGTGCTGAACTTGATTCATTTTTATTTCATTTAAGTGATTGATGTCCATAAAGATTCTTTTGGTTAGAATTGGTGAGGATATTTTAATAGATTGCTGTCAAATGCAAACAGAAAAAGCTGTAACTCTGCTAAAAGACTGAAATATGAGAGATTTCAGGGGTTCAAAAAAGGGAAGAAAAGGCTCAGTACTAAGAAGAGCTCATACTTTTTGGTTGCAGGGAGAAATTATTCCTGTACTTATTGCAACCAATTTATTCCTAGTTGTATCCTCTGAGGATCTGACCTGTTTGTGGTTATGAGCGTTTTATTGGGGTTTGTTTTCTTTTGCCCTTTACAAGTCGTTCTCTGCATGTACATTCTTGGACAGATTCTTCCCTAGTGTAATGCTGCTAATTCTGTTGATATTACGTCAGGAGTCTATTAGGTCAGTTATAAAGTTATAGGGCTCGATTTTCAGTTATTTTTAAGTGTTTTTCTGGCATTGGAAAAGAGTCATAAAATGAGCCCGAATGAGAATTATGCCCACTCCAGGCATAATAGGAAAAAAAAAAAATAGTTAAAGCTGACATCTTTCAACAGCAATCCCTGAGACAAGCTTTAAATGAAATAGGGTTTTGTGAAAACAGGAAGTGGAATATTTTAAGCTCTATAAGTATATTATAAGCTGAATATTTCCCAAGCTGCCAGGGAGTACGTGTATATTCAAAAGGGCATTGGAACACCTGGATTCACTGCCTGATTCTGAAACCAGCCCTTGCTTTGGCTCTGGGCAACAAAAGCTGCTTCTGCCCCTATTTCTGTCTCAGTACAGAATCTCTTAGTAGAAGGTATATGTTTTTTTGTGCCCTGCACAAATATTCTAACATTATGTTACTTGTGTTTATGCAGTGGATTTAAATGTGTAGGGAGACAGTGTTGAAATAATTTGGAGAGGTTAAAAAAAAAAAATCATTCAAACTTAAGCCTGGTATTACCACAAAGACCTGCTAGAAATATTAGCTGGAAAGGAGAAAATGACCCTGGTCATCAGAAGATTAAATTCTGGAAGACTATCCTGTAGGAATTACAGGACCTGGAAATCTGTGTAGTTGTAAAATGGGGCTGAATGAATGTGTCAATAGTAGTTTACAACATGGTTGCATGCAGTGAGGGAGAGAACCTCCTTGAAATCCCTTATCCCAGAGTCCCTAATATTGTCAACCCTATATAAAATGCTTGCAGGATGTAGCCTGTGTTTTACAGAAAATATGAGAAATAATTGTTGCCATTTAACTTAATCAAAAGAGTTGTCCTATGCCTTTGAATGAAAATTATTATTGCCTGTCTTCTTGGAGTTTTAGTCTATAGGTTTGGGTTTTGTTTGTTTTCAGTTTGGTTGGTTGGTTTTTGTTTGGGGTTTTTCGTGGTGGTGGTTGTTTGGTTTTGGATAGTTGGTTATTTTTGTTGTTGTTGATGGGTTTGGGGTTTTTTTGGTTGTTGTTTTAGGAGTTTTTTTGTCTTTGGTAATTACAATGGAAAATTATTTAGAATGTGTGTACAAATTCTAATGACTTTCATCAGTAGACAAGCAAATTTTCCTCTTAAAGGCATTTGCATGCTTTTCGGTTACTGAGGAGTTTCTTTGCATGCCACTAGGTTACCTCCGACTTCCTTGAATCTTCAGTCCCCAGCTTCACTTTCTGTGCTTAGGTGGACTTGTAGCAAGACTCTCACCTTCCTTAACGGTCAAACAAATGATTAATTATTTTCTGACTATTTACTAATTAAACAAGTTAAAAGAAAACTTGGAAATGCCTGCTGCTGAAAGCCTGGTTATATATACACAGTTGAACAGTGACCAGAATGATGGGATTTTGTGTTTTCTGCAGAATGGAAATCTAATTTTAATTTATGGAGGAGAGGGCGATTTGACTTGACCAGATGCTAGACATGCAACCTGTGAAATTTCTGTCTTCTTAAATTCATAGGAAAAATAGGCAAAAGGGATGGTTTGAACAGTTTCTGAAATGAGATGTTAATATTCAGTTTTGATGAATAAGTGTTCATTTCACAACTTAAAAAGACTGGTATTTTATTTTTAAACATAAGCTGTGTGAGTCCTGCCACTATGAAGAGCTGTGCCTTAATTTTCTTAAACTCAAGTTTATTGTTTTGAGGAAAAGGTTAAATATGAACCTTAAAGGATTAGAGAACAGGGGTGGGAAAAAAAGACAGAAAGAAAGAGAGAACTCTGCATTAATTTTTATTTTAAAAATTCATTATTTTTCTTCCCTGGCACATGCTTGGGGTTGGATATATTCAAAAAATAACTAATATGATTTAGCTGTATCCAGCAATGTGCTGAATTAGCGACAGCAGTCTTTTTTTATCTAGTAATTATTCTGCAAGATTTCCTCTCTCCCTCCCTTCCTCAGAGCAGTACTTTTTGCAACTGACACTTTGGTTGAGGTTTATGACAGTTTTGTATCCTTCACTATCAGTAATTCATTGCCACTGCCTTCAGTAATTTGACGAGTCTTTTTGTCTTGCAGAAGTCCCTAAGAAGTGAAACAAGAAGCATTATTTTTAGAGTAGTTGCCATAAAAGTATCAGGCCTAGCCTCACTGAACGTTCCTCAGCTCCTCCTTTCCAAAATTACCGTCTTAGACATTCACAGCAAACAAAGCAGAGAGTCCATTTCTCCCACCCAAGACTCTATGTTCTTTTCTATGCTGTTAAGCTCGGTCTGTGCAGGTGGGCCTCGACACACACAGAGAAGTGTGAAATCCAGAGGTGTAGAGGAATTGTCAGGATGGGCACAGTGCTTTGAGCAGGGTTGACACCTGGATGTTCCTTGCTCTTTCTTTCATGCTGTGGTTATAGTTTACTTCTTGTTGCTAAATGAAGAGGGCTCTGGGCTGAGTGAGGAAAAGGCAGAGGTACTTAACACCTTCTTTACCTCAGTTTTTACTACCTGGAAAGAACGTCTACCAGACAGCTGGCCTGCAGAACTGGCAGAGGGAGCCAGGGAGCTGCATGGTTTCCCTTTGTTCCATGAGCAAGTGATAGGAGCTCTCCTCAGCAGCTTGGACCCCCACAAGTCCATGGGACCAGATGGGATCCATCCTAGGGTGCTGAGAGAGCTGGCAGATGAGCTGGCCAAACCACTCTCCATTATTTTTCATCAGTCCTGGCTCACTGGAGAGATCCCAGCTGACTGGAAGCTGGCCAACGTGGTACCCATCCACAAGAAGGGCCGGTTGGATGAGCCAGGGAATTACAGGCCTGTCAGCCTGACCTCAGTGCCAGGAAAGATTATGGAGCAGGTCATCCTGAGTGCAATCACACAGCACTTAGAGGATGGCCAAGGGATCAGGCCCAGCCAGCATGGGTTTAGGAAGGGCAGGTCCTGCCTGACCAACCTGATCTCCTTCTATGATCAGGTGACCCGCCTGGTGGATGTGGGGAGGCCTGTGGATGTAGTCTACCTGGACCTCAGCAAGGCCTTTGACACCGTTCCCCATAGCAAGCTCCTGGCCAAGCTGTCAGCCCATGGCTTGGATGGGACCACACTGCGATGGGTTAGGAACTGGCTGGAGGGCCGAGCCCAGAGAGTGGTAGTGAATGGTGCCACATCCAGCTGGCAGCCAGTCACCAGTGGTGTGCCCCAGGGATCAGTGCTGGGCCCCATGCTCTTTAACATCTTTATTGATGATCTGGACGAGGACATTGAGTCCATCATCAGTAAATTTGCTGACGACACCAAGCTGGGCGCAGGAGTTGATCTGCTGGAGGGTAGAGAGGCTCTGCAGAGGGACCTCGACAGGCTGGGCAGTTGGGCAGAGTCCAACGGCATGAGACTGAACACATCCAAGTGCCGGGTTCTGCACATTGGCCACAGCAACCCCATGCAGAGCTACAGGCTGGGGTCAGAGTGGCTGGAGAGCAGTCAGGCTGAGAGGGACCTGGGGGTGCTGGTCGACGGTAGACTGAACATGAGCCTGCAGTGTGCCCAGGCAGCTAAGAGGGCCAATGGCATCCTGGCCTGCATCAGGAACAGTGTGGCCAGCAGGAGCAGGGAGGTCATTCTGCCCCTGTACACTGCACTGGTTAGGCCGCACCTCGAGTACTGTGTCCAGTTCTGGGCCCCTCAGTTTAGGAAGGATGTTGACTTGCTGGAACGAGTCCAGAGAAGAGCAACAAAGTTGGTGAGGGGTTTGGAACATAAGCCCTACGAGGAGAGGCTGAGGGAGCTGGGGTTGCTTAGCCTGGAGAAGAGGAGACTCAGGGGTGACCTTATTACTCTCTACAACTATCTGAAGGGAGGTTGTAGACAGACAGATGTTGGTCTCTTCTCCCAGGCAAGCAGTACCAGAACAAGAGGACACAGTCTCAGGCTGCGCCAGGGGAGATTCAGGCTGGATGTTAGAAAAAAGTTCTATACAGAAAGAGTGATTGCACATTGGAATGGGCTGCCCAGGGAGGTGGTGGAGTCGCCATCACTGGAGGTTTTTAGGAGAAGACTTGACAGGGTGCTTGGTGCTGTGGGTTAGTTGCTTGGGCGGAGTTGGATTGGTGATGGGTTGGATGCGATGATCTTGAAGGTCTCTTCCAACCTGGTTTATTCTATGTATTCTATGTATTCTATTCTATCAGTGTGAGCCCTGCAAGACGATGTACCGCGCAGTCTGTCATACACGCTTTGGGAAAGGAACGCGTCCTCATTTGCTCACGCTTTCATTTCCTGGGCACCTGATCTCGTCACTGCCAACTATGGAATGCTGGTGGCTAGGGTGGGAAGGATGGATAAAATCTTTTCACTTTATTGATGTGAAGGCTTTAAACCAGCTCTTTACCATGTGTCCTTTATACCTATAGTATAAAAGACAACAGAGAGCTAGACTCAGTAATCCAGAAAGGGTGCTTCAGGGTAAAATCTTGTAAGAAAACTAAATGTAAACAGTTCAGTTTCTGTGGGGACTCAATTTGGGGTATTATTTCATAATTTCAACTGAAAAAAAACTCTGACTTATTTGGCTCTTTAGGACACATGATGAAACTCGCCACTTTAGGGAAGTTCTCGCAGGGAGAGTTTGCCTGTGTAAGCAGCAGAGAGAGGACTGTTCACTCCTGAGGTTTTGCTGATCTGTGTGTGACTGATGGCAGCAGAATAGATGGACTCACTGCATTGACTCTATGTGTGAACAAGGGAAAAACACACTTAGCTGATAATGTCTTCGATAACAACATATAGTAATGCTCTTCATGGAAAGACTGTGCAAAGACATTAGCACAGAACAGTGCAAAAAACATCTGAAACATTCTTTGCCTCAGTTTTCTCAGTTTTCACTACTTTTCTGATTGCAGTTTTTATTAAATATCCTGGTTGTATTAGGCTAGATAGATAGACAGATAGATAGATAGATAAAAAAATATATATCTCACAGGATCACAGGATGTTAAGTCTTGGAAGGGACCTCTGGAGATCATCATGTCCACCCCCCCTGCCAGAGCACAACCATAGAATCTAGCACAGGTTGCACAGGAATGCATCCAAATGGGTCTAGAAAGTCTCCAGAGAAGGGGACTGCACAACCTCTTTGGGGAGTCTGTTCCAGTGCTCCGTGACCCACACACTGAAGAAGTTCCTCCTGATGTTGAGGTGGAACCTCCTGTGCTGTAGTTTATATCCATTGCCCCTTGTCCTAAAATATATAAAAAATATATAAATACATACATAAATATAAATATATATAAAAATGCAATATATACATAAATATATATATTTATATATAATATGCTATATAACAATATATAATACATATAAATATTATAATATAATATGTATATGGTTAAATATTAAATATATAAACATATTTTAATATATATTTAATTACATATATATATATAAAAAAAAGATATTTCAGCCTTGTCTTCTGGCATCCATCTAAAAACACATTTCTGATTAAAAATTGTCAGTCACTGCCGAGGCTGGAAGCGGTCTGTTCTGCTTTGAGGAGAGGAGAGGCAGACCCATAATGGTTGCTCAGGCTGTCATGTTTCTGAGAATCAGCTGTTTTTTTCTTTATACTGCAAAGATTAAACAAAGAATGTTAAACATTTCCCAATTTAGCATTTATAATGGGAAGCGGCTGTAGGGCCACAGCCTGCTGCTGCAAGGGCAGGCGTTCGTATTAGGAGTTGCTTAAAAAGACTTTTTATTTTCTTTGAAGGCCTTGTCCGTTTCTCTTGCACCCTGGCTGCTGTGCTTTGCAGTCAGGTGGAGGCAGCTTTAATTTTTTTCCTTTCATTTAAGTAGGAGCTAATTTACTTTTGGAAATGAACATTAATGCAGCTCAGCCATCTGCAAAGTAGAGGAGGAGTCAGTGGGTTTCTTTAACTTTTCGAATCTCTATGATTCTATTTCACACCAACAGGCAAGCAAAAATTACCTTCCTGAGCTCCTACTAATAATGTGTAGCATTAATGATCTAATGTCTTAGCTTCAACTCTTCACCTGGGTTTCCAAAAGATACCTGTTGGCTGTGTTCTTTATATTTCCATCCAGCTCAGGAGCTTTGAAGAGAAAAAGTTGTTCTTGAGTGCAGTGGAACCACATATTTTGACCTAGCTTTTTCCATAGCATTTCATTAGGGATTACGTGGACAGCTGAGATTTTCTGTTCCTTGTATTAACAGTGCTCAAAGGTGACTGGTAAATGGGGGGGAAAAAATTAGGAGGGAGAAGTATTTTGATAGTTTTATTGGGGTTATCAGCCTTTCTTATTTTTGTTAGTTCTACCAGAAGAGTCTATATTCAAAACATAGACATTGCTCAAGCTTTCTTAGCTGAAGCTGAGGAGAATTTCAGTTTTATGCAACTACATATTCCTTATCAGAATGAAATAATTATTAATGCAGTTAGATGTTTTTGGTTTTTTAACAGTCCTTAGTCTGCCTCTCCATTTCAAAAGTTTTTCAGCTAGTTTTCAGAAATTCAGTAGTTCTCTGTCATCATATGGGACCAGGTTGAAAGATCTTATATAATTAAAACTTCTTCTGAAAAGTAACATTAAAAAAAAAAAATCTCTTTTTATGCATAAATTGTCCACACTATAAAGAAATGAGCTATCCATTTTCTGCCTTCTCCAGCCTACCTGCAAGTATCTTTTTATCTAAAGGAAACAGCCTTGCACTCAGAGCTCACAAAGATTCGTGTACTACACAGGTATCTAAATGAGTCATTTTATTGGCCTCTTATGGCAGCTTAAATACGTTCATAAATGTTTGCTTACCTTTTTGTTGCTTAAAGGAAGCTTTTTACAATTTATTCTTCTGGAATAAGTCTGGAGTTTAAACTGGAGTTTAAAAAGCATTTCGATCTTCTTGTGATTGCGTTTCTTACAGAATGTTGGGATTTGTGGACTGTGCATCTGTTTAGGCACGTGGAGAAAGACAAGACTGAGATCATGTAAGTCATGAAACGGAGGGGGAATAATCCATACTTTGTTCTCTCACCATTTTTACAATTTCTACCCAGATGCAAGTAATAAAAAAAAAAAGGGGGGGGGAGGGGGGAGGAGGAAATCTAGTTAGCTTTTATTTTTAAAGTGATTAATGAAAAGCAAAGTTCAAATGAGGCCACAAATCCTGGTGGTGCACAATGGGTTGATTTATTTTGTAAATAGACCATGGATAATTAACCACAAAACAAAACTTTTTTTTCTCTCTTTTTTTTTTTTTTTTTTTGAAACTTGCATAATGACACTGGTTTCTTTTAGTTGCACTGGGTTGCATAGAGGGATAACGACTTATTCACAACTGGTTGCAACTGGTTACTGCCAAGAAAGGAAAAATCCCAGAGCGGCTAGAGGAAAAAGGCTGTGAAAAAAAGCCCTGCTACAGTTGCAGTTTTATACTAAGGCATTTACTAATGACTACAAAATGGGCAAAGCTACCATTGTGCAAAACCAGCAAAAGAGTAGATATATGCTCTGATGATGCTTGTCGTGATATCCCAAACTTTGCCTTAAAACCCATGAGCAATAGTCAGCCCTGGGAGCTGGCTTCGTAGTTCAGAATTATGCATTGACTTCTAAATAGCATTAGCTTATGCTTTGTTAGAAGCTTCCATGATGTGTGTATCTTACTACTCTGGCACTGGGGGAAGAGTCTTCTGGATAGTCAAAACAGTCTGACCTGCTGCCAAGTCCTCTCATTAGCCAGAGAGTGATGGTAGCTTTTCAGATATGTTATACGGAAAAACTGCTTGCCCATCATCCCCCAAATTTGTCTCTTCGTATTCTATAGTCATCTGTGGAAGGGATCGCGCCCAAGAAGGAGAAGGTCCAACTTGTTGTGAAAGTACATTCACTACTAATTAAAACTACCAGCTGGGATTACAGCCCTGGAAACTGTAAATAAACTGGAGCATGAGATGTTCAGATGACAATATGGCCGCTTTTGTGGTGGTTTATATCAGCTGCCTGTACTCAGATTTGCTTATCTCATGCCGGCTTATAAGGGTGAAGAGGTTTAAGGAGGTAACAATCAAGATGTAAGAGGTTGGATTTGCCATGCAGACATTGCCTTTAAGGACACTTTAGCTTGCTCTCTCACACCGCAATGTGACTTAAAATACGTTTTTCCATATATATAAGGTCTGCGATTCACATGGAGCTAAAATCTGATCATGCTGCCTTCATGTAAGAGCTGGCTATTGGTGCAGCTGTGCTGTGTTTCACAGATGGTGGCTCTAAGGTACTTGCAGAAAGCCCTCTTCATTCCAAATAATAGCCTGAGCAGAGCTAGTGGATAAAAATGCTTAAAACCAGTATCGTTTTACATGCATTGAATCGGTTTATTGCAACAGTGTTGGAGACTGATGTTTGTCAGGGCTCTGTGCCCTAAATTCTTTCATACATGTTTGGGTTTTTTCTGCAAATTCGGTGTACTGCAGAGACTGAGGAGAGGAGAACCAGGTCACTAACATCAGACCATCACCTGCTATAAGCATGAGTTTAATGTAGATAACCAGGTATATGGGCTGTGTGTCTAGATCCCAGTCACACTCAGAGAACATCTGAGTCCCCACTGTGTTACTGACACTAGTAACTACAACACACGGGCTGCCACTTACAGTCTTTTTTTAGGCTAAAGAGTCAAGTTAAAATAGCACTTAGGTTGAGCAAGAGACTTCTATTGTGGCTGGAAGTCATGCTGGGGGCAATATTAGCATTGTACTTTCAAACAACATTACACTGAAGACAAGACTCCAAAAGTAAGTTAACTCTCTCAGATTCAATACCGTCTTGGGCTCCTTTTCAGGTTCTGTTGGAAGGGAAGCCAGCCAGAATCATAGTGCTAACTGCATCTGTCTGTTCCATGAGATCTCCCTTGTAATGCTCTTTGTCAGGCTTTTGCTCCTGGGAAGCGTGGCAATGTATGGTATCTACTTTGAGCTGTTTATAAGTTAGAACTTGATTTTATTGACTAACTGAATCCTTGTATCTTAGGACAGTCTTTTTCTGTGCTCTGTGTCATGCCAAAGAGACAGGGGAGTGGTGTTGGCATATCTTTTTATGAATAGGTCTGTCATTAAATATTTGAAAGAGAAACATCTGAAATAGATCTTGTCTGAGGAGAACAATGGGGCAACTAGAGAAAGCCAGTTTTCTCCAAACTTGCTTTTGGGGACTGGAGTTTAAGCAAACGGGGGGGGGGGGGGAAAGAACAAAGAGACCAGGTATTAGTGCTCAGGCTTAAACCCAACAAATCCTGGAGGTATGAAAGGAAAGCACAAGGAAAGCTGAGAGAAGGGAGAGATGATTAGCACAGGGAGGGTGTTGATTTCTTTTGTGTTTTGGTTGGTGTTTTTTTTTAATTTATCTGTTTGTTTGTTTTAGTAACTAAGACCAGCAAAGGGAGTGGGAAGCTGGTAGCAGAGGACTGAAAGTCCATCATTCAGAGCAGGCATTGTATTTAAGAAAAGGAAACTTTTTCCCTATTGTGAATCTGAGCCTGAGGATCATTCGCTGCTAGTGGTGACCATGCTAAAGCATGGAAGTGTATTTTTTGTTTACTCTGATCTCTACATCTGTATTTTCATTTTGTGAAGAGTGAGGGAGTAAGTCATCTTCCTTGGGCAGTTAGGCTCTGAAATCTTACTGCTAGGAAGGGGTTACTTGTTAGCTGAAGACACACGCAAGTTGAAGGAGAGTGTGTTCAACTGCTTTCAGACTGTGGAAGTTGTGAGCACATGGGCCCAGTGTGCAAAGCACAAATCCAGCAGTCTCCTCGGTGTGCAGCCAGAAGAGCTCTGTTAAAGCTAATTGTAGTTCTGGGTTTCAAACAAGCCTCTGTATTTCTCTCATATGGTAAATGGTAATAACTTATTTGTGGAGATTCACAATCCAAGCTCCTTTTATTTTAGCCACCGTATCTCTTCCCGGATACCACTTTTGAAATGTAATACTTTAAAAACCCACAGGTGAGGTAATTCCAGCAGTTTTCCCCAAGACTTTCCTGTCTCTGCTTTGCAAAGCATGGCACTATCATGGGTACATTCAAATGCTAGTCAGTGCTTTCATGAAGAACTAAGCACTACAGCTGCTAGAACCCTTGGACTTCTGCTTCAAGCAGAGTTCATAAATTTGCTTCGTATGAAACAAAAATTGTTTTGAGCTTGCTGAGATTCTATGTTGCAAAAAAACCAACCCCAAAACAACACCTTCACCAAATGACACAGGAGACAAACACTTCTCATAAGCATCTCAATGCTGAAGTAGCCATGGGAGGCGAGTTGCTGGGAATGATGTGCAGCTGTGGTTAAAGACCTAGCTGTACTTTATCTCTTCTGCTCTTCCTAAGTGAACAGTTTTACACACTGGCACTTGCTACTGTCTGATCAAGGTGAAATCCCTGAATTGTTACCTCTGTAGGCCAAGGTGCGTGTCACAGCTTCAGTCAAGTGTCATATGACTTCATGTTATTTTGCTTTTTATTCATGTAGAAATGTATGGGCAGTGATCAAGAGCTTTCTTAGTGGTTGGAGTGAATGGTCAAAGAAAAAGGAATTCTTAGATGCTAAGCATCTCATCAGGTCCTACATTTCTCTACCAGCGAAGTTTAAGCATATGGGGACAGAGCAGAAGCCACTAGCATTCCCTTCACTTTTCCTCACTCCAGATTCTTCTGTAGGACTCCCTGTGACTTTCAGTCTGCTGCTTTATCCTGCTCAGAACCGGTTTTGTTGCTTCCCCAAATGGTAATAATAATTAAGAATACTTGACCCAACAAGACATGTGTTAGTTGTTACACAAATGACTGTATGAAAAAGCCACTTACCTTTCATACATCAATAAGCTCCACCAAGTCTTGGACAAGAACAACCTGCCAGCTGGATTATTAATAACAATTAGATTGTCACTGATACATTGATAGCATTGCAAAGGTATTACAAGCTTCCGAGGCTCACTAAAGAATACTGAAGGTCAGGACTGAAAAAAAAACCCCACTGCTGGCATTCTCTTTTTTAAATGAACTAGTGGAAACACTAATTCATATTAAAAAAAAAATAAAATAAAGCTCCTTCAGGACTAATTTATTTTCATTTCATCTGGAAATATGATTAGCTTTTTTTCTTTTGGCACAGCAATGCTTTTGTTTCAAACTTTTCTTTCAAAACTGTCTTCTGTGTTCTCATATAAACTTTAAATCAAAACTGAAAGTACCAATCAAAACAAAATTATTTTGTCAAAACAAAACATGCAGCTGATGTAAATGATTATTTTTGTTTCATGGGCAACTTCGCAATGCAGTGTTTAAATCAACTGTGAACACAACAAGTACATTGCAAAGTCTGTAGTTATCCTCTGAGGCAGGAATGTTGGGTTGTGTTTGGGCTCTTTTAGGTGGTAAATAAGGGAGTACTTCATCAGACTTCTAAATCTGTTTTTTTGAAAAGCTATTAATTCTGTCATATTCTCTTAACAAAGATTGTTAAATGTGTGAGGACCCTGAGATTGTGCTGTGGTCTTCTTCTCTTGATGTTATAATGGGACTTCCTATATCCCTGGCAGTTAATCCAAACCTGTCTCTGCAGCTATATGTTGAGCTTCCCTCAAAACACTCTGTTTCTTCTCAAGGAATCTGGAAGTCTTTGATACCATTTCAGCTCTCCTAGCCTTCTGTTCTGTAGGCTGGTCGTGGACCAAACCTTTTTGAGCACTTTTCAAACTCTAGGTTCCTACCTTGCTGCAGTTACTTGCAAAACCAGCAAATAGTTGAATGTAATGATAGTGTGGATGTAGAATAGAATAGAATAGGACAGAACAGAACAGACCAGGCTGGAAGAGACCTCTAAGCCTATACAGTTGATACTGGTGCATTCACTGCCATTTGTCGCTTCCTAGATTTAATTTAAAGGGGACCTTCCCTTAGTCGAGTGTTTTCCAGTTATTGCTTTCAATCTTTCCTTGTCCTGTACAACACCCAAGATTTTTCTCCCTAATGTATTGAAGTTTTTCCCTCTCCATTCTCATGAATAATCCATATACTTGAATAGTAAGTTTCTTCTGGCAGCAGTCTTGTCCAAGGCCACAATATGATACATGCCTTGAAGGCATATTACTTTAGATTATGGGTTTGGCTAAATTTAAATTGTTCAGGATTGGCCTAAATCTGTCTCAGTGGAAGAGCACTCTGGGAAGAAAAAAAAAAAAAAAAAAGAGAAAATGAGTTTAAGGTAGGTATTTTGGACAAATAGAGCAAGTGTGAAGAATGAAAGCAAAGAACATAGTTGTTAATTGCTCTATCACTGGAAAATGTGAGGTGTCTGACCTTGTCTCAGAAGTGTGGTGATCCTTATTTTTTGAACAAGGACTGAGATACTAACCTTCATTAGCCTTGGTTATTCAGAACTGGCTTACTTAAAGTTGGCTAGATACAACAGTGTCCTATTCCTTGAGACTATCAGCAGTTCATGTTTTGTATGCTAAGGACAGAGCAGTCAATATTCAGTCACCCATTCAGTGGAAATTTTATCTCTTCAGGCTTTTCCATTCTTTAGACCACCTAACCAGCTGTTTCTTTTCAAACCTGGAAAAGCATATTTTGTATGTGGACAATAGTGCTGTTGGTTTGGTTACAGGCTTGTGACGAGGCAGGCAGGAAAATTTCCTTTGCCCAACATCTGTGTCCTGTATTCTTTAGATGGTTTTTTACATGACCAAACATGCAACCTACTATGTCACTATAAATTGAGTTTAGACTGAAGAAGGCTGATTTAATCTGAAAATTATATTTTGCACTGGTCTTGGACACGAAGAGCTGGAATACTGCTGTGTTTAGGCCTTAAAAAATATAACCTCCCCCATTTCTGAGCTTTAGAAATAAATCAATAAAACAGCTTGTGTTGTAGACACAATCACAATATTTCCTATATGCTAGTGGAGCAGCACACACCAAAAGGTAACAATATAAGCAGTAAAATATCCCAAGCAAACAGAAAGCATCTGTTGGTCTCACAGATCTAGCTGGCTAAATACTATTGGGATGTTGATTTTAGCTTACAATACCATTAATGCTTTGCAAATGTATATGTGCATGCTGAGGGCTGGCCAGGAGTTGGACTGCCTTTATAATGGTTATATTCAATTGCTGCGCTGTGCCTGCGTGCCTACAGATGTGTAAGAGGACAGGAAAGGTAGTCAAGAAAGTATTAGACCATGCAGGATCTGGTCTACTGGCTCTAGTCACAGGAGAATGTAACATGCTATAAACAGGATGTAAGGAAACATTTAGAAAGGTGTTTGGAGAAATCCTGGGATGTACCCAAAGTGTTTGTTATCTGGCATCCCACGATGATAGAACACATCAAGATGTGTTTAAAACTCATGCATCAAACTCAGAGATGCAGTTTAACTGGTAACATTTATGTCCCTAAAAACTTGTGAACCTAACAAGAAGGCTATCCTGCCTCCCCTTCTCATTCAGTACCTGTGCTTTTTCTCACTATTTGTAACAGTTGAACACTGACACATCTCTCTAGCCCTTCATTTCTATCTGATACTCATTGCCAGGCTGCCTTCTGAAAGTCAAGGCCATTTCTGCAGCGTGTGAGTGAAGGTTCAGCAGTTAAAGACAGGCCGTGTCACTCTATGGGGTTTGAATGAATAGTGTTTCACTGTATATGGGATTTCTTGTACAAAAATTATGACATTTCCTTAGAGCTTGTATTGAGCCTGCTTTAAATTCTGCCCTTGGCTTTAGCAGACTGGAGATCAGGTCCATACTGGAAATTCTCCATTCAAACTGCCAAATGCAGTCAGAACCTGTGACTGTCATTGAAGATTTTGCAACCTATGCTGCCCTCATGCCAGAACTAACACTTGTAGGGCTGCTTTGATTGCAGATACAGAAATTAGAAAACTTCTGATGGTAACTAGATATTGTTACTTGAAGGAAATCCAGCTTGGAGCATGAGCTTTGGAAACCTTGAGGTTTCCTGAGCTGCTTTTTGATCTATCCTTACCATCTCTAGAGATAAATGGGCCCTTTGGCTGGAAAATCGAGACTCTGATCATTAATCAGAAAGGGTTCCTAATAGGAGGACATTGCCAACACAAAGAAGGCAGCCCCCTTTTCAGGAGCCTTTAGGAGTCTTTAGGTCAAGAAGTCAAAGAGACTTTACCAACAGTTAATTTTTGCATCAGTATGTTGTGGATTGTATCACTTCCAAAACTGTCATTCACAGGTCCCAACAGTCTGATGTCACTAGAGATCCTGCTGCATGCAGCATTGCTTCCAGTGGTAGCTCCTGGGCAAGTGGGATGAATTTATCCCACCATGGCACCCACTGTTAGCAGTACACCAAACACTCAGCCTGTCTCTGCTGTGCATTCAGGTTAATTTTGGATTCCCTTTTCAAATTCAACTGTTCGATAGTGCTGCAGTGTGAGCCCCAGAAATTGCTGATTTCTGTCTCAGGAATGACAAATTTCACAGTATATTCTTGAACTCCTCTTTCTCTAGCAGTTTGTGAAGCATCTTCACTTACAGTTTTCAAACATTGAGTGAGAAATAAATAAATAAGGTTTTTCAGCAAGGAGCCTGTTGCAGCAACCCTTTGATCATTACATCGTACAAGAACTTAGGATTTATACTCTTGAAAGTTCTGATACAAATATGAGATTGCTGTATTTATGGAAGAATATTGATATGATCTTTCTGCTGTATGGGGTGTTCAAGAGATCCTGAAATATCTTTTGAGATTAAACAATGGGAAGCTTCTTACCTCTTGACATAATGGAGCATAATAAGGTAATGAAAAAAGTCGTGGTTGCCGCACCAACAACAGAGATAAATGAAATATTTCCAACAAATAATTTAGTTGCCAAATGCACCTTTTCATGTCCTGTCCAATATCCACAAGATGATCAGTCTCTTTGATTCAGGTATCATTGGAATTTATTTGATGACTGCCTTCAAAACTTACATTTTTTGGACCCTTTGTAAATGGGGGTGAAAGAGGAATGGTTGTCATTTTAATACTGTTTGCTAAAGCCTATTCTGTAATTTTCCTCTCTGGAATCCATCTAGTAAATTTGCATGATGCTAGACATTTAGGAGTCTGTAGTTTTGCTGAAAGATGGGAGCAAATTTATTGTTCATACAACAAGAGTTAATGTTTAGCAGATAGGAGGCTTCACACAGGTTCCTGAATCCTCACACATTACATTTATTTTCTTAATCTGAAATGGTAAAACACGAGGAACAGCAAAGGATAAAAGAGATCCTGATGTTGCATGGGTAAAGTGGGGAATGGAGTGTGATTATTTCATGAGTGCACTGATTCAGAAGATCAGTGTGAAGCTAGATGCTTCTCTTCGCTGCACAGAAGGGTAGAAACATGTCAGAAGTTGTTGCTGGTAGTGCTGCATTCATAAAAGGAGTGTGGCATTCGCTTTCCAGCCACCAGAGAGTAAAGGAAAGACTGAGAGCCACAGCCATCTGTTATTGTGTTTGCTTACCTACCCCTGTTCCTGGAGGTTTTGAAGTCAGATTAGAAAACTGCATCTGACAGTTGTTGTTTCTGACCATACTTTACGGTGTCCTACTGGCTTTAAAGAGCCGGGATTTAGACCTCTGTAATTTAGCCAGCAATATACCCAGGGCGCTCTGAGCGCGAGGGCTGGGAACGAAAGTTAGTTCCTGCTTTCCTGCCTATTATTTAGTACGTATCTGATTCAAAATCTGTTTTCTGCGTACCCTTGCGTGCCTATTCCCTGGCACATGTGCTTCTGACCATTATGGGGCAGATCCCATAGATTTTCTGCGTCATTAGTAAAGAGAGCCAGTCATTAAAAAAAAAAAAAGCTTATTTGCCTGAGCCGTTAAGATTTTTTCTCACAGTTCTGCCTGTGGCGCCTGTCACTAGCAGTCAAATAAGGACAATTTTACCATTCTCTCCTGCTGCTCTAATTTTTTTTTTCAGTGCCAGTACATGTATTTGTTATTCTTTATAACTCCCTTTGAAGTTGGGAATCCAAGGGGAATCTAAAACCGACCAGATGTTTCTGCTGCTGGAGACACAGAAGACAGCGAGGATTAAGTTTAGCTGAAACTTAGTTCTCTACAAAACCCATTGCAGTGAGAAATTTGCCTCAGATACTTGTATTTATTATTTATATTTGCACTTGCCATCCTGGGTAGGTGATACCTCAAGTCATCTTGCCCGAGAGAAAAATGGATGATTTATCCAAGTAAACAGTGTATCAGCAGCTGCCTGCGTTGATTTCCCTTATGGGGTTTCAGTTCCATTACACTGCATATTTCCCACCCACACTCTTTATACAGCATTTCATGTTAAGGAAAATCATTCCCATCTCTGTAACTTCAGAGGACAGATATGTGGAAGCATCCAGAGGGAGGGCAGTGCAACTCGTGCATGTGTGGGGAGGGGTGACATGCTTGAGAAGATACTGGCCAGAAAGTAGTACAAGGTTTTAACTCCTTCTCCTATTGTGGTTGAAAGAGGAGAGAAAGGAGTAGAAGCCAGCATAGGAGACTGGCTATGGGAAGGAAGGGACGTGCTAGCATCTGCAAGTGGAGGCAGAAGTCTCTGGGGTGGGAAAGGACAGGAAGAAATGTTATATTGATTTCTCAGCTCAAGTTAGGTGCTTTGGAAGATGTGGACAAGAAAAAAGAGTTTTTAAATAGTCTATGACATGAAATAGATTAGGTTGTCCTGTGGGCTAGCCCCGTGTCCAAATCTTGCAATGGGAGATCCAGCTGATCTGCTTCTGTAGTCATGGCCACAGGAGAAAATAACACGTGGTGAAACCTCATGGAAGTCCGAATGGGGAGGCATCAAACAGAACAAGGCCTTCGTCTCTTTCTGACCTTAGGCATGGCTTAAGCTAAAGTTTGGATCCACTTTCAGATTTTAAACACCCCAGATTTGTGGAGTACTTGCTGCCAAGTTATCTCATCTAAGTTTATGGGACTGTCTGTCCCTGTGCCTGCCTGTCACACCCATACGTAGCTGTTGAGCATGCCGATTGCTTTCAGCCAAGTCAGAAAGAACTGAAAAGATAATTTGTTTTCTACAAAATGGGTATCTGAGGAGAGTAGAAAAACTCAAATTAGTGCCCCTGCTGAGGGAAAGACAAGCAGAACTTATCAGCTAAGTATGTTCAGTGGAGGACAGCTGGCTGGCCAGCATAGGCTTTGCTCCAGAAGAGCTACAGCACATGCTGTCTCTTGCTCACCGAGAATTTTATCTTTGTTGTGGAAGAGGAGACCTATGATAATTATGCTCATACTGTGTAGCACTCACAGGCTCTGATCACAAATCTATAGGAAGATGGACTTTACTGGTATATGTTTTCTTTAAAAGTCAATCCCCTTGGACCATCTCTGGCTGATAGTGCTTCCCTTTCCTCTCTGCTGTGGGGCTGCAGAAGCTTTCCCCAGATTTTTCTCTGTGTGGATTCAGTTTGCTTCACACCCAATCTCAGTGCTTCTCAACTCTCAGTGTCGCAGCCACCATAATTGAGAAACAGTATCAGGCTCTGCTAAGTTACTCTTTAATTGGCCAGATGGATCACTAACGCCTTCACTGAGGCGCTGTCCTCCATCATTAGCTGTTGAAGTTACCTCCTAATACTGCAAGGCCTTGCACACTGTCTTAATTTGTTTTTAAACAGGAAAATCAAAACCTTGGTAATAATACAGAGCCTCCTAATAGACATCAGGTAAAAATGCATGCACAGTAATGAGCACTTTTCAGAACAGCAAAAGGGAGTGGAGGAAATCGTTTGCTAATGGTTACACTTACTTAGTGTTGCTTTTCTGGGTTTAAAATATAAAAAGAAAACAGTTCCTGGGAAGACTGGGTGATTTTAGATGTCCAGTGAGGTTTTGAGGAAGTTTCTTTCGTTTATCACATGTTTTTCATTTTATATCTTTAAGACCTGTAATTCCCAGCTTTATATGAAAGGGAAACAGATTAAAATCAGAGAATTTTGGACCTACATATTTTCTTCCGTATTTTTTTGTCAAGGCATTGAGGCAGATGGTATGCAAAGCATTTATATTGGTCTCTCTGCTGATGGAGCTTAACCTAATAATCCAGGACTTGGAACTGGGTGCTTCGATAAAAACACTTTCTGAGAGATTTTTCCATTCAAAACACCAGGAGAAGTTTTTTAATTGACAACATCAGAAATTAGTATCCTGCCAGGACTACATTTCTTTTCACCTTATTGCTCAGAACAAAAGATTAATACATACTCATTCCAAGCATGAGAGTTTTCAATATTTTTTTTGTCCCTAAATTAAACCAAAGACGAAGTGAAATGATTAACCACAGGATTGTGAGAGCGAAAATGGGGGAAAGTCCCAGTTCCATGTCAGTTATTACTTTGCCCTAGTTTAAGCACTTGACTCTCTTCTGGTGATTGCTCCATTTTCTCTCTCTCTCTCTCCCTTCTCTCTCTCTCTCTTTTTTTTTTTTTTATAGTGTGCTAGATACTTTGAAATTTGCAGACTTAGCTCAGTCTTTGAAATGAAGAAATCTCAGCTCTGAAGATGCCAAATTAAACTGTGATTCTGAGCTCCCCTTAATTGTGAACAACTTCACGTACAGAAAAAGCACTTCAGTGTGGTTCCCCTTTGTTCAGCTTCAGTCTCAACTTTGTCTCATAACCCAGCTGTAATGGGGCAAAATGAAAGACCAAAGCCAACATGTAAGAGGATAACGTTGGTTGCATCTAAAATTTGGAGCTCAGCTCTGTGTGGATCCCACATACATTCTTAGATTTTTTTGTGTGTGTGTTCTTGAGCCATTGCATTTGAAATATATACAGGAAACTAAGCCTAGCTGAGAAGATTATGACTTGTAAACATTTCCCTGTGTGTGCTATGACAGAATGGTATGGGGGCGAGGGGTGGGGCTGTGTATTTAAAAAATATTTTAATGCTTTTGTAACACAATCCACAGTCCCTCTTAGACTTAGTCCTGGCTAAACAAAGATATTCAGAAGTTAGCAAATAATTAAACAGGTTCCTTAGCCTTGTGGCGTCAACACTCCAAAGCAGCCTGATCGAGTGGGTCAGGATATTCCCTACTTTCTTGAGTCAGTTTGTGATTTATTGCCCATCTGCTTCAAAGGTTACTTTTTGTGTAATTTACAGTTGTCTCCTTCCATATAGGAACGCTGCAGGGAAGAGCGTGCAGTGGAAAAGGCCAGTTCTGCAAACAGCAGGTGCAAGGACATGGCTTACCTATTGTCTGTAGCATACTGTCTTACACGGTCAAGCAGGAATCTCTCTTTTTATCTCTTGCAGTCTTAGGCATTAGAGTACATAGGCAATGAGTCCAAACCAACAGGGAGCCAGAGGGTAGATTGCACATCTGACTGTGAGAGTCATCATCAGGCCAAGTACTCCATCAGGCCAGTTGGAAAAAGCATCTTGTTACTCAGAGGTAGGGCTGGATTTATGTTCTGCCCAGCACGCTCATTTAGAAGGGAGAATTAGATAGCCCATAATATAGCTGTTGCTACTTTCGAGCACTGAGGGATTACCAGTCATTTCTGCTGTGCTCAGGGTAGTGAGAGTGTAAGCAGGGTCAGGACTTGGATGCAGCCCTGGCACACCCAAACCAGCCGCATTATTCCACCAAAGTAGCGTAGACCTCTGTGGAGCACGTTCTCCTCCTGTTCACATGCATTTATATTCTGTTGGTCTTGGAAAACACTGTGCCTCCTGTGATCGCTTTCTCAAACAATGCTCCTACTTCCCTCATGATTTAACAGCTGCCTTGCAGTTGTGGTTCTTAGATCTACCTTTCTTAGATCTCCAGTTTGCCCCATGGCCTCTTTCATCTTCCTTTCCCAGGGCCCAGGACGGATTCTGAGCTTCCTGCTAGCTTGCTGTTGCTTTGTATCTGCCCTCGGATTGCGGGTGCTGGTGTTCTGACAGTCTACCCAAATCCTTCGTTGCTCAGCGGAAATAATAACTCTCATTCAGCTGCTTTCTTAGCAGTTATTGTGACATCCGAAGACAAATGCAAACTCATCTCTAGAATCATTATTCTCTTTGAAGAACAACGGATTGTCAGGGGAGACATTTTTTGTGTGTGGATTCACTTAGAAGTTCTGTCCCCCAGTGTGGTTCTCCAGCTGCCCCTGTCATATCCTCCGTTGTTGTTTATCCAACTCTTAATAATTTTCTTTTCATGCTAGAAAGGGCCACATAATTTTCTCTCTGTGTGTGCATGTATTTGTATCTGCTTCATGTTTTTTCATTTCTTTCAGTTCACAACGTACAAAATACATAGGAAAAGGCATCCATTGCACGAAACACGTGCATTATTTATGTACGTGTTATATACTTTATGGCCTAAAATTCACTAAATGCCACGGGATTTTGTGCACCTCCATTTTAAGTGCTCTATTCCAGTCCTTAAGGTATGGCTTAATCATCTCACATCATGACTAATTTTTGGAAGAGACATACTGATAAGTGAATAGCTTCTTCTGTGGAGAAATAAATGGAGGGGACACTTACTGGGGCTACTGAAAGTAATAGAGACTATGGATATTGTACTGAATCAAAAGAAAGAACAGCACTTAATATGCTATGGACAGCATCACATTCAACATCTGGGCATCAACTATTTATTTATGTTCTCTGAATCACCAGAGTGACTTTGAGGTACCAGTGGCTTGGGTGGCTTTGGTTAACTTGCTCATCTCCACTTCAGATGGGAAACCAGGTCTGGCCTGGAACCAGACCAAGCTGGTGTGAAACTGCGTAGCGTAATTTGCTCTGCTAACATAAGCTTTCACCTAAAAGTGTTAAGGTGAGATCAGCACAAGATTTGCCATTACAGCTGTATGCACAAATATGAGGGTGGAAAATTGCTCAGAGAAACTGTCACTCACGTTCTTTGGGTAAAGTAAGAAGGTTGTTTATTCTTCTGGGAATAACAATGACACCTTCTCCTGTAGCAAAAGAAAGAGAAGGAAGTAACAAAGAGAATGTCCTTCCAGTCATGACTTTGGGTTCAAGCCTCCAGTGAAATGAGTATTTAAGCACTGAGCTGCAGTCTAAAAAATAAAAATGTGATGACATGCAGGTAGTCATAGGTTGGGGACAGGGAGAAGGGGAAGAAAATCAGTGGATAATATGAAAAAATGCAGGCCTTGTCCTGAAGGAGTGAGTTGGATTTTCACTGGTATCTTTTTCTCAGTTCTGTGTCCATAGAAGAAAATGCAGCATGTGCATTTGTGGCAAACAAAAAAAAATGGAAGGTGAAGTTGTCAGGGGACTGACCTAAAACACACGAGCCCTGGGCTGTTTCCCATCCTTTCCCATTCTCTCCTAGAGGACACTCACGAAGCAGAATGCTCTGCCTCTGGGGGGCAAGGAGATGGAGACATTGCAGGAGCTCAGACAGAATGGTAATGGTAGCCTTCAAAGGAGGTTAGACAGATATCAGTGTTCGATGGGGTGAATAATGTTAGTTGAACTGAAGATAGAAAGCATAGATCTGTGATGAAAATCCCCATTCTGGGATCTGGTGTGTGTGCACCAGGTTATGTGCCTGCCTGTCAGTTGCTTTTATTTCTATGCTTCAAGTAAAATTTATTCCAAAGTGTTTGTAGTGTTACAGTGGCATTAACACTAGTGTAAGCCATAGACTGTATCTATAATTCATCAGTGTCCTACAAAGAGAGGCACCTTTCGGTTTCCTTTTCCTCCTCTTCTGCATTTATTCCACACAAAGAGCTTACTAAAGCAGCTTTAATTTGCAGAAGATTTTTAAACCTTCTCTACATCAGGACACATTTTTAACTGCTGCATCAAAGATGAAGAGGAATTCTGTGGCTGGAAGCAGAGGAATACGAAAGGTGTAGTAGCCTTCCTGTGAGAGGAATATGATAATATTCTCTGACAGAACTATGAGGAACAATTATCCCAAGCTGTGTCTTTCAGACAATGCTGTCAGATTTTCCACTTCCATGAGCACAGCTGGGCATGTGGTGCCAGGGTGAGAAATTCCACAGCGGCTAGAGGCTGAGTGCATTGGGTGCCGGCCTCGCCAGCAGTGCTGGAAGTCAGGAGCTGAAACTGGAGAGAAAAGAAAGATGACTTTCTACAGCTTTGAGACTGTAATTAACCCCCATTTTGGAAAGAAAGGAAAGAGACTTTGAAAGATGGCCCTTCCCTCAGAGACTGAGTTTGATTTTGGGGTTCAGATTCATGCCTATAACGCTTTTACAGGACATTTGCTCCTCTATCTCTGGGTAAGGATTTGGGTTTGTGCAAATTTGCGGCTTCTTTACGTGCTGAAAGCTGGGGAGTTTATTTGTCTGTTTGTTTATTTGGTTTGTTGTAGTGGTGAGGAGGATTGATACACTTTTTTTGATAACCAAAGTTTTTTCCCAGTATTGGCTGACTGAATCTGGGAGCTCAGAAGACTGAAAAAGTGATGCAGGGCATGCTCTGATGGGCAATGATGTCTGAGGTCTGTTAGGATGCAGAGTTTGTCTCACCTGGTTTTATTGTGGTTACCTAAGGATATTGATTCTTGAATTTGTATGTGTAACAGTGTTTGTATTAGCTATACTTCAAGCTGGTAAAATTGCTTGTATTTGGAGAAGAGGTGAGGAGGTTCTGAAGAAGAATAGAATAGAATAGAATAGAATAGAATAGAATAGAATAGAATAGAATAGAATAGAATAGAATAGAATAGAATAGAATAGGATAGAATAGAATAGGATACGATACGATACGATACGATACGTTACAATGCACCAGGTTGGAAAAGACCTTTGAGATCAAGTCCAACCTATCATCCAACACTATCTAATCAACTGAACCATGGCACCAAGAACCCCGTCCAGTCTCTTCTTAAATACCTCCAGTGATAGTGACTCCACCACCCATGGAGGCAGCCCATTCCAATGGCCAATCTCTCTTTCTATGAAGACCTTCTTCCTAACATCCAGCCTAAACCTCCCCTGGTGCAGCTTGAGACTGCGTCCTCTTGTTCTGATGCTGGTTGCCTGGGATAAGAGACCAGCCCCCACATGTCTACAACCTCCCTTCTGGTAATTGTAGACAGCAACAAGGTCTTCTCTGAGCCTCCTCTTCTCCAGGCGAAGCAACCCCAGCTCCCTCAGCCTCTCCTCACAGGGCTGTGCTCCAAATCCCTCCCCTGCTTTGTTGCCCTTCTCTGGACATGTTCCAGCAAGTCAACATCTTTCCTAAACTGAGGGGCCCAGAACTGGACACAGGACTCAAGTTGTGGCCTTACCAGTGATGAGTACAGGGGAGACAGTGAATTCCCCATTTGCTAGTGCTCCAAGTACTAATGACTCTTGTATCTGTTAGGTTTTATGTGTTGGAAATGTAGAACTGTATAGCCACGTTACCCCTTCTGGTTGGAGCACTATGTGCTGTTCTTCATAGCTCTTGGGGTTGCTGGTTGTTTAAAAGTAGTTTACTGAGTATTTGCGTTTGATAATCTTTGGGACTCCATCAAAAAGATTACCTTTGTAAATGATCTCTCATGCTGCTTGTTACACCAGCTTACTCTTGACTTTTACTTACTGCTTTGTCTAAGTACTTGGAAGGAATGGTCTCTTTCCTCATTCTTTGCACAAGCTGTTTCATGGAGCAGTTCCCTGGCCTACCTTTTTAATGTTTTCTAATTTCTGCGTTGAAAACATGGGAATTCTGGATAATTCCCTAGTCAGTCAGACAGCTGAAATAATGGACCCCCAAATGTAGGCTGTTAATTATTTTTCAGTGCAATGGCAATGTAATGTGTGACAATGGAGCTTTTTGGTAACAACTGAAATCATTTTGGACATGCCGAAGACTAGAGTGATCAGCACTTAAATAACACCATGATTCTGAGGATATCAAAACACTTCATAGCATTTAATGAAGAAGGCCTTCCTTACATACCCAAAGGATGTACTTTACTGCTGCTAGCTCTTTTCATAGGGAAGAGAGGAAACAGGTTCAGGGGGAGGTGAGGGACGAAGCAAAGTTATAGTTAGTAGCTATATTGTGTGATGACGGTCTCAGTCAAACACAGACCAAAAGATGCTGCATTTTAGTCCTTTGCATGAGCCCTAGATGGGCCTATTGCCAGTGTGGAGCTGCTGCAGCAACTACTGCCTCACCTGGGTTTTCCACAACCTGATACACAAAGTGGCTCTTGGGAAAAAAAGCCCTTTAGGGAGATCATGTGATGGCTAAAGAGGAAAGTGAGAGCATGAATGCCATGTCAAACCGCATGTAGATAGCTTGTTGTGGATAGAGAGGCTGGAGGAATGCAAGGGCAAGAGAGAAAGTAAATGAGAATGTGTGTTTTTGAAGGGGAGAACCAGTGCCTGTGTAAGCATTAAACATAATAGGGGAAGGACATAAAGATGTGGAATATGATCACATTTGCTTTCAGCTACTGAAACACAGAAACACATTTTATTTCCTGTGTAATCAGCACTGTCAAACTGACTGGCTCTTACTGCTCAGCTCTGAAAAGCCATATTCTCTACCTGTGTTTTGTAACACTCTCAAACTGGACACACATTAAAAATATCACCATGTGGTGTTCTAACAGGCGCTGTTTAGAAAGGGTTGAGGCCATTGGCTCATGATTGCTCTGGCTAATCTTCTTTAGCAATGCAAGAGTGCTATACTGAGAGCATCTTTCATATCTGCTGGCACTTGGTGCCATGGTTTAGTCATGAGGTCTGTGGTGACAGGTTGGACTTGATGATCTTTGAGGTCTCTTCCAACCTTGGTGATTCTGATTCTGTGCTTAGCCTATCCATGAGATAAGGGTATCAGACCCCAGTCTCTCTTACATTCCTATGTAAATAGCTACAGCTGGTTTGCTATTATGTTTTCCTCAGTAATTACAGCAAAATGTACTCTAAGTTGTATCAAGTCTTAATCTGTTGGTATGTTGTTTCTGTTTTGTTATGGTTTTGGTTGTTGGGTTTGTTTGTTTGTTGTTGTTTCTTTTTAAACTTTGGCTTCAGCAGTAATTGAAAAGCTGGGAACCAGAGATTTGGGTTTAAACTTTAAGAGAAACCCCACTAAGTGCAGAAATACAAGACTAGATGTGCTTTCTGGGCATTAACATAGCTTTAAAGTAGACTTAAGTGGGTATGGAGAGCAGTAGCTGTGCAGAACTCTAAGGGCAGCAAAGGTGTGGAAGGATCTGGAGAACAAGTCTTATGAGGAGCGGCTGAGGGAGCTGGGATTGTTTAGTCTGGAGAGGAGGAGGCTGAGGGGAGACCTCATTGCTCTCTACAACTCCCTGAAAGCAGATTGGAGTGAGGTGGAGGTTGGTCTCTACTCCATAGTCTCAGATGATAGAAAAAGAGGAAATGGCCTGAAACTGTGCCAGGAGAGGTATAGATTGGATGTTAGAAAAAAATTCTTTATTGAAAGAAGTATTGGAGTAGGTTGCCCAAGGAGGTGGTAAAGTCACTACCCCTGGAGGTGTTCAGAAATGTGTGGACATGGCACTTTGGGACATGGTTTAATGACCATGGTGGTGTTAGGTTGACAGTTGGACTCAATGATCTTAGAGGTCTTTTCCACCAAAACAGTTGTATGGTTCTGTGACTGATTTTTCTGTGCTAGATAAGCTACCTTTTAAATGCAGTATTCAGTTTTAGGAATGGCCAGTGAGGTAGGCTTATATCTTCAGACTTACAAATGTGACATTTGAAAATTGTACTACTTGAAAAATACCATCACTGTTGCAGTTTATTCCCTGCTGTAGCATACATATAGCTAAAAAGGGTCTGTGCTGATTAGTAAGGCAATTATGCACATTAATGCCAGACTAATCAGACCTCATACTCTTAAGACAACAACAAAAAGACGCAAACACATTTTTGAGAAGCATTATCCTAGCTGTAGTTGTCACTGGCAAGTTTTGCTAAGCTGGACATACTGATAGTTGGGCTTAACAGTACTAAAGCACTGTCTCTTGAGATGTGTCTTGTGCATGAAAAATGAAGCAAATGAAACAGTGATAATTTGAAAGACTCAACTAAGCCCATGAGGCAACTTTCTGTCTCATCAGCAGCTGACAGGACACCTTGGGTTCTCATCTCTTGTGTCCAGAGTCCTGAAGAGGGCCAAGGTGAAAAGTCTTTAACTGAAAAATTATATCCTGTCTTAGGGATCCATATTTTGTAACATCCTGGCTCCACTTTCCTGCTCCTTGTGAAGACTGTGGCTCTCGTGCAGGTGTATTTGACACTGACGTGGCATGATATCAATGTGAAGTAATGAAGGTTTTATCAGAGTATTGGAGGTTACCAAAGTTATCAGAGGTTTAACTATGAACAAACACACATTCAAGTCCCACTACTGCAGTTAGCTGGCAAAAGGGTGCCTCTGAAAGCTTACACATTCATTGGGTAAAACACGTTTTCAGGGAGAATAACAATGTGTTTCTTTAATTCTTCTGTGATAAAAGATGGTCCTTGGCCTGATTTCACATTGTGTCTGTGCTACAAAATTGATTAACCTTGAGCATGTAGCATTTGCAGCTGAGTTTGAAGGCAATCTGCAATGAAGAACACTGGTATTGCTTATCTGAGGAATTTTTCTGAATGCCAGTGCTGTGTTTGGTTTCGAATATCAGGCTGCACCACCATTCTTTAGAGCTGGTTTTAGTACACTTCTGTGGCTTCTCACTGGCTCCTGAGAGGCCTTTCTGGCGATATGTTTTATAATTTGTATTTATTATTTTGAGTTTTATTGCAGTTTTCTTTCTTAAACAGTAGACAGCTGACTCAACTGCTGGTAACTCCATGACCTGCTTCCCATTTCAACCCTCAACCTGCTTAAAAAGTTTAGTACTTGGCAATATGTCTCTTAGGACTGATGTCTCAGCAAGGGACCGTTAAATAGTAGAATGAAAACTCTGGATCTGCATGTGAACGCCCTCTTTGCCATCACTGAACCTAGAGAAATGAGAAAAGAGGGGGAATATCTTTCTAAGCAAATTGGCCTACTGAAACCTACTGAAAGTCAGCCCCCCCCCCCCCCCCATCTTCCTTGCTGGTTTGTCTAGTAAAGAGTGCAAGTGAAAAATAGAGTTGATTTTTTTTCCTTCATATAAAACACATTGAAACATCAAGAAGAAACTAAGTAGTTCAGAGAGGAGTGAGTGGTACAGGCTATGGATTTTATTTTGGTTTCATCATCTGCTCACTGCGTGACTTTGATCATGTGTCTTAGTTTTCCCCTGTATTAAGTGAAGGTTGGAAAAATACATACTGTAGTTTTTGATGTTGCACTTGATTTATATAGATTTGAAGAGACCCACAGTACTTTGCCTACTGTCCTCCTGTTATGGAAGTGTCATGTAGACTTCCACATTTTCCAGTTTAACTGAACTGTGACAGGTAGAACCTTCATTATGCTAACCGTCCCCACAGCTAACTTTTCCCATCAAAAGCAAATCTCTCCTTTAAGCCCCAGTGAAATAACACAACATTTCTGAATGTTTGAAAAGGCTCAAGCATAGATGAATGAATTTATTAATGATGTATCCCCTCACAGCAAACAGATTTGTGCTCTCCCGTAATTAAGCAGTGCAGAAGCAGTACTTGTCACCTTCCCTTTAGAGAGAAGGAAAATAGCACCCTGCAATGTTAGACAGTTTCCTCCAAACCTAAAGTTTTGCTGCTGAATCTTTGTGAGTCTTACATTAACAAAAACATATGTTTTATTTTCTAACACAGTAATACAGCTTTTTGTTTGGCTTTAAATGTTCTGGTGGAGTGTTTATACCGCTCCGAAGGAAGAGCATTGTTCACACACAAAAATCTGTAAACGAAACCAACTTGAAGCAGAAGTAAATCTACCACAGCTGCTTTAATAGCCCAGAAAGTAAACCAGCTGTGTGTGTATATATAATATATACATGCTAGTAGTAGAGGTTAAATTAGATTTTAGGAATTTGTTTCAGCTTAATAGCCTAAGATGTTACTAGTAACATAGATAAGGAAATTACTTAATAAAAAATATATGATTTTTAAGCTGACAGTGTCCCTCTTAATTAAGTTATGAGATTCTCAGATGAATGATGTTATAAAAGTGCAGTGTGTAGCTTCTATTATTTATAAGAGAATGCCAAAGAGCTAGCTCAAACCGATTATAAAGCCAGGAAAATCTCACTGAAACTTGCCACTCTGAGCAAGTTAATGGTGAATCTGTCTAGAGAATTTGTATGGCCTTAGCATCTCAAACAGCTGGCTCTTTTTGATGCAGGAATGGCACATGTTAGGGAAAATCACTATAATATTAAATTAATAAAAAAAGGAAGGTTGTGGCATGTTAAGGAATATGAACAAAATCGAAGTATTTCAGGTGTGGTGACTGAAGACATTGACATTAAAAGTCCTGGTATCCTCACCTAGCTTACAAAGTGAACCTTGCACTGAATTCTTTGTGTTTCATAAAATCTTCAAATATTCCTATTAGGCAAGTGATTGAGCTCCCCTATTAAAGAACCCTGTGGAGCTTATTTCTGCTTGTGCTGAGCTGACCCAGGTATATCTACCCTTCAGGGCAGCAAGCAGGATAAACCTGCAGACCTTTAATCTACAAGTTTCCTAACAGTGATAGCAAAGATTTTAGTTTTTAGCTGCACTCAGGCACGTGAGCAATTTGAGTTCAACCCAGTTGCAGAACTCAAGGAGGTATGATGTTATGATGCACAGCAGGGCTGTGCTGGCACAGGGCACTGCTGAATCATTTCCGTCCCTCACTGAGGGGACCAGGAAAGCCAACATCAGCAACTCGCCCAGCATTCCAGCTGCAAGCTCGGCTCAGCTCAGCCCAGTTGTGCACTAAAACAGCAGGATCCATGGGAGAGTTTCTGTTCTCCAACCTGTGAATTGCTTTTGGAGGTCCCATGCCTCATGTCTGTCTTTGTCTGTTGAATGTCTTTTGACTTTCATCTGCGCAGAGGTTAGGTATGGCACATGACTGCAAAGGCAAGAAGACTAATTGCTCTTGATGTAAGAGAACTAAGAGGATAAATATTGGTTTTGTGGGTGGTTAACTTACTGTTACCTCTAGCCAGTTATTTTATCAATTAGGTAATTTAGTAATTAAATTATCTATAATTTAAGCAAATAAGACAGCTGAAGTCCCAGATACATTGAAATGGTAAGTCTTTTGTTTCTGGTTCTATAACTCTATGCTAAATATCCAAACCATTGAGGTAAGTTTGCTTAATACCTCTCACTTTCCAGTGCTTACCACTTGTCTTGAGGATTATAAAACTCATAAATTTTGTGGAATTTCAGTCAAAATGTATGCAGTGCAAAGAAGTTATAGAGAGCTTCTAACGTTTGTATTTTTTTTGCCTACTCTGCCTTCAGAAAACTCCTAAGCAACACAATTGATGAAGAAGTTAAATGCATTATTCTGGGAATATTGTTGAAGCACTCGAAAGACAGAATTGCTAAACACATCTTTAAGAAAATACACGCAATAGCCTAACATGATTATAATTTTAAGCTAGTTTTCTATAGTATTTCAAGCTATAACCCCTAGAATTGATAAAATATAATCAGGTCTTATGATGATCATGCTTGGCATGGAAAATGAATGTACGCAAGGCTTTGGCTTAGATTAACCATGCACCACAGATGTGTTCAATGAGCCCATTTCCTGTTTTGCTTTGTAAGCCCCCCAATCCAGTCCTATTCTTTAGAGACATTTTCATCTGCTAATAAGCGTAATTACAGTGATTCCTTCTGTCATTTATAAAATTGTAAGACATTTATTTAGTCATTTGTGGCATTTAAGGCTGCTAAGTTTCCCTGACCAGGATCAAAGCACTACCGGTCAATATTTCAAGACTTCAGTGGTACACCTGGTCTCCCAGTTCTCTCTCCAATATATCCATTCACCTCTGATAAGCCATTCACCATGTAGAGGTTTGCACCAGCTACACAAAAATCAGAATCACAGAATATTAGGGGCTAGAAGGGACCTTGAGAGGTCATCCAGTCCAACCCCCCTGCCAGAGCAGGATCACCTATACCAGGTCACACAGGAACTCATCCAGGCAGGTCTTGAATATCACCAGAGAGGGAGACTCCACAACCCCCCTGGGCAGCCTGTTCCAGTGTTCTGTCACCTTCACAGTGAAATAATTCTTTCTCCTGTTTCCATGGAACTTCCTATGCCTCAGCTTCCACCTATTGCCTCTTGTCCTGTTACTGAGCATCATTGAAAAGAGCCTGGCTCCATCCTCTTGGCACTCACCCTTTATGTATTTATAAACATTGATGCAGTCACCTCTCAGTCTCCTCTTCTTCAAGCTGAAGAGCCCCAGCTCCCTCAAACTGTTCTTGAAAGGAAGATGTTCCACTCCCTTAATCATTTTTGTGGCTCTGTGCTGGACTCTCTCAATCAGTTCCCTGTCCTTCTTGAACTGAGGGGCCCAGAACTGGACACAATATTCCAGATGTGGCCTCACCAGGGCAGAGTTAGAGAGGGAGGAGAACCTCTTTTGACCTACTAACCACTCCCCTTCTAATACCACCCAGGATACCACTGGCCTTTCTGACCACAAGAGCACATTGCCGGCTCATGGTCAATCTTCCATCCACTAGGACCCCCAGGTCCTCTTCCCCTCCACTGCTCTCCAGCAGGTCACTCCCCAACCTATACTGGTACAGGGACTTGCTCTTTCCCAGGTGCAAGACTCTACACTTGCCCTTGTTAAATTTCATTAAATTTCTCCCTGCCCAGCTCTCCAGCCTGTCCAAGTCCTGCTGAATGGCAGCACAACCCTCTGGTGTGTCACCCACTCCACACAGTTTGGTGTCATCAGCAAACTTGCTGACAGTGCATTCTGTGCCCTCATCCAGGCCACTGATTAATATATTGAACAGCACTGGTCCCAGTACTGACCCCTGAGGGACTCTACTAGATACAGGCCTCCAACTAGACTATGTCCCATTGTCCACAACTCCCTGACTTCTTCCCTTCTACCAGTTCTCAATCCATCTTACTACCTGATCATGCAGACCACACTGTCTCCATTTAGCTGCAAGGATGCTGTGGGAGACAGTGTCAAATCCTTTACTGAAATCAAGGTAAACCACATCCACTGCTCTACCATCATCTATCCACGTGGTGATGTCCTCATAAAAGGCTGTCAAGTTGGTCCAAGAGTTCTGGTTCTCTTAATTTCTCTATCCACTTCATACCATTTATGATTGCATAGAGAAGATCTGATTTGCCTTTGAGTCTTGCAGATATGAATCTAGACCCTGAAGCCTGGAAGGTTTCAGTGCTGTACATCTCTGCAAGAAGAAATGCAAGTTCAAGGGATTTCAAGCAGAGAAATAGGGTGTTCAATGTCTTGCAAACTGGGTGAGATCCTTCAGAAGAGTGAAAGTGCACTGTTGTAAGCAGCACATCTTGAGTGTTCTCAAGGGAAGGAAGGCTATCTTGTAGGCTCTCTACTGCACAGAATAGGTAATTGAGCTAGATCTAACTTCACCCATCATTTCTGCTTCACACCATTTAAAAACTCCTCTTTTTTTTGTCTCCTACCATGTTTTTAAGCTGCAAATAATCAATGCCATTTGATGGATACATCCGGAGACTGGAATTTCATTATATATTCCAATGTTATGCAGAGAGTGTTTGACACTCAAGCTAAGTTCACTATCTCGAGAGTTGAGCTTATCTTTTTTAAATCAGTAGGGATTTTGCCATTTACTTGAATTTAAATTGTTGAAAAGGCTCTTGTTTTGAGGGAAGATATCTAAAAGTTCCAGAGCAAGCACATCTGTTAGCCAGACGTCACTTCAAAAATCCTGAGTTTAGTAGGAAGTTTTAGAGGCTTTGTGGGAAATAACAGACTACTCTAATGAACTGCAGAGTGTTCAAATTAACCATCTAGACAGAAGTTTGTGAGTCTAGGAACTCCTCAGTACAGAAATGCTGGAAGCACAAGCAAAATGTTATGCTAGGTCACTCAAACCTGAAAATACATAATCCTTTGAACTTGTGAAATCTTACTGCTTAAAGGTGTGTCAAATAGTTCAGGCAGGGTCAGCATCAGTAAAAACTGTGACTGTTACTAATTTCACCCTCCCTGGTATTTATCCCATGCCACTGTTGTTTCCTCTTCCTAATTCATATTATAGTGGAGGGGGGTTTTTGTTTATCCATATGAATAGACAAGCTCATGAACTGGACCCAAGCAGCAAATGGCATTGGAAGGCAGACAAAGTGAACTAATCTCCAGTTTATAAATGTATGGTGATGCTGAAAGATCAAATGCTTCAGCAAGCAACTTTAAAGAGGAATTGGGGTGTGGAATTTCTGAAGGAAAGGAGCTGGAGGTAACAGAGCACAATATGGCCTGAGCACAATGACACACTCAGTAGAGAAATTTAATTATATAAAGAGGGACAATGGATGAATCAACTAGAAAAACAGACACCAGAGAGCAGAAAGAAAAGAAGAAGAAAAGAACCATTTGACCATAGGAAAACAAAATGAAGAGAACTTTGCAGTTCCTAGTAGCCAGCCTTGGAAACTAAAGAGTATATAAAACTTTTAAAATCTCATTTGTTTCCTAGACTGGCAAGGAAAAGAGATTGCGAGAGAAGAACTGGCTCTGCTATCGTGCAGCTCAAACTGCTTCAAAGGTCTGCCTGGTGTGATAAATAGTGCAAAGCCCTTTGTGATCACTGGATGAAAGTCATGATAGTAAGTCCAAAAGATCATACGAAGGCCAAGCCCAACAGTTCTCAGCCCTGATTCAGGCGAAACTGCCATTGTTTCACACATGAGTGTCTGGAAAACCAAGGATACAGGGGCACGGAGCCAACTGTTTTGTTGTTTTCTTTTTTCTCTCTCTCCTTCCCCCCCCCCCGCCTTTAACTTACTGTGGGGGGAAAAAAAGGAAAAAAAGGCAGGCAGCTTTTCAAGGTGGAGGAAATTATGAGAAAGGGAGGGGGCCCACCCACTTGTAATTCAAGGCTAAGCAGATCCTCCACTACTCTTTCCACCTGCCCCCAACTTGTCTTATACTTTGCATCATTCACTTGAGGCCGGTCTGTCAGCCCAAAATGAGAACTTTGCAGAAAGTTATGGGCAAAACAGTCTGAATGGAAACTGTTCTGCAAATTTAATTCTAGCACTTGAAGTCAAATGCAAACTAGCAGCAAAGCAGTGGGACTAGCTGATCGTTCAGGAGAGATGGGTCAGGTACAAATGCTTTGATAATTACATGGATACAAATTCGAATTAAATGTCTTGTTAACATCTTAAAGGGAACCATCTCTCCTCTGTTTCAGGGTGGTTTGTTTGTTGTTTCGTGGTTTGTTTTTCTTTTCTCTCCCCTCCCTCCCCCCAATCCCTGCCTGTGTGTACTTTGCAATCATAGTCGAAGCAGGCAACTATGTTTGGTTCTCCTTAGGGCTATATTGAAAGCAATGAAGCATCTTCATGATCTATTGTTCTTAAAAATGTACACGCTGAGTCACTCTATCAGCATCTTCTTGCAGCTCCAGGAAGGATTTCACATCGGGTTTCAGTGATTGTTTGGGAGGCTGGGGGAGGATTGTGGCTGCTTTACTTTTCCCTGGGAGTAAGCTTTCCTACTGCTGGTAACCTTTGCAATTACTAAGTAATAAGAAAGGCAGTTATTTGGGTGCCGTTCTGTTCAAGCGCTGAAGCCACTGCGAGTTTGGAAGAGCTCAGCAGAACGCCTAACACATTGCAGAGATGGGCTTCACGCTGTGCTTCACAGGCAGTCTTAACTCAGGCAAGCTTGCATTGAAGTCAGCTGAGGCTTTCCCCAAGTGAGAAATGAGTTAAAAACTGAGGTAAGATCCTGATCTTTTACCCAGGCACAACTCCAAAAACTTTAGAAGGGCTGCTTTTGATTTAATAGCGTTTTAACAGAGATCAGAATCTGGGCTTCAGTCAGGACTTCAGCGTTTGGCTCCACTCCTGTTTGGGCCTTTATTAATTAATTTATTTTTCTTTAATGGACAATTAGGTTAACTTTAATAACCCTTACCTCAAAGTTCACTTGAAAGAAAACTAATAAGACTTTTTTATTTTAAAAAGGGGGGTGGGGGGGAAGCAAAACCCTAAAAATAAGTTTAGCTATGGTCAGCCAGGGTGGGAAATTCCATTGTGGCTGCAAGCCCATGGCAGGTAGAGTGGAATTTAATGAAGGAAACTGCTGTGTTTTTGTGTCTTTCTGTATGTTTTTCCTTTAAAACCAAGAGCTGGGCAGGCTTCCCATTTGACCTGATCTGACCCAGGCAAATTGCTTCTTATATAAAAACAACTGCAGACTTGGAGAATGTGAAAATGCACTGTATCCTTTTTCCAACTCAGGGAAAATGAAAGCCTGAGAAACAGGACGGCCCTGTCAATACTCGTTGAGCAAAACTATCACTCAAGCCCGATAAAGAGAGATTAGAACAGGCTTCCTTATGCCAGAGGGATTCATTATAAGTTAGATTTCTTTATGTGCTTTTTTTTAAAGCAGACACACTTACCGTCAGTAAGAGAAAAATCCTTTTCCCAGGTATTTTGTGTGTGTGAAGGGAGGAGAAAGAAACAACTTGTAAAGAAGAAAGAGGACTGGGGGGTGAGGAAAGAGTTTTTAACTGATGCACCCAAATGCAAAGAAATAAATTGATAGTTGTTAAAATGTAGGCAAAAGGCCCAGCTTTTTAGTGTTTGCTGTGACTCGGGAGAGCAGGCACGGGGATTCAGGGTGTGTCTGCTGATATTGTATTCAGATGTGTTGCCTTGGCATGTGTACTGACGGATTTACTTGGAAAAAAAAAAAACAGGGGAGGAAAAAAAAAAAAGCATTGT
This sequence comes from Dryobates pubescens, assembly GCF_014839835.1. Classification (NCBI taxonomy): domain Eukaryota; kingdom Metazoa; phylum Chordata; class Aves; order Piciformes; family Picidae; genus Dryobates; species Dryobates pubescens. The sequence continues at coordinate 35,793,734 of NC_071619.1, read as the reverse complement.
GTGCTTGTGAAATGACTTCATAAAATCCTTCCCTTTATGAATTATTTTGATCACAGGGCTTGTTGTTTAAATTTCTAAAGTACCGTGCTTTTTTTTTTCTAATTGCCTTCTTTTCAGAACTGTCTGTTCTCAAGTTGGCACCTTCCACACAGCAGCACGCAGAGATTAAAGGAGAGGGGAGGGAGGGGAGGTGCAGAGGCTTTCATCAGACCAAGGGGGTGACATTGTGCAGAGGCAGACTCACATCTGCGGGTCACCCCTGAAATGAGTCTTAAACTCTCAGTCTCTCTTCTCCCCTATAGGCACCTCTAATCTGCAGCACCTACGCTGAGGAGAGACAGGCAAACGCTTGAACCATCGCTTTGCTGCCATGTCGTAGGAGACAGAGTAGACTTTTGTTTGCTGTGTCTTGCTTAAAATGGAGGTGAAGGGCCTCCTACTTAGGAAAGCAAGATGCTGTAATACTTTCTGGGTTCACCGGGGCCTACCTTTCCAAAACACAGATTTTGCTTGTTCTCTGTGAGCTTCCATCACTTGAGGCTTTTTTCCTGCTGTGGCTCACGAGTGCAGCTAATAGAAGGAAACTCTTGACCGTTTTTTGCTCCAGTCATTGTGTCAAGGACCTGCAAAGTCACCTCCCCAAGATCAGTATCGTTGCACAGATCCTCTATTTGTCCAGAAGTTACGATGGTATTTTCAGACTAGACAAAACCTAGAATGTTTTACTGGGTGAGAACATGGTGCTGGTGATCAGGAGAGCTGGAGTTCAGTTGCTGCTTGTTCTTGTTATTTTCTGGGGAACATTCACAAAGTTATTATGTTTGTTATTACTCCTTAGAGTCTGAAGTAAGGTAGTACTTGTGACAGCCCTCCAAGACTATTTCTACTTGTGTAAAGGAAGAGGTCAGAATAGTACTGACCTGAACAGGACTTTGAGCTTTTTATTCAAGAGTTGTATTTTGGACATTAGGATTTCCAAAGAAAGGTGATATTACTCTCAGGAATGCTTGTATTTTCAGAATGATGAGCCTGGCACTGTTTTGAGGATAGGATTAGTAGTTTTATGTTACATATATTGATTTATCTGGGTCTCTTCTCATTGCCCTGTCTGCTGAGAAAAAAAGATGACAGCTGCACATATAAATAGGTGTAAGATAACAGGGAATGGTTAGTCAGGGTTCTAGATTATAGTGAAGAAGGTGCTGATTCCCATGGAAGCAAATAATCCTTGTTTGCCTGACTGGATGTGGTGTTAGAGCTTTACCTCAGCCCTTAATAACAAGTGTAGTTGTTCTTGGGGTACCCAGTCCCCTGAGCTGGAAGACAGGGATAGGGAGTAGAAGGAAGTCCTCATAATCCAGTGTTTAGCAACCTGCTACACCATATAGATATACACAGGTCTACCCTTCAGGTAGAGGAAGGCTGCTATTACGTCTCCCTAGAGACTTCTCCAGGCTGAACAACCCCAGCTCCCTCAGCCTGCCATTGTAGAATAGTTGTTCCAACCCCTGATCATTTTCATGGCACTCCTCTAGTCCATGCTGTTTCTGTATTGAGGGCTGTACATAGTGCTCCAGGTGAGGTCTCACCAGAGCAGAGTAAAGTGGCAGAATCACCTCTCTGGATCTGCTGGCCATGCTTCTATTGATGCATCCCAGAATGTGATTAGCCTTCTGGGCTGCAAGCACACACTGCCTGCTCATGTCCAGCTTCTCCCCCGTCAGCAGCCCCAAGTCCTTTTCCGCACGGCTGCTTTCTGTCACCTCATCCCCCAGCCTGTATTGATAGTGAGGATTGTTCCAACCCACATCATCTTGAGTGCCATCACATGGTACATATAGACCCAGTCAGCATGGGTCCTGTGACAAGGTGATTGACTTAGTGTATGAGGGAAAGCCTGTAAATGTTGTCTATTTGACTTTAGTAATGCCTTTGACATAATTTCCCACAGCATTCCCTTTGATGGCTGAGCCTAACGAGTGGTGATCAATGGAGTTAAATCCAGTTGGTGGCCAGTCACAAGTGGTGTACCCCAGGGCTCAGTATTGGGGCTGGTTCTCTTTGATATCTTTATCAATGATCTGCATGAGGGAATTGGGTGCACCCTCAGGATATTTGCAGATATCATCAACTTGGGCAAGAGTGTTGATAACCATGAGGATAGGGAGGCTCTGAAGGGAGATCTGCTCAGACTGAATTAATAATCCAAAGATAGTGGTACAAGGTTCAACAAGGCCAAGTGCTGGATCCTTGCGCTTTGGTCACAACAACTCCATACAACACTACAGGCTTGGAGAACTGAGGCTACAGCTCAAATACTGCAGTTTTGGGCCCCTCAATACAAGAAGGATATTGAGGTGCTGGAGCATGTCCAGAGAAGGGCAATAAAGTTGGTGAAGTGTCTAGAGAGCAAGTCTTGTGAGGAGCAGCTGAGGTAACTGGGATTGTTTAACCTGGAGAGAAGGAGGCTTAGGGAAGACATTCTTGCTCTCTACAGCTCCCTGAAAGGAAACTGGAACAAGGTGTGAGTTGGTCTCTTCTCTCAAGTAATGATTGATAGGGCAAGAGGAAATGGCTTCAAGTTGCACCAGGGCTGGTTCAGATTGGATACTGGGATAAATATCTTCACTGAAATGGTTGTCAAGCCTGGAAAGGCCATCCCTGGAGGTATTTAGAAGATTTGTCAACGTGGTGCTTAGGAGCATGGTTTAGTGGTGGACTCAGTAATGTCGGGTTGATGGTTGGAGTCGATGATCCTAAAGGTCTTTTCCAACCTAAATGATTTTATGATGCTGTGATTTTTTTTTTTGCTGTATGGGCTTTTTCTGTGGGTAGCATAGGTTTCAAGTCCTGGTAGACAGGAAAGCTCCAGAGACAAACAGTGGAAACCCCATTATCTTTTCTAGACAGTTTGCTTCATATTTTAGATAGACTTTGTTCCCAGAAACTCTTTTCCATACCTTGTAGTATCTTCATTTTGATGCAGAGAAATAAGACTATATGTAGAAATTTTCTGTTTATTTTGTGTTCTTTCCCTTTGCAGCTTAGATACCACTCTAATCTTCAGCTGCACTTTAGGCAACAGGAGATGAGTGCCACTCAACAACCTTTCCTTGATGGCAGCTCTTCTTGTCCCTTCATGACAAGGGTGTATTATCTTTGTCATCATGAAATTTGTGTAGAGCTCTAATGATTTAAATATGCATTTTTGCTTCCTGTGTGTAAACACTAGAACCATGGTGCCACGGTTTAGTCATGAGGTCTGTGGTGACGGGTTGGGCTTGATGATCTTTGATGATCTTTGAGGTCTCTTCCAACCTTGGTGATTCTGTGAACCATATCAGGAATACTCCATCATGGGATGGAGATTAAGCCATCTAAATTTTTAGTACATATATTAATCCTTTTATCCATTAAAAACTGGCTGTATGCCTCTCATGAATCACTTGTTCTAAACACATTTTTCTGTTGCACATGCAATTGGTTTGAGTAGTATCTTGAGCAGGTATAGCCTATGCACTGACATAGTTTTCAACTTGGACTGTTTCTGTGGCATCATCAACAAAATGTGACATTCTTCTTATGCAGACTTTAGGGAGAATTCCTATTTTAAGAGCTTGTTGGAACATACTAACATTTCTGTGAAATACATACACCTTTTCCTACTGAAAATGCAGTCACTGTCAGTTGACAGTGACCTCAACACGAGTCAGCAATCGTCTCTTGCAGCTGGAAGGCCAACGGTGTCCTGGGCTGCAACAAAAGAAGCGTGACCAGCAGGATGAGGGGGGTGATTATCCCCTTCTACTCTGCTCTGCTCTTGTGAGACCCCACCTGGAGTACTGCATCCAGTTCTAGTGCCCCCAGCATAAGTGGGGGTGGGTCCACAGGAGGGCTACAATAGTGATCAAAGGGCTGGAGCACCTCCCGTATGGATACAGGCTGTTCAGCCTGGAGAAAAAGAAGCCTCTGGGGAGACTTTATAGCAGCCTTCCAGTACCTGAAGGGGGTCTACAAGAAAGCTGGGGAGGGACGTTTTATAAGAGCTTGTAGTGAAAGGATGATGGGCAGTGGATTGAAGCTTGTGGAAGGTGAATTCAGAAATGAGAAAGAAATTCTTTACGGTAAATATGGTCAGACACTGAAACAGGTTGCCCAGGGAGGTTGTGGATGCCCCCTCCCTGGAGGTGCTCAAGGCCAGGTTGTACAGAGCAGGGAGGCTGGAAGTGGATGATCCTTAAGGTCCCTTCCAACCCAAACCATTCTATGAAATAAGTAATGCACTCCAGTTCTAGCTTAGTCTTACAGGTTTTTATGGATGTTTAGAAATACATCATTTCAGTAGTAGAATGAAGTACCCAGGCAAACAAATCAGTTCTTTTTTAATCATTTTACAGGATAAAGCATTTGGCAGAGTGAGGAGAGCAGTCTAGGTGCATGAGTATGTTTTGGAGATTCAAAAGTGAAGCACTGTAAGGTATCTGCATTTTTGCCACTGGACTTTGAAACTCTTTTGGTTTCCAGCAAAAGACCTAAGGGAATCCCTAAAAAGAGGTCAAAGTGCATTTGATACATCATGGGAAAAATAATTTTTTCAGTGTCAGTTCCCAGTTTTGCATCTCACAGATTGGGTAGGCTGTGACAGGATCATGTCATCACGTGTCTTCCATTATTTGAGTAATATTATTTCTCAGCTGCTTTTTTAACCCATACTCTTTTATTGATCTCAGGGGGAATTTTGCTCAAGAAAGAAGTGAATAGTGCTTCAGGATTCATCACTGGATTTTTGTGTTCCTGTTATTGGCCACATAGGACCAGATTTCTGAGTGAAGGGCAGGACACCATGAAGATGTTATGTGAAAAGCAGAGGAAGGAATTTCTGCTTTAAAAATACAAATTAAGATATTAGCAGGAGATTCCCAGTTTGGTTTGTGTATTTCTAATTTGTACAAGCCTATGTGGATCTCTTCCTTTCTCATTTAATGTCACACCCAGAACTTCCATTGGCTTCAGTGCAACTATTCACAGAATCACCAAGGTTGGAAGAGACCTCAAAGATCATCAAGCTCAACCTGTCACCACAGACCTCATGACTAAACCATGGCACCAAGTGCCATGTCCAGTCCCCTCCTGAACACCTCCAGGGGTGGTGATTCCACCACCTTCCTGGGCAGCACATTCCAATGGCTACAGGTTTTGGAACTTTTCCAAAAAGTCTGCACCAAAGACCACTTAGCTAAGTGGGAATGCTTCCAGTAACATCTATATGCCCTGGTCTGAGCTTTATATGCAGGTACTTCAGAGCTGAGTACTACCAAAAACATTCTGTTGTCTTGTTTAAAGGATGTCAACCAAATTAAGTTGTATTTTCTCTATGTCAAAAATAGCTCCAACAGGAAAAGCCACCAAGGAGACTTACAAAAATTATATGTGATGGGCAGTGCAATTTGCAATGCTCAGAAAGGAGATTTGTTTCTTTTGGAATTTGAGAAGCTCACTGATTTGGAGTTTGCCCATTCTTTTGGGAACTGCATTTATAAATACTGCAATATTGACACCATGTATGCATTTTATGTTATAGATTTGTTCTGACTTCAGAGCAGAGACAGGAATATAAATGCTGGTATCAGTATTTTGTACTTTGGTAGGCTTCTTTACCTGAAGAAATTCAAACAGAACTTTGAAACATAGGTCTTGCTCTTGTGAATATTTATCACTGCTTACTATTTAAGTGTGTGACTAGACCTGTAGGACTGAAAAGTCAGAGGAATAGGAACCTGTCCAGAGAAGGGCAAGAAAGCTGGGGAGGGGTTTGGAGCACAAGCCCCATGAGGAGAGGCTGAGGGAGCTGGGGTTGCTTAGCCTGGAGAAGAGGAGGCTCAGAGGAGAGTTGATTGCTGTCTACAACTACCTGAAGGGAGGTTGTAGCCAGGTGGGGGTTGGTCTCTTCTCCCAGGCAACCAGCACCAGAACAAGAGGACACAGTTTCAAGCTGCACCAGGGGAGGTTTAGGCTGGATGTTAGGAAGAAATAAAGAGAGATTGAAAAGAGAGATTGGCCATTGGAATGTGCTGCCCAGGGAGGTGGTGGAGTCACCGTCACTGGAGGTATTTAAGAAGAGACTGGATGGGGTGCTTGGTGCCATGGTTTAGTTGATTAGATGGTGTTGGATGATAGGTTGGACTCAATGATCTCGAGGGTCTCTTCTGACCTGGTTTATTCTATTCTATTCTATTCTATTCTATTCTATTCTAATATATGAGTGCATGTTTTCATAATCAGGATTTAAAATTTTTAAAGAAACTGCACAGGAATCTTACCATCTACTTAAAAAAATACTCAAACAACCACCAAACAAAAAACCCACAAACCCCCAAAAAGATAAAAAAGCCAACCCCCCCTCAGCCAACCAAAACCCAGGACCACTTTGAGAATAATAAACAAGAACATTATTCTCTAACCTAAAGTAGAGAGGGAGAGAACTTAGGCTGTTGAAACTGCAAATGGACTGAAATAAGGAAATTGTATTTACTCAGTTTGGAATCTGGCAAGCACACTTGAAATGCATTTTTCTTACTTTTTTTCTTTTCTTATTCACAAAGAGTTGGAGGATTTCAGTCAGGTCTAAAGTCAAAATAAATATGATACCTCCCTCCAGCAGATCTTACCTCCTTTAGCTCAGAATTTGTATAAAGCATTCAGTAGGGTTGAATAGTATTTTATCTGGTTAAATTAGGCTTTGAGGTTTGTAAAGTTTAAACTTGGTCCCCTTTTGAGAATGATTTAAGATAGGAATGCTATAATCATGTAGTTATATGAGAATGGAGCAGGTGCAGGCTATGGAAAAATGTTCTTTTCTCCTCCCATCTGTTCTTTGAAGAACTATTTAATTCTTCTTGCAGGAATCTGTTAAAAGCTTTTCCTAAGGTTTCCCTGAAGGCAGACAATTTGCTGCAGAACCCCACAGGCAGTGTCTTCGGATGTACTGGGAGTAACTTGTGCACAGTCTCTTTTTTTTGCTTCTCCAGGTGAAATGAGAAAGCCAGGAGAGTATGCTTGGGGATCCTCTCTGTACCCTTCTTCCCAGTACAACAGAGACTGAATGAATAGTAGCATCCTGTTTCATTTCTACTAATGGGAATAGCACTCTTTTCTGTTGTATTTAAAACAATGAATGGAATTGGGTTGCTTTTCCTCCTATATGAGCCTCTGTCAGTTATTCCAGTTTTGGGTTTTGAATATCCAAACAAATGATAAGAGAAAGCAAAATTACCTCAAAAATGTTTCATTTGTAATAGTTTCTGCTCCTGAAGGGGACACAGTCTCAAGCTGTGCCAGGGGAGGTTTAGACTCAAAGTGAGGAAAAAGTTCTTCACCGTGCGAGTCATTCGTCATTGGAATGTGCTGCCCAGGGAGGTGGTGGAGTCACCGTCCCTGGAGGTGTTCAAGGGGAGATTGGACGTGGCACTTGGTGCCATGGTCTAGTTGTGGGGTCTGTTGGGACAGGTTGCACTTGATGATCCTTGGGGTCTCTTCCAACCTTGGTTATACTGTGATACTGTGAATAAAGGATGCCTAAGTTCATCAGGCTAGATGTCCAGTTGCTGGGGAAGTAAGCTGTGCTACATTTCTTAGTTCTTTCTTTGTCTTTGTGGCCCAGGGTCCCCAGATGTCTGAGTTTTGAGTGTTTTTAAACTCAGGGTCATGTTCTCTTCTTAGTGCAGATTTCTTCACAACTCTTTGGCTACCAATAATGGGATTTGTACATAGATTGCTTTTGTAGGTGTAGAGGAAGAGATCCCAAATGATTTGTTCTTCCCATCTGTATATTGGGAATGCCATCAGATGGGAAGGAAGAAATGAGTACCAGTTTACAGCAGAAAAGTACTAGTGGAATTCCCCCAACACACAGCTCCCCTGCAGCAAGACAGAAGCATGTGCATACAGGAAAAGTCTGGCAAGTTTGGTGTGAGCTGGGATTTAAACTTCCTTCAAACTCTGAAGTTCTGGAATCCAGAATTTGTGTCCAATGCATCACTGACAGTGTTGAAGTCACAGCTAAGGCTAAAAATCCTTCCTGTTTAACCTTTGCAATCTGAAAGTCAGCACTTTAGAATTTTCTCTAAATTAACTGAAGAGAAACGGGCCTTTCCAGAATGTGATTCTTTTTCTCCTTTGTCAACAGATCTGTTATGATGGGACAAATATCCCTATCTGCAAGGGCACCTGGCAAAGTGCAGACTTTACAGATAGCTAAAACAAGTGAGCTGAATTCTCCCCAACATTGCCTCACTTGGATGTGTTCAGAAAAATGAGAGTGGGTGTCTTCATCTTTTGAGCTTTCCTGTTGGGTTTTGTATGAACTGACACTGATTAACTGAAACAGACCTTTAACTCAGACAGTGATCAGACTCACAGAGAGTACAGAAATCCTCCATTTTTCCATTGCTGTTTTGATGGTCTTGTTTTGTTTAGTTGGGTTTTTTTTTAATGTTTCTATTAGATACTGCAAGACAAATCTCATCTTGCTGTTGGGGGAGTTAGTCCAGGAGATATTAGAAAACTGGGCACTACCTGCACAGTTCAGAGAACCCATGTTAGCAGGGAACAAAACACCTTAAGAACTGAGAAGTGGCATGAGTATGATGGCATGGCACTATCCACTGCATTGTCAAGGCATGTTTTCAGTATGACACTGTAACATATTTACTGTGTTTTGTTACCACTTTTGGATATTGTTTATGGTTTTGGTTACTAGCTTTACTGGTTCAATGTAACCCCACCTCCAGGTTTAATGGAGCGCATGGTTTAGTTTTAGGTAGTCATGTGTGGAGCAGGGACCTGGACTTAATGATCCTTATGGATGCTTTCCAACTTGAGATATTCTATGATTATATGGTACAAGCCCATCAGTTAAATTATTGAGGAGAAGGAAAAAAAAATCTAGGAAGCTATGAGAAGGACCTTGATTTGGTTTTATACCTTTCCTTCTGGATGCACAGCTGCAGGGGATCTGTGTGTTGGGGGAATTCCACTAACACTTTTCTGCTGTAAACTGGTCCTCATTTCTTCCTTCCCATCTGATGGCATTCCCAATATACATGTTTTTATACCTTTCTTTCTGGATGCATGTTCTTGGCCTTCATTGCAGAGGAAGGGCTGGACTAAATGGAACATCTATATCCCCATGTTATTCAGGAGACTTTTTGTCTGTACACAAATACTCACATGCATATGTCACACCTTCCAGTCTCCCACACTCTGTAAGCAGTTGGGTTTGGCCTTTTCCTAACATTTAAATAGGTAAGTGGAAACACAGGCTTGTCATATGACATGGGTAGCAGGTCCCAGGAACAAGAGGACACAGTCTCAGGCTGCACCAGGGGAGGTTTAGGTTGGATGTTAGGAAGAAGTTCTATACAGAGAGAGTGATTGCCCATTGGAATGGGCTGCCGGGGGAGGTGGTGGAGTCGCCATCATTGAAGGTGTTCAGGAGGAGACTTGATGGGGTGCTTGGTGCCATGGGTTAGTTGTTTAGGTGGGTTGGATTGGTTGATGAGTTGGACACGATGATCTTGAAGGTCTCTTCCAACCTGGTTTATTCTATGTATGTATTCTATATGTATGGATCAAGAGCTTCTTGGTTTCTAGTTCAGCTGAAGCTCAGTTCCTCTTACCTACACAGACATCCTTCCTGTTTGAATGTACATCCTTCTTCTGAGGCAATTTGAACTGTCAGGCCAGTAGATGGAAAAGGATGATTGGGTTCCTGATCACTGTATGGGACTAGACTGCTATATGGGACTGTTAAGACATTAAAGTGAAAGGAGAGCATGTATCACTATCACCAAGGTTGGAAGAGACCTCGAGGATCATCGAGTCCAACCTGTCTCCAAAGACCTCATGGCTAGACCATGTAGTTAGTGATCATCCTGCTCAGGTAGCAGCAGTGCTATGTTTTGCTTTCCACTTGTTCTTTTCAAGTCAAGAAAGAGCTGGGCAAGCTTACGGAACAAGTCCCAAGCATGTAGTGCTACTACCATGCCAAATACTTACCTCAGTCACTTTATATTGTGTATGTGTGCTTAGATGTATGTATAATTTATGTATAAATATATGAAAGCATACAGATGTACCGGTGTTTACCCAAGGGAAGCACTGCATTTAGCTGCTTCACTTTAAAAGACCTGGTAGTTAAGTCTTAAAAGTAATTTAAATACTCATAGCAGTCATAGAATCATAGAATGGTAGGGGCTGGAAGGGACCACTGGAGATCATTCAGTCCATCCCCACTACCAAAGCAGGATCACCTAGGGCAGGCCACACAGAAATACATGCAGGTGGCTTTTAAGTCTTTAGAGGAGACTCCACAACCTTTCTGTGCAGCCTGTTCCAGTGCTTCAGCACCCTCACAGGAAAGAAGTTTTTCCTCATGCTGAGGTGGAACTTTCTGTGTTCCAGTTTGTGTCTGTTGCCTTTCGTCTTATCACTGGGCACCACTGAAAAGAGACTAGCCCCTTCTTAGCACCCACCCTTCTGATATTTGTAAACATGAGTAAGATCCCCTCTCTCCCTTGTCTTCTCCAGGCTAAGCAGCCCCAGGTCGGTCAGCTTTTCCTCATCAGACGGATGTTCCAGTCCCTTAATCATCCTCAAAGCCTCCGTTGAAGTCTCTGTAGTATTTCCCAGTCTCTCCATTTTTCTCTGCAAAAGGACCATGCACATTGCATATTTGCCTTGCAACTTTGTTCTTTCCAGATGCTTTTGAATAATAGGATCAGGACTGTATTTGTCTCAGTTATTGTCTTAAAGAAGTGTGAGTGATCAGAGCAGTCATTTCTATGACAAGGAAAGCATGTTTCAGATGCAAGAAAGCGTTCTGTTAATCCTGGTTTCTAATGGTGCTGTCTCTGACAATGTTTTCCTTTTGTGGCCTTAAGCAGATCACATCATCCCTTTGCCACTGTTTTCCCATCTCAGAGAGCCCTTGTAAGCCCTGACAAAGTAACACTTGGAAGGACTTTTGCAAATGAAAAGTCGCTTGTAAAAACGTATGGACTGAAAAGCAATCAGTGTGATTCTAGACTAGCGTTTTCCATAGGCATCCTGGTGAACTTTACCTGAAACTTAGCTCTGTATCTCTGAGCTTGAAAAAAGCAGAGACAGTATCTGTAGTATTATATTTAATTTTATTAATTAGATGTTTGAAATGCATTATGCTGTGAGCAGCCTCAAGTTAAGTGATGTGTCATGGGCTGCATCCTGGGATGAAAGCACAAGAGAAATTCCTGTTCTGGTTTTCACACTGTGATCTGACACTTAGCCATATTGCATAAAGCAAATTTTGAGCACTGCAGCTTCACTGACCTGGGGCTTGACAAGTATTTATTTTTTCCCCCTTTTACTTGATTTTTGTCATTGTCTAAGAAATTAAACCTTCTGTACTATGCAGCTCTTCCCAGGTTGCACAGAAAGGCTATGTCACAGACTCTTGATGAGATTGATCTGTTACTGTTTGCTCATTTCCAGCTTTTCAAGACAAAAATAATGTGTACCTGAGTTCAACCAAAATGGTTGTGTCTGCCTGATTATATCATCTGTGGAAGCCAAATAATCTAAGGTATGCACAGTTTGATAGACTAAGCAGCCAACAAAAGCTTACTTAAAATGAGTCATATCTGTGATTCAAGAGCCACATTAGTTGAAATGAATCGGTCTTGCTCTTGTTGGTGTTGGGAAATTTAAGAAGAAAAGCAAAAGAATTGCTGCAGCATAACAATGCTATCCATTGTAAGCCACTGCCAGCCAGGGATACCAGGCAGCAACCAGCCAGGCCAAATCAGCACTTATTTGTTAATTCCAGGAATGTCTCAAATATTTGAGGGCATTTTCCTGACAGAGCAGTGACAGTGGAGGGTTCTGGCATTACAGTTCATCAAGGCATTATGGATCCTCTTGTTTGAAAGTGTTCACATTAGGGCATTCATTTAATTACACCTGAACCCTGATTGTTCTCCACGCTGTTCCAGCAGGAGTGGTAAAAAACCACATGGACAAATAAAGCAAACAGCAACTCTTGCAACATCCCATCTGGAAGCCAAGTTCACTTTTTCTTTCTCTCTCCTTGGAATTTATTTTTTACAGCAAGCAAGAGGTCAAAATTCAAACACAATAGTTCAGATGTGCTCACCTATCAAGTATGCTTCATAGCTAGTACATCCTTGGTCATCGTTAGGCATAAAGGGAATTTATCTTTATCTTTCTTTATTCCCTTGGTGTCCTAGTGCTCTCTTCTCTGTATTTGCATTACAGATTTATCAGGTCTTTTGCAAGTACCTCCACTCAGTGTACAGACACCTATTCCTTCAAGTGTTTCTCTCCCTTCATTACATCTCCTTAACTGACAGTTGTTCTCCCATGCCAGGTCAAATCCTCATTTCCTTGATCTGTCTCTTAGCTATTTTTTTCCTTCTGTTCTTACAATTCAAAGAAGTTGCTCTTCTTATTAATTTAATGCAGACATAACCAAGTGAAATTCTGTGTCTTCCCATTACTTAGGAGGTAAAACTGTGCTACTTGGACAGACTATTTGAGCCATAAACCTAGTAACTTACTCATTTTGATTCCATTGCCAAGTGTTTCTTCCTGACCTCTATAGTTGCATCCAGACTTTTGCACAAGCAATATTCTAGATTTCTTGGGCAAACAAGATGGATACACTTCAGTGAGATGCATACACATCAGTCAGATGCATACACATCTGTTCCTACCTTGATATGATAAATTCACACAGGAAATATTTAAATCTAAAGAGCAGTTAAATAAAAGGGGGGGGGGGGGGGCAAATCCATGCCTGAAAAGAAAAACATTCAATTCTCTTTCATAGATTATCATTCTGCAGTCATAGTATTTGAGCATATCCCAAAAGTTCATTAAGCAATGCAGCTAATATCTAATGAATTCCCATTCTTGTTTGGCTTTTGCCTTTCCTTGTCCAGCAATAGAATCTGATACCCAACTCATACCCTGGGTTTTTGTCACCTTGACTTTTCAATTCTGTTTCTGGTCCAGTCTGTTTACTTAGCTGTTTCCTCTAATTTAGTGAATGTAGGACTAGGATGCTTCTTAGAAAAAAAAGATTCCCAGTATCCTTGGAGTAATCTTTCTGGGCTGATATAAGCAATATTCTCCTTGTCCACATCTTTTTAATTTGGGCTGGTATTAGGCCAGACCCATTGTTCTTCAGAACTGAACATGTGATGCTCATTGTAACCCACTCATCTGCTGAAAATTCTTCTCCAAAGGCTGATGGAAATTGTGGAGCTCTGTTTTGCACTGGATTTCAAGCATTGGTTGAGGATGACTGTTTGGGCTCGAGGTGAGGAGAAAGTTCTTCACTGAGAGAGGCGTTAGCCATTGGAATGGGCTGCCCAGGGAAGTAGTGGAGTCACCATCCCTGGAGGTGTTCAAGAGGGGATTGGATGTGGCACTTGGTGCCATGGTTTAGTCATGAGGTCTGTGGTGACAGGTTGGACTTGATGATCTTTGAGGTCTTTTCCAACCTTATTGATTCAGTTTGGATAGGACAAAATAAGAGTGACCTTGGTGATTCTGTGACTGTTTCCCCACTTGACATTAGCTTGGTCTTGTCTGTTATACTTTTCCCTTTCAATCATCATGTGCAAAAGAAGGTTAAGAATAATTTCTTACCTACCAGCAGTCTCCATTGCCAAGCAAGACACACAACATAAACAGAGTTTCCTGTAAGCTCACAAAATGACCTGAGATTGGAGCAATGCAGGTTTGCTGGGATCCATTTGGGGAGGGAAGCCAAATGCAGGGTGACTGTAGAGCTAGCCAAGAATTATGAATACTGTCTGACATGGAATCATAGAACATTAGGGATTGGAAGGGACCTCTAGAAACAATTGAGTCCAAACCCCTTGCCAAAGCAGGATCACCTAGGGCAGGCCATGCATAAATGCATCCAAGTGGGTTTTGAAAATCTGCAGAGGAGACTCTGCAGCCTCTCTGGGCAGTGTGATCCAGTGTCCGGCACCTTCACGGTGAAGAATTTTCTCCTCATACTGAGGTGGAATTGCCTGTGTTCCAGCTTGTACCTGTTCCTTGTCCTATCACTGGGCACCACTGAAAGGAGACTGGCACCTTCAATTTGACTCTCACCCCTTAGATATTTATAGACATTAATAAGATCTGCCTTCAGTTTTCTCAAGACTGAAAACCCCAGTTCTGTCAGTCTTTCTTCACTAGAGAGATGTTTGAGTCCCTTAATCATGCTCATAGCTCTCTGTGGGACTTTCTCCAACAGATCCCTGTCTCTCTTGAATAGGGGAGCCCAAAACTAGGTACAGTACTCCAGGTGTGGTCTCACCAGGGCAAAGTACAGGGGGAGGAGAACCTCCCTAGAGCTGTTGGACACACTTGATGAACCTCAGTGCACCATTGGCCCTCTTGGCCACAAGGGCACATTGCTGTCCCATGGATAACTTAAACATGGAAAATAATCCCCCAAAATCAGTTAAAAATGAGAGCAGCTATAGATTACTATTTTATGAGCAATGGAGAAATAATGAGTATTCTTCCTTAGTAGGCTGTTGGCTCAAAAAGAAGGTAAGGATTTGTTTCTGAATGTGTATGTAGGTCTCAGACTGGGCAGGCTGTCTTGCTCCCTGTTTGTTGATGTCTGAACCAAATGTGTAAGACATTAAAACTGTGCAATGAATGGTGTTTGCTCTCTGCAAATGCAAGAGAGTGCATGCTCCTGGGCACATGCAGGTTTTATATTCTTTTCTGACTAGCACCTTATGGTTTCATCTTCAGTCAATAAATGTATGTGTTTTTATATATATATATACACACACACACTCACACATATGCACATATATATCATTTAAGTAAACAGCTGTGGACAGGAGGAGAAAGAGTTATAAAAATAAGCACCCTGAACAAGCAAGCTTAGTGTATAACTAAAGGAAACTTTGAAGAAACAGGCCTTCATGAAGGAATAACATTGTTGAAACCATATGTTTTCCATGTACCAGGAGACTGTTTTAATAGTTTACAAATGTATTTAACCACAGAAAGTCTAAAATTAGTCAGGGTTTTAAAGGGCTACAGATTGACACAAGTCATTCTACTTAGCAAAGGACTTCTTTTCATCCAGATCCAGTGAATAAACTTATGTGACTGAGCAGCATGAGGTATCTGAGGGGACTGGTATGTCTACAGCTGCTGATTGGAGTTGTATAAAACTTCACAGCTAATTTGCAGTATCTGTTTTTTCAGGCATGGGTGTCTGGTGGGATGTACGTATGTTACCACAAGTAACCAGAGTTCTGTCCCTGCTCTGCCATTAGTATACTCAACAATCTTGAATAAAGCATTGCACCTTGTTGTACTAGTTTTGCCCTTGCAAAATAGGAAATCCCTTTGTAAACTGCTTTGAGAGCTACTGAATGGTCCTAGTTAGGAGCTTTGCCCAGTCTTTTCACCCAGAGTTTAGTAACATAATGCAAAACTCAGGTGAGTGTTTAGGGCTTCCAGGGTTTGTGGCTGAAGTTTTTGGTTCTAGCCAGGAGCTTTGTGCAGTCTTTTCACCAACAGTTTAGTAACATAAAGCAAGACTCAGGTGAGTATTTAGGGCCTCCAGGGTTTGTGGCTGAAGTTGTACCTTGAACACTTTGAAGAAAATTACCCCCAAAATAAAATTGCCAGACTAGCTCAGAAGGGTTTGGAAGCAAATGAAGCTGTATTTACAAGCAATTACAATCTGGAAATATGAAATGCAATGAATATGTACAAAATATACAGTATGTGTGTGTGTGTATGTGTGTGTGTGTGTGTGTGTATATATATATATATAATTTATAAGCAACACATAAACTCTTCAGAACCCCCTGGATGGATCCAGGGGACCTGTTCACCTCTTCTCCCACTCCCTCCTTCCTTCCCATTACTTTTACACAGTAGTTAAAACAGAGATACCCTGCAGGGCCATGGAAGAGAGAGAGGGAGGAAAGTTGCAAGAAGTAACAGAAGGAGAAAAGAGAAAGAACTGTTTATGCCTCTGCTCTATATTCCCATTAGCACTCTAATGAATTATATAGACCTAATCATTATTTTTCCTTTTACATCCAGTGGTAATTTATTTTGCTTCTTTGCAGTCAGGGACTAGGCTAAAGTTCCCCCTTCAAACTGTAACAGGCATGTGTTCACTTTAACAGCTCCAGGGTTAGTTTGAGCTGGGTCCCTCATAATTAACAAGGTTTGTGAACCTCAGGGAATCCTTCATTGTCTGATCAGAATGATGGGTTGGTAATGAAATCAACATCTTCTGTTGAGAAATGGTTTTACAAGCCTGTGCAATGCTGTGTCCACCAAAGCTTAGCTCTCTTTTGGCAGTGCTCAAATGCCAGCTCTGCTCTGCTGTGCACCCTGTCCGTTCTCCTGTTCATCCTTAGGTGAACTTCATCCCAGATGGCTTCATCCTTAATTGATTCTGGACTGTATATAACTGCAACTGAGGCATGCATAATGATGTCACCTTCTTCTGTAATATCAAAGGCCTCTACTGAACATGGCCTGTGTTCCTGCATCTGTGAGACTGTGTTCTCAAATGTAGCTTTTGCCCTGTTGATCCAACTGGACTTATTCCCCGTCACGACAGCTATTTTCATTGTGGTTTGAGCTGTTTGCTGAGAGAACTATGTCACAGAGCTACCTGACAATGTCAGTCATTGAATAGTGTTTGAGCGTGCTTCCCTGCTAGCTGTGTAGTTGCTTTATGCTTGCCTGACAGGTTTTCATCCCGGTGGCTCATGGGTTTCAGTCTGTAAGGAGCTAATTTTTCTTCTGAATAGCCCTTGGCCAGAGCAAGCTTAAGAAAAGAAGATGTACTTAGAAGAAGGGAGGAAGGTGGGTTTGGTCCTCAATAGCTAGTTCTGGTGCTTTACCAGAAATCTGAATGAAATATCTCCCCCCACCCCCAGCAAAAGTACATTAATACAAACAAACATGCAAGCAGAAAAAAAACCTTACTAGAATTTCTGTGTTACTAGAAATCCTATCCAGGTGTTTTGTTTAAAATGTGGTCAAATGAACCTAAGGGTGGGGGGGAAAGCTCTATTAGCTCCTTTAATAAAGCATTCCTTTCATAGTCTGTTCAAAATGGTCACATGGTAAACACTGGGCAAAAAAAATTTGAAATGTTGAAGGAATAAAACTCTTCAGGGAATAAATTATTTTTACAACTGGCCAATATAAAATAATACAGTACAAGTCTCTTAAAGTAGGAATTGATAAATGAATAAAAGTGCTAAAAGAGTGTATTTTTCACTCGCTGGATCTAACCGTATAATAGCACTCAGCTGTAGTTAATCTCTGGGGGCTTTTGGAACAGGCACAAAAATGAACGTAACTTCAGATTGACATGAATGATCTTTCATGAGATCTGTGCTACCTGCTGCCTACTGTCAACAGCCATGTTACTGCAGCAAACCTACTCACTCAGCCCCACAGTGCTTTGCCATTCTGAGCCTTCCTTTCTTTTTTTTTCATCTGGATGTTAAGTAGATCATTCCCAAGACAACCCTATTACATGAAGAAGAATTATTCTTCCAGCCTGACGCTTGGGGAAACAGAGATACAAAGAGGATAAAGCTTTTTCCCAGGGTCAGATTGGTTTGTTCTATCATGTAATCACAGAATCACCAAGGTTGGAAGAGACCTCAAAGATCATCAAGTCCAACCTGTCACCACAGACTTCATGATTAAACCATGGCACCAAGAGCCACATCCAATCCCCTCTTGAACACCTCTAGGGATGGTGACTCCACCACCTCCCTGGGCAGCACATTCCAATGCCTAACAACTCTCTCAGTGAAGAACTTTCTCCTCACTTCGAGCCTAAACCTCCCCTGGTGCAGCTTGAGACTGTGTCCTCTTGTTCTGGTGCTGGTTGCCTGGGAGAAGAGACCAACCCCCTGCTGGCTACAACCACCCTTCAGGTAGTTGTAGACAGCAGTAAGGTCTCCCCTGAGCCTCCTCTTCTCCAGGCTAAACAATCCCAGCTCACTCAGCCTCTCCTTGTAAGGCTTGTGCTCGAGGCCTCTCCCCAGCCTCATTGCCCTTCTCTGATGTGGCTGTAATGGGCCAGAGTGCTGGACAAAAATGTGCTAGAATAAACATTTTAAGTTTGGGGTTCAGTGGATTCTGTGAAACATTACAGCTGTGTTGTAGCCATGTCCTTTGACTTCCTGCAGTGTGCCCCAGAATCTCAGTATGCAAACCAAGTATCCGTTTTATATAAATAACTGGTTAATTAAAGTGCTTTTACAATGTGTTATAGAGCTACATGAGTGGGCTTCAAGGACTGACCTCACATGGGCAAAAAGAGCATCTCAAGTGGGAGAAATTTTTTCCCACCACAGGGCTGTAGTGGGATTCTTGCTTGCCTTAGAAATGGATCTGACCCAGAAACTTTTCAAACTTTCATTGAGTAAAAGAAGATCAATTTTTCATTAGGCAGCTACATGCAGAATGATTCTTGGTTGAGGAGAGTGGAAAGAAAGTGGAGACAGGGAAGAATGCACACAAATGGCATTTCATTTATTCTTCTTATGTCTTGGTGGGTCTTTGAGAGGCCAAGCGATTTCTAGCTCGTGCAGGCTTCATCCAGTGGTGTTCTCTCCCTGAGGTCTCTTTCTGTTTTTCCATCCCCTATTCAGACCGTCTGTCCCTGCAGAACTAGTTTGTTCTTGAGACCAGTTGCACTGAAGCAGTTGTATAGAATTAGGCTTTTGTACTGTGTCTGTCAACTAGTTTTGGGTTTGCTGGCATTTCTCTCCCACCTCCTGCAAGCTCATTCTCTGTAAATTTAATCAGAAGTAAACCCAAGAGCTTTTATCTGAATATTCTTAACTTTCTATTAAAGTTATGAAACTACCTTCTTTTCACAGTGCTTCCTTATAAAGCTATTGACCCAAGTGTATTACATTTTAAAGACATCTGAAATTTAGAAATGGATCTGTACTTTACAGCATTTTGGGGTTTGCTACTCCCTAGAAAAGAAAGAAAATAACTCACTTTTTTCATATCTTCTTGCATTGATTCACTTGGTGCCATGGTCTAGTCATGAGGTCTGTGGTGACAGGTTGGACTTGATGATCTTTGAGGTCTCTTCCAACCTTGGTGATTCTGTGATTGTTTAGCTCTAGAGCAGAATGCAAGCAACTTTGGATAAAACCAGTAGAAGGTAAAGGTGGCTTTGTAAAGCTCTATGCCATGTGTGCATGTGCACCTGCATCATGGAATGTACTCTCCTAGCTGGGTAAACTGACTGCATTCATTCAGGAGAAGTAGCATGCTTTTATCAACAGCACATAGACAGTTTCATTTATAATCCACAGTATTGGTTTCAGTTTTCTGTCACTAATTCTTTTAGGGTTGTGGTGATTTTAGGCTGTGCCTTTAAAATTTAGCTGCAGATTTCGAGCAGAAAAGTAGAAAACTATAAATAAATCACTACTGGGTGTAAAAAGGAAAACAAAAGATTATTCTAAACAAATTCATTGGATAAATGTCTGGGATAAGAGAAGGTGTATCATAACAATTCTTCACATTTCACTTCCATTCCCATTCCTTTTCTCTTCTTTTGTGATCTTGGCTGGTTTTGCTTCACCCGGGAGATAACGTGCTGTTTCTGGCTGGCCTTGAGATAGACTAACACTGCTGTCTCTCAACTCCTCTCTCTCGGTACAGGGGGGTCTGGGAGGTTTGGGGTGGGGGAAGGGGCAGTGGAGCAGCTTCCCTGGTCTTTCTGTTTTGACCAGGAGGGGGTTTATGTTGTTTGCTAATTGTAAATACCTGTATAATATTGTAACTCCTGTATATTTTGTACATATTCATTGCATTCCCTTGTAGAGAGTAGTTTTTGCTTGTAAATGCAGCTTCATTTGCTTCTAACTGAGTTAGTCTGCCTAAAAGTTAATGCTGGGGGAAACTTCAACCCACCACGAGGATAGAAATTGTTAGACTGTAAGACCTGGGGGAATGAAATAAAAAACCAAACCAAACCAAACCACCAACCAAAAAAGTGCTAGGAAAAAAGCTTCAATATTTTCTTTTTTCTTTCTTTTTTATAAACATGATTTTAAGCATATAGAGCGAAGTGAGGAAAGAGAGAATGAAAACAAATTGCAGTATCCCTAACATACTCAACAATGTATTTTGTACCTGCCTCACTTTAAATGACCCAAATGAATGTTGTTTAAACTTAGCTTATTTTGTAGATTCCCTTGAGAGCCTGGTAATAAATCAAATGCCAAACAAGTTAGTTCTGTAGTTTCAAAGTGTGTGTATACATAATATATATAGACTGAATATCGCTTCTGCCTCAACCTCACTATTTTTCTCAGTTGAGAGCTGTCTCCATTCTCATGGAAACCAACCACTGATTGACAGTAATGCTGTGAACTTCCACTTATTAGCTAATGCATTTTTACTGACTTTTCATGAAAATAGGAGCTGAGCAGAGCATTATGGAATATTCATGGAACAAAATTCCAGAGAGAGAGGTCTCAGGGTCAGGAGGAGGGAGGGAATGGGAGACAGATGCCAGATTGCCTGTAGAGAGTCCAAGCATGTGTTTTTGTTTGTAACAATGATGCACATGGATTTTGTGAGTACAATTATTTGCTTCTGCCTTTGAAAGTTTCACCATAAATCTATTTCTCAATGTCCCTTCATTTTTGACCCAAATTAACCTCTTCTCCACACCATTCTGTTACTTAACCTCAGTTTCTCTTGGGAATGTCCATGCACCACCCTGCTGTAGGTGTTCTCTCCTGAATTTTAGAGATCACTAAATTCAGATCTGTTTCTGGACAGACTTAACTCATTAAGTATTTCTGTCTTCATGCACTGGATTTTACATTTCTCTGAGTCATTGCAATGAGCAACACAAAAAAACCACTCGCCCTTTATTTTTGGTCTCTGCCTACCATCCAGCTTAAAGCAAAGGCATGCAAGCTGCGAGCAGCTGAACAGTGAGACCTGAAGTATTTGAATATCCATTTAAGGTATCATGACACTTTCCTTTTAATCTATCAAAGACTTAAAAAATCTGATTTCTCTTGTTCTAGCAATAGCTTGTCTTACTTGAATGACACCTTGGGTCTAATGAAGCTGACTGCAGGTGACTCACAGCTAACTGTGCAACAGATGTGAGGTGAAAGCTTTTAGCAGCCATGCACCTCCAAGTGGGAATTCCCAGCCTGTAGTATCTGTGACATTGATACTGTGCTGTTTTCCCATGTCAGACTCAGGGTTTATTGTGGACCTGACAGGTTCAAAGTCACACAAGCTACGTCTTGTCTTAAAATGTTTCAGAGAAGAGGGATTTAAATGTGCTAGTATTTATTAGTTTTATTCAGGAAATGGGCCAAAAATTGCATCTCAGTATTCTTGTAGTCTTAGGGACCTTCTGTGTATTTTCTAACTTTGGCCAGGATTGTATGGTAGCAAGTGTGCTTCAGCTTGCTGGGTGAAGCCACTGCGGTTAAATGCAAGTGCTGAACAGAGCATGCACTGGTTTAAATGTAGTCTAAGTTACCATAAAGAGTTAAGTATCAGAATACAGAGTTGGATCATACTATGTACAAAGTCAGGCACTTGCTGTGCTGTGCCTTCTCGTGGAAAGAGGGTATCTTTGATCACAGGAGATTGTTTTGGGGAGAAATAGCATGCTGCCTGCAATGTTCCTCAAGTGCTTGAGATACTTGTCCTGTGGTACATCCTGCAACATGTAGGACTGATGCTGTGAGAGTAAGAGTTGTGAGTAGCTCAAAAATGTGAACCTTGTGGTGCTGGTTTAGTTAAGAAGGGTCAGATGGGTTGGCAAGGTTTCATGACTTCTGGTGTGCTTCCCACAGTGGTTTGAAGTAACTGCAGCCTGCACAAGTTCTGCCAAGGCTGAGTGGTAGACTTCATCCCACGTGAGATGCAACCAACTAAATAAGGTTGGTCACTTGGGATAGCTACTGTGTATGGATGCCTGTTGTCCTAAAGGCACCATGAACTTAGCAGGTTCCAGCCAGGAGTTCTCTGCAGTGCTATTTACCAAGAAATCCATTCTTTTGAGCTACAGGTATGTATCTGGGCCCTCAAAACAGAAGTAATTTAAATGCATATATATGTATTTTTATTTTATTTTTTTTATGGGGTGAAGTTGCCTGAAGCCTGTTTATTAGTTAATAACCCCCTCCAGGTTACCATCTCTAATCTTGTAATGAAATTGAGTTAATAAATCCAAGATATTATTAAATAAAGTAAGTATTTAATATTACTTGTCCTCTTTGAATCCAAGTTGCAATACAACAGAATTTCATTTTATAAATAACACCTTTCGTGCTAGCACCACAGGGCATGATTCAAAAGAATCTAAATAGAACATGAATGCTGTAATCAAATGCAGACCCCAGGAAGGCAGATTAAAAAGGCATGTTGCTGGTTAGCACAGCAGACAGGGCAAGTATAGCGGGTCGCAGCAGCAAAGCTAGTTACAAAAACAAGGGCACAATCAAATGAAAATTGTTTGCTTGCCCACTCCAAACCAAGGCTGACTGCTTCTGTGTCCCTGACCTATTTTTTTTAATAAAGGAAGATTTTGAGAGGTTGTTACATTTTAATTGCTTTGTGCTAAACAAGGAAACAACAAAAATCTCGGCTCTGTGTTTGCATCTGGAGGACGCTGGGAGATTCTCTGTTTATAGATAGACACACTACATCTGGAGAAGACTTTTCCACTAGGTTTATCTTATCTCTCTGTTTATCTCATCTGTTTGCACCCACTGCCAAAGGCTGTGTATCTGCTATACAGAGGGACATACAGCGGAGGGGAAAGCTGCAAGGAACTGCCATGAAGCTTCCCTTGCAGACAGGCTCCAAGAGTTCAGTGCTGAGGACAGGACTGGCAGGAACAAAGGAAACTAGTCTCCAAATCCTGTGAAGCCCAGGATCCAGAGGCAGCCCTGTCATGCTTGTAGTGATGCCTGGTCTGCCGCATGTGCCTGGCTCTCCTGCCTGTGCCATCTTGCTATTTTTCCCCATCGATGGTGTCACTAAGGTGGAGTGGAGGTTAATGGAGCAATAAGCAGAATTAACCTCCATGTGCTCATCTGCAGCTGCTCCGAAGATCTGGTTGCAGCACAGAGCCTTAGCTGCATGGAGGGATGCATAGAGAGGAGGGGAAAGTCAGAGTCTTCAAATACCCAGCTCTGCTGGGTTTCTTCCCTATTTCTTTGCTGAGATGGGGGGGAGAGCATCAGCCTTTGTGAGGCTTATCCTGTGTAGACTGATACAAGACAGGCAGAGAAACCCTGAGATTGCACTGTTGTTTTTTAACAGGATTCTGTTTAGCTCTGTGTTTCGTGTGTATGCATATGTAGAATTGCAGCCAAACATTTCAAGTTTCCTAGTTCAAGGGCTAACAGCCAAGTCAGGAGGTAGAAATAAACCTCTGAATGATTCTACTTCTATATATGTGTGTGTGTGTAGGGATGTGTGCATTTATATTCGTGTGTGTAAAACTGCAATGAGTGGTACAAAATACTATAAGGGGAAAGCATGTGTTTTAATTGCTACCACCTCTGAGACTCCCAGTTATTTGCATATAGGTCCCAAGAAGAAGGAGCATTAGCACAGTTGCCTCACCAAGCTCTGTAAACAAAGAAAATATTTCTGTAGGCAGTCTATTGCTTTAACAGGTAGGAGCAAACCAGCCTAATGCAAATAATGAAACACAAAAACTGGCCTGTAAACAGCATCATGGAAAGAAAAAGAAAATAACCCTTCCAGAGTGGTCTGCTGTGCTCAAGGTAAATTAAATATTTAGTGGTGGCAGCAGCAGCAAAAAAAAAAAAAAAAAAAAGAAAAAGAGAAAGAAATATGAGATCTTGCATCCCAAGTTATTAGTGACTTGTTAAAAGACAGGCTGAAACGTGCCTTTGCCAAATTAAAACTTTGAGAAAGGGCACAAATGGAAAATGTCAAAATAAAAAATTGGAGGAAAATGATTGTCCTCCTGGCTCTTATTATTTTTTTTTTCTTTCTTTTTCCCCCAGTTCTGAGGCTGTGGCCACTGTTAATGGCAGTGAAACAGGAACGGTGCAATTCCGTCCCCTGAAATCTGTAACGGAAATGCTCTGTCCTGACAGGCAGACAGTTGGAATTTGCTGAGAAGTTGATCACAATGTTGTGACTGTTCACTATATGTGGGTTGGGTTTTTTGGTGTTTGTCTGTTTGCTTGTATTTTTGTTTGTTTGTTTAGTCTAATTTTCAGAAACTTGCAAGTGTTATTTTGTTTAGATAGAAGATTTTGTCTGTTTTGCCACTCCCTGTTTTTATAGTACAACCACCCCTGATGCTTTATAAGTCGTGAGGTCTGTGGTGACGGGTTGGACTTGATGGTCTTTGAGGTCTCTTCCAAGCTTGGTGATTCTGTGATAATAGGAAAGCCAGAGTGCTTAATTTGATGGCTGCTATTGATATCTGGATTGTCTAGCAAATTATTTCATAAACACATAAGGTGCATACTGCCCTCGCTTCCATCTATGTAAGTCCCTCATGACAACTAAGGTGTTGGGAACCTAAGGTGAATTGATCAGCATGCTTAGAAATGTTGAAGATTTTCCTTGGCATGGACAGGAATTATTTTTTCCAATGCTTTTCCATTATCCTTTGCATGCCACTCTGCTCTCTGAGCACTTGGTTCTCTGGACACCTCTAAGTAATACGGTTTCACTTGAAAGAGCTCAAATTTGTCTCAGTTTTTGTCAGTATTTCTGACAACGCTAGTAAAAATGCAGGTAGTGAGGGGTGAAGGAAGAGCTGATCTATAAATGAGCAAAGGATTTCTTAATGAGGTCAGATCAGCCAACAGTTTCTCTCTGTTACCTGAAGTCCTTTCATGCTATGGACCTCTTTGGTATCAGCATATATGAGCTAGCTGGCCAGATTTAGAATCTGCTGATTAGTGTAGTAAAATCAACTCTCTCTTGCCCCCAGTTTGCCTGGTGCAATATTGCTGATGTCACTTCTACTGCTTTGTCTTAAGCAGTCTCTTGAAAACGCTTCCTCCTTTTATTAAGATCACCTTGGTATTGTAGATCTAGAAATGCTTTAACAATAGCTTTCCCAAAAGATCTGAGTCTGAAGAAGCTGTGATTTACTATGAATTTTTCATTAAAGGCTCTCAATTTTCATTTTCAACCATACTTCAGTCTTAAGCTTGTGTCTGCCTTATCCACCTGCATCACAGACTGAGGGTTGCTAACAAGAGTCTATGACAGCATTACTTTGCCAGCAAGAACAGACAGATGTAAAACCAATTAGATTCAAAATAAAGTTTTCATTTGTGTCTTGTGACTATGGTATTCCTCAGGAATTCAACAGATTAGGCAATTTCTTTGAGAACTGGGAAGCTGAGTTTTGGGATAAGCACTATAGGCATTTGGCATTGTAGCTCTGTCTCAAAAAAAGAAGACTCTCCTATAAATTAACTGCAGATAGAGACTGCCAGGATATTTTCAGTCATCTCATGATGACTTTTGCCCCAGTTTGACTCAGAAGCAGGTCTTCTGCTGTGTTTTGCTTTCCTAGTTGTGACACAAACCCATCACATAGTCAGACACTCCAGTTCTCATCAGCAATCTGTGATCTTCTAATGCTGTACATGCAAGGCAGGTTTAATAAGCTCCCTAATAATGACTTGTAGCATACTGGTTTCTCACAGGCTTGAGCCATCCCCCATTCTAGGTCTCCAAATGTGCCTGATAAATTATTTGAATTACTCTTTCAATTGCCATCTGTAGTTCCTCATAAAGAGCCTGCTATTTGCCGCATGTTGTGCCAAATCATGCAATAGTTTTTTGCAAAGCTAGGGACTGTGCTGAAACCTCCAAGCTCACCTCACTTGTGAGCTTCAGTACGGTAACATGTGCTTTACATAGGCTACAGTTGCAGTCTGGTGAGATGAGAATGAAGGCACCAGTACTCCCACCCATAAATCTCAAATGTTATGGGGAGGTACAAGAGAGGAGAATTCCATGTGCCTCACGTTTTTAAATGCATATGTAAGAATATTCTGAGAAATATGCATCATGAAATGCATGAATTGTTCATGTTATGCAGAAAGAAGTATATAGGTACAGATCTACACAGACACATATATGTACTGTAACTTTCTCCTCCTTCCCCTTGCCTTGAACTTCCTCTGTGAGTGAGTCCTAATAGCAGAGCGATGACCAGATCTAAAGAAATTGGAATAGTGACATCTGCTGAATTTGGGCAGTTCAGTTTGTCTACTGGGAAATCGCATGAACTTCCCAATTATTCTTTTTTTAAGTTCTCTTCACCCTCCTCCTCCTCCTCCCACCCTCCCCCCCCCTCATAAGGGAGGGTAGCTTCAGGAGACATGGCTGCTTTTCTTGCTTTCTGGTGTGGTGTAAAGTTTTCCGTCAAGAGACAATAATGTACATTCCTCTGGCAGGACGGGATGGATTTTTTTGTTTCTCTTGCTGTTGTTTATTTATAAGACGTTTCCTCTTGCTTAGTGGAAGTTTGATCGTAAGAGGCTCCAGTGATTTTCCTTCCCACCTCTCCCCTCCCTAATTTCTCTGCCTCGGCACTCACTCTGGAACAGAGCGAACTCCAAAAGCCCATCGGCACAGGGCGCGCTTCGCAGCCAAGCCCTGCCACTCTCCAGAGACTGTGAGGTGATTCTCCTTCGTCACCGCTTGGACCAGGAACCACAGCCCTGGTGAGTGGTGAGCTCCCAGAATTTGATGTGTCAAGGCTTCTATTCTCGGGGCTGCCACAGCGAAGCAGGAAATAAAGGGTTTTTTTGTGGTGCTTTGCCTTTTTTATTTTTTTTTAAGTGCCTTTTTTTTTTTTTGCCTTTTTCTTTTGCTTTCCTTTTTTTTTTCTTTTTCTTTTTCTTTTTTTTTTTTTTTATTTTTGCTTTAAGAAAAACAAAATCAGGATCAAGCACAGAAGAATATGGAGCTTGGAGCAGAGGCTACCGAGCAGAGGGCAGGGGGGCTGTACCCAGCGTGGTATCCCCACCAGTGGGGATCAGACTGGGCAGCTGTGCCCAGCCCGCTGGGGGGGGGGGTCATGGGGTAAAGGACGAGAAGGGCTGGGGGAACCAGGGTGTGTGTGTGTGTGTGAGGGGGGGGGAAATGTTAATCCTTTGCTTGGAGTTTCTGTCTGGCAAGTTTTTGTGCCTCTGTGTTCTGAGCATTTACATTATGTTCTGAATACCTGATTGCCCAGCCAAGCAGAAAGAAACTCTACAGTGGATGCATAGTAAAAGAAAATGCTGCTGTGGAAGCCACCTCTGGGAATAGAAAGAACTAGTCGGTTTATAAGCTGCTGGTCCATTTAAGGAGGAGGGAATGGTTGGATTTTTTTGTTTTAATTTATTTTTGTTTTAAATTATTTTTAACTCTCTCACTTCTGTTCTCTTCATGTCTACATGGGGAACTTGAATCAGGGAAACAAAATTGACTTTGGAGAACTTGATACGCAAAATCTTGGATGCTAAAGAATCAGGTGTTTCAGCCAACATCTAGGTTACTTCCAGCTGTTGGATAGGGAAGCTGAGGCATAGAAAGCTGCAGTGATTTGCTCATGGCCGCATGGGAAAGCCAGTGAAAGAAAAAGGAGTAGGATTTGTATCTCTAGCTGCAGGTCCAGGATGCTCAGGGTCGTCTTTTGTGCTCTCCTGCTCTGCTGAAAGTGTAATTTCTGTTAATCTTTTGCTGCCGTAGTGCTAAAGAAGTTCAGGGCAGTGCGTGGGCTGTTCCATTCATCCTTCATCATCTCCCATATTATCTGTCTTGAAGAAATTAATAATTTCTTGACTAACATTTTCTACTCTTAACAGAGTAGACATAAGAAACACAGAATAGCAGTCAAAATATTTGTATTTTGTGGTATTATCCTGTTCTTTGAAACATATCTCTGGCAAAAGAGAAGATGCTTAATGGCACCAAGATATCTCACATGGGGTATTAACTAGGAAGCATTTTTCTCACCCTTGTCTTGCTTTTGAGTTGGATTCACTCAGCAGGTGTATCAACAAGCATGTCTCCCTGAAACCCCGGGGAGACAGCCCCTCTCCAAATGCTGCTGGTCACCTGTGGCATACAGAGAAGTCTGATCACCTTTTCCCTGGATTCATGCCCTATGTAAGGCATGAGGACAGCACATAAAGGCTGGCTGTGGTCTTTCACTGCAGTTACAAGAGGCTGTGATGCTGACTTCAGAACCCAGCTCAGTATGAAATCACATCAAGTATTTGCTATTTCTTGTAATCAATAAGTGGTTTTACTGCTTGGCAATTTTTGCAAGTATTTTTGTTGGTTGTGATCCATGTGGGGTTCTCGGTACCTCCCCCTGCTCTCCCTTCAGCCTGAAGTTTGGCTAAGCCTGAAAACTTCGAGCGGAAGATAGACAAAATCTGGTTTTCTGTTAGAGCCATAAAAACTCTAAACTGCTCTTTTTTGTTTTTTCTGTTTATTTTTTTTCCATATTAAAAAAAAAAAAATAGTAAGTTGACCACTGAGCTTTTTCAGCACTGAGCAGCAAGGATTAGCTCTTTCTCTTCATTCCCTGATGCTGTGGAACCTCTCTCACAACCTCAACTAATCACTAGTTCTTAACAAACCCCGCAATTAAGTTGGCTGATCCCCACAGTGGAGAGTCTTACATACACAGCGAAGTAACCTTTACATACATCAAAGCCCCAGTCCATACATCAAATCCCCAATCCAAATGGTCCCAGCTTTTGACTAAATTGATGTTAAGATCCCGACGTGGCTGTTGCATCACCTTTCTGCAGTGTACTCAAAGCAGCTGACAGATCAGAGCATCCCAAACTTTCAGGCAGTTCACATCACAGATAGAAACATAATGGTATTTTTTTTTCTCTCTTCTCTAAATGGCCTATACTGAACGCCCACACACACTTTTGGGTCTGATCTTTGAAGCTTATCTCTGATTTACTTTCTCCCTCCAGGCAGTGTAAGTCTGAAAGACATAAGTACTTCTGAAATGGAAAGTTCTCAAAGCACAGTGCTAAATGTCTGAAACTTCAAACTTCTGCCTGTATAACACTTGTTCTCTGGATATACTGAAGTCAAGGGCTGTCACTCTGGCAACTTTCACCAAGAAGGCAAAAAACAACATTTAATCTCTCTTTTTTTAAGAGTCTCTGCCTCGCTCTAAACCTCTTGGTGTTTAAATTATTTAATTAATGTATTTATTCTGCAAGTCTCCGTGGTAGCAAGGGAAGCTTGTCTTCCCTGGTATTTCTGTACAGCAGTATGGAGAAAATCAGCAGCCTTTCTTATTATGGTATAAGCTCCTTATTGACTGTCATCCAAGGTTATAATGCTTTGTCTGTGGCATAAGAGTCATTAGGGAGAAAGTCTTGGATCTCAGATCATATTTTAATTGTCTGTTTTAAACACGCTGGGGTGGTAAGATGATGAATTGTCTCGGTAGTAGTCGCATCTTTGTCTGTCGTGTAATAGTTTACCACTGTTTCTTTAAAAAATGGAAATTAATACATATGGTTGTTCTTTTATAGATGCACTGTTTGCACTTCTAGCTGTAGCTGTTTTAGTTACAGCACCCCTTCCAGCTAGTAATCTTGAAGCGCTTTACATGCTCTTCTGAATTAAACCTCCTTCTTTCACCCATAGATGAAGTGGGAAAGGTGTTGTTTCTTGCCTGAGAAGAGCAAAGGGGAAATGGTCAGGTTTTTTGCTCATGTTGAAACCCCCAGTTTACACTCTTGGAGATGAGAATGTATGTTTATGTAGCAAAATCAAACCCACTTTTTGCTGCACAACAGTGCACATTGGGTTTTGATGTGATATGTTTGTTGTTCTGTGACTGTTAACTGCATCAGACAAGAACAAAGCACAGAAAAGTATGTAATGATAAAGATAAACAGATTCATAGGTAGTGGAACACTTCAGAAGTACAAGAACTTAAGCTATATCCAGAGACAGTTTTTACAGTAAAAGTACTTAAAAGCAACTGCTTTGTTTTGAGTACATTGCCCATCTTAAAGCATTCTGATTTTTTTCCCTTATTTTATATTCTAAGCCTATCTTTTCCACAAGTTGAACAACAACTTGTTTTCCAAGGTCACAACATTGAAACAGCACTGATTCCCCTTCCTGTAAATCTGAAAAGAAAGTGAAACTTGAGTCTGAATCGAGTCATATGACAGGGAAGCCTTTGAAAGTAAAAGGGATCTGGAAGTTACTGAGGTAAAGCAGCCACTAACCACAGATGGCTAATTATCAGTTGCAGAGTTGTGTTGAGACATGAAACCTTTGAATGATTAAGCCATGTCCTCAGCTAAAGAATAAAGAAATAGCAAGGTGCATGAACAGTAAAATGAAGGGGTTTCTCCTTGTCCTGAACTGGGAAGGGTAATATAAATGAAGGGAAATGGAATAAGCTGCAAGAGTCCTTAATCTGTGTCCCGGAGCCATGCTGGGTGGTCTGTACCTCTATCTGTGTCTCACTTACCCACCAGTAAAATGGAAATATTTTTTCCTGCCCTCAGAAGGCTACTAGGAAAGAAAACTTGATCAGATTTAGCCAGGCTCAGACATGCTTGAAAAAAAAACACCATGTAAATATAGCACATAGATCCCCCAGTTGCTGCCTTGTTTGTATTTTTCCCTCTGTGCATGCTTCATGTTCCTGGAGCTGAGGCGAGTTCCAGAGCTAGCATGGGTCTGTGCTGCTGGCAAAACAAAGCAGGTGCAAATTATGGTGGAAATGAAATAGCTGGTGCTTGGAGGCGGTGGAGTGCCCAGTTCACCTCAGGGTATATGTCTGCGTTCACAAAACACGGCTGTCACGCACACCCTGATTCATTAGATGTGTTATCCAGCAAACAAGAAGCCTAATCATATTTTAGCAGGAACATTCTTATGATAAACCCTGCTTTAGTGAAACTCCTCACATAGTGCAATTTCTCCCGGCCGTGTATATTACACGGTGAAGAAAAGCTACCCCGCTGCGTATCAGAAGGCTGTAATTTCATTTAGGGGTTCTATTGACATCATAAACTGCAAGAGCAGAGCTCAAGTGGCTATTTAAGTCATAGGAACTTCAGACTGAAATTACTGCCAGGCAGTAACCAACCCTCCCCCCACGGGCCCCTGTGTATGTATGTACTTTGTGTTTTCATCCCTCTGCCTATAAATAATAAATCTCTTCAGTGGCTTCAGAAGAGAATGGATCCAAAATACCGGTGTTAGCCGCCACCCTCCCCATTGGTGGCACCTTCCTGACAGGCAGGGGAAGGAGCAAGAGTTCCAAGCCGAAGTGCCTGGAGATGGCTCCACTTTGGCTTGAGAGACATTGGCTGGCTGTGAGCAGCAGAAGGTGAATGCCGCCGTGCTCACTGGAGAGGCTGTTTGTTGCCATCATAGCAGACATACCTGACCTTTCCCACTCGTAAGCCGTAGATAGTGGCCCTGGCACATGGGAAGATAAATGCACCGTGCCACCTGCGATGCGCCAGGCTACAGCCTATCTCCTATTTATACTGCATCTCACTTAAATTGCTCACCGCAGCCCCAGCACTGCCCTGCTGCTGGGAGAGGGCCTGGCTCTTCCCCAGGTCTGTGCCTGGGAAAGCAGAGATGGACTTCTCAGTGGGACAAAAGAAAAAGCGATGTCTCCATTTTTTGTTTTAGGTAATGCACAAAGCAGCAATTGCATTGACAGAAGGTCATAGATTTCATCTATATGGGCTTGTTTCAGGAAAAGAGTGAACTCGGGGAGCATTTGCTCTTTGTCAGGAAAGTGAGACTAACCATTCATTAGGGCTTTTCAAGGAACCTCAGATTTAAGCCAGGCAAAGGAATAAACTTTCAGTAGGACAAAGAAGAATCATTAGTTTTGTGTGCTGCAGATACCCAGCACAGGCTTTTTAATTTGACTATCTGAAAACCAAAGCATCTCAAGTTCATGTAAATGTTAATCTTTGTTTCCTTTATCCTCATCTTTTTTTTTTTCCAGATAGTGGCAAATAAGTATTTTTTGTCCTCAGTGTTTCCGAGAACATGGGGTGCAAGATCGATGTTAAATTACCAGTGGGAACAGAATATTTATGTTCTCTGAACCAGTTTGTCCCTTCTTACATTTCATCTAGCAGAATGATGGTTCACCATGGTAAATTTTAAAAAGCACTCAGTTACATTATTGGTGTCTCCATTCTTTATAAAGGAAACTTTCTTTTGCTTTTGGACCTAGCTTTGCCCTGGAAAACCAATTAAATTATTGCCTCTCCTTTCTTTAAATGCCACCAGCCTGTGATTTCTGAGACCATGGTAGGGCATAAATGAAACAGCAGCTTTGAAATTAAAGAGACAAGGTTTATATAGTTATTAGACGTGGCAGTCGGCAGTAGCAGGGCAGATTTTTCTGGTCCGAAGGTAAGCCGTTCACGTTTGCATTTCATCTGACTGTGAGCAATAAACTGCACTTCTGAGTCTGGAGAGGCAGTTATCCTAGAGAATGTGCTTTCCATATTCCATGAGAGCAGCTCACACACAGTGCAAATGAGAGAAGCAAATTCTAAGCTCTGTGTTGCTGACTCTGTGGGGGCTAAGGGTGCAGGTATCAGTAGCATCTCTACTCCTGTCCAAAAAAGCTCTAGCCAGGTCTTTTTGTGCCATTTGTTACCCACTTCTCTCTGCTTTATGGACTTCTGAACCTTGTTATGACTGAAGTGACTATGGTGGCTGTGTGCATACTGCAAGTGTGAAAAAAAATGAAGTCCACAAGCTGTGGGTAACAGCAGATCCCACAATACAGTGAAATCAAAATAGGATGTTCTATGCCAAGACATGGAATTCTCATGGTCCTTATCTCTGTATGGAATAACTGGAAGTGGTTACAGTTTCCTTCATTTAGTATAACTGAATGTATCAAGGGCTGAATATCTTCAGCGAGATATTGACTGCTTGATGGCATGCATCCTAATTTCAGGACATGATGTCCTGGCACGAAGATAGGGTAGCCTTTTGTCCCACTGAGTCTTGAGTGCCTGAAATCTAAAGCTATGTTACTGTATTGGTGTCTGTCCAACAAAGATGTGTGTTCTACTTGTACCATGTGGAAAAATGAATAAAATATCTAAAGTTAAAAAACAATCCATAAACACCATATGCACATACATACTGCATGCACAACTTCTCTTTGAAAATATTACAATGGGACACCCTTCCAGATTCTGGTTGTGAAAGACTCTAACTTAATTTCTTGTACAGGTTTTCAGTCAAAAAATAACTGCAACAGAGTCTGTTTTCTTTCAAATCAGCAAAAGTTATGTAGAATGGAGAGTGATCTTTAAAAGGAAATATCAATCTGTCTGTCTAACAGACAGTGCTTCTAAAGCTACCAACCACTCAACTTTTAGGTGCCAAAAACTAATTCATGCTCTGGGATACTGAGGCAGAAACTGGTGAGGTGACTAATACAATGCTATGCCCTGATGGAGTCAGACTCTGAGTCTCCTGCTTTAGCTGCTTTTGTTAACTTGACAGAAGAACTGACGTAGCCTGTATGTGGACATGGGAGTGAGGGGCTCTGCAGGTTCCTTAGTGATGTTGTGGAGATGAAGCTTGCTGTTTCAGAGCCTCTCTGAGCAATGATACCTGGTCATAGGTGAGAAAAGGGGTTGTTCCCAGCTGTGGAGCATCAGGCTTCTTGTGGCATGTATCTTCTGAGAGCAGCAGCATTGTTTCTGCTGGATGCCTGCTCTTTCAGTACTGTCTCCTGTTTGCTCCAGTAGTACCATCATTTGTTTCTCTGGCATGCCACTGCAGTGGTCATTCAAAAACTGGAGAGGAACTGTGGCACTTGGCTAGGAATGAGACAAATGACGTTGCTGCAGTAGAGAAAGAACAGAGAATACCTGATGTGCTCTTTCTTCCCAACCCTAAGATGTGCATCTGGGTTTGATATTAGATAGGATCACTGAGGGTAATTGTGATCGGCAGTTTTTACTTTCTAATGACTTAAAATGACCTATGATGTATTAAGCTCATCAGTGTCACTCCATAGCATGGCTTCATTGTGAAACTTCCTGCCTCCACTAGAGTGAGGGGCACTAGTGATACTGCTTTATCTGTATTGCTGCTTTAAGTGTGTGGTACCCTGCCATGTAGGGGATGCTACAGCTGGCTTTACTTTGGAAATATTATATCAATGGGCCTTGCTGCTCCATAAAATTGACTGCTCTGTAGAGCAAAGACACAAATACAAGCGCAACCTGAGTCATTGGCTGTGTTTGGATGTGGGTTTGCATACTTTTGTGGGCAAAAGATGTATATTTGACAAGAGGAAGGCTAATTCTTCTCTGTCAGTCAGTGGAAGGGAGAAGGTTTAGTGAGAAGATATCAGATGGGCTTGAATGAATTTTGTAATTCTGAACGTATCTAGGAAATAGAGCTGAATGATGTATAGAGAACTTCTCTGTCAGTGTGGAAAATTAGAGATTTGAACAAGATGAGTTTAGTACTGAAATGGAAAGGGAAGAAGTTTATGATTAATAGGGTCTGGTAGAGAGAGCATACTTAGATACAATTTTGGAGGCTTAGGAAATGATCCTTGGGTAGGTGTGGGTCTGAGGGCTTAAGGGGAGAGGAGTGGCCCCACAGAAAACCCCACCTGGACTGCCACTTATCGAAGACCCAGAACTTTTACACAACAGACATAAAATGGAAGAGGTAAATCTTCAATTTCAGAGATTCAGGGCATCTTTTAAAATATTTTACAAGGTTGAAAAGATGAATCAGGAATAAAATGTTTGTTGAGCTGAAACAGGCTTTTGGTTCGTCTCATCTTTAGTCCTTCATCCAAAGCGACTACTGTCAGTTGTTTCAGGGCAACACATTTCCCTTCTGGCTACGGCATTTACCCAGCTAAATGCTGGACATGGAGGCCAGGTTTTCTCACCCTTGCAGTACTCACCCTCTATCCTGAAACATCAGTTTGTTAAATTAACTTATAAATGGCAAAATATGCAGATAGAAGAAATTTGTCTCATCTTACAAATGCAGCTCATAGTCATTAAAATTAATCGTTGGCCTGTGAGGAAAACATTAAGAAAAAATCATTTTGTAGAAACTAACAGAAAAGGGTAAGATTCACAGCTCACTTGTTATCTTTATTCTAGGCAAATAATTAGCTGTTTTATTATATTCTAAGGAACTTCAGAAACTCAGGAATGGTGAGGTTCTGTATATTTTGTGCTATGCACTTCTGTTTTGAAATTTTCCTTCACAGTGAGGATTAATTCTCCTCTGAACACCTTTCTTTGTTTTTTTTTTTCTTTCCCTTCCCTGTGTAAGAGAAAGGCCGTGTTCCCATACTGGTTTTTTTCTGAATCAAATTATCTGTGTGAAGTCAGCAAACACAGAATAATTACTTCTAATACAGAATTTGCAATGTGGAAGCTTTATTAGAAATGGGGAAAGTGCAACTCTGGTCCTTGCCTGCCTCTCTCCAGAGTCCACTTCCCTTTAGGTGGCACTCCCACGTTAACTTTTTCACGACCCGAAACCGCTCTTTGTGCTCTGTCATCTATGTCTTGAAATATGATGGAGAGACTTAGAAATTATATTAATTGTGGTGTCCACATCCTCTCTTCATTATAAGTTGAAAATTGCTGTTCAAATATTTCATAATCAAAAATGAATCCCAGTCTACCTGTTCCAAATCATATATTACGCCCTCTGGGAATGAATCCCAAATCCCTGTTACAATTTGGATGCTCTCTCCTCTGGGTATTGACTACAAATTCTGGTTATTGTTCACATACTTTGTCATAGGGGGAATTAATCTCAAGTTCCCCTTTACTGTTCTGGGACTGAAAGCTATCTATAATTAAGATTTTTCTATTAAGTGGATATTGATGATTACCTTTTCCGTCTACATTTTTGGGGTTATCTTCTGGCAGAAAAACTTCATCTCAGCTCATGGAGAGATTTTTTTCATGCTGAGTTTTCTGATCACCAATTTTCAGGCCACTGTGATTGCAGGCATTTTGCAGGAGCTGGTGGCATAGCTGGAGTGTTTTCTAATGTTGACATTGGGTAAGGAGACCCAAGGACTCAGCAAAGTGGAGCAAATAGGACAGCTGACTAAAACCAGAAGCGTTCAATCAGATAGGTAGAGGAAGATGTGAGCATGTGGTTTAGTCATTGTGAAACCCTCTACAACTGAAAACCAGTTGCCACGTGAAATCACAGCAATTATGTAGAAGGGAGGAATAATTTGTCCTCCTTTGCAGCAGAGGGTAGCATGAAAATACTGTGGAGAGAGGTAGCAGTGTGAAAACAGCAGTGAGACCCTGTGTTTTTGATGTGTGAATCTGCGTTCTGTCTGATTAGTTCCAGCAAGTTTGACTACAAAAACAACTGCTTTTATTTCCATGTAGCTACAGTCATTTTCCATATAACGATGCAAACACAGAGGAGAAAAGTCTTCAGTTCCATAGCTATGTCTATCCCTCTTTCTTCACGGGTGGAAAATTGGATCAGAACAGCCCTGAATTTCAGAGAAGTTGGAATCCGGACCTAGGTTTTCGTGTTTCAGACCCACCGCTGCTGCTAATAGACATAGTGTTTCCAGTGGCAACAGTTGGCTCACTCATCCTTTCACACTTCAGAAGAGATCCCCGTTTCCTTTTTCCCCCCTCTTCTTTAGCAGTGGGCAGCCGTGCAACCTTTTGATCATACCGACTTTGTACATTGCATGACTGAACTCAGCTATGCCAAACATCCTTTTAGAAAGTTTGACATTTGTACCATTTGAAAAAAGAGAGGGAGAGAGAAGGAGAGAGGAGGAAGAATGAATCCTGGCGGCTTCCTCCTGCCCTTTTGATTAAGAGTGCAGTAAGTCAGCAGAAGAGGTGGAACTTTTAACAAGCAGGGGTGTGTGTAAGCCTCTTGTGATCTGTGGTGTGTACACACAAGCACACAGAGGAAGGGAAAGACAAAGATGGAAGGTAGACAAGTCATCAGAAATGACTACAAGAAAGTAATTTATGGGAAGTGTACAGTGACAATCAAAGAGACTATGTAAGATAAAGGAGAAGGCCTGTGATACTACTCTAAACCTGGTGAAGGAGGCTAACCTCAGGAACTAACATGAGCCCTTCTAGACCTAGTAATTTTAATTCTGTTATGCCTTTGTTTCTAATTCCCTTGTAATTACCTTTTCTCTCTGTTTTTTCTATTCTGTTACTTCTATTCTATTCATTTCTATTTCTATTTCTTTGTATTTTATTCAGTTCCATTTCTTTTTTTGTTCTTTTCTATTTCATTGAATTATATTATGCTCTATGATCAGTTTTGTGTAAGCATTAATACAGTTCTTCCAAATTTTTGCCCACCTTTGTTCTCCCAGTCTTGGAGATGGTGCAGATTTCATGGAACTGAAATGACTGTTGTAACATTGGCATGCAAAGACAGCAGAAACAAGACTTAGCTATGCTAGTGTTTGCAAAGGAAGGCAGCAAGAGAAGGTTATTGCCTAACTTTGGACAAGTCATAAGACTTTGTTATGTCTTTTAAGTCAATACTTTCATTTACTTAAAATGCCAAAGGCTCATTGGGGAGGGGTGGGGAGGGGGGAATGTCCTAGGCTTGCAACAAGTTAGAAAACTCAGCTTGCTCCCTTCCCAATTTGGTCACTTAGAATTCCACTACATTTTAGAAATTTTATCTTCCTCTTTCTATTCCTTCAGAAAAAAGACAAATCTCCCAAGAAAGGTTTTATTACTGGTCTTGGGGTAGATGGTGTTTGCATTGCCTGGGGATACACTCCATAGTCTAGGGAGAGATGTGTCCAATGGGCTCTGTGATAGGCCTGCCATGCCTGAGCATGGACTCAGGATGTGAAGTGACCCAGAGGAGCATCATCATGTTGGTATGGCAGATACTCTGGCTAATCAACCCTTGTGAAGAGCTACCCCATCCGGCATTCCACTTAATTCTTTAAACTGAAGTAGATCTCTGCTGAGCTATAGAATCATAGAATCAATAAGGTTGGAAAAGACCTCAAAGATCATCAAGCCCAACCTGTTGGTCACCCAAGACCTCAGGACTACTAAACCATGGCACCAAGTGCCACTTCCAATCCTCTCTTGAACGCCTCCAGGGATGGCGACTCCTGGGCAGCACATTCCAATGGCTAACAACTCTCTCAGTGAAGAACTTTCTCCTCACCTCCAGCCTAAACCTCCCCTGGTGCAGCTTGAGACTGTGTCCTCTTGTTCTGGTGCTGGTTGCCTGAGAGAAGAGACCAACCCCCACCTGTCTACAACCTCCCTTCAGGTAGCTGTATAGAGCAATGAGGTCTCCCCTGAGCCTTCTCTTCTCCAGGCTAAACAATCCCAGCTCCCTTAGCCTCTCCTCATAGGGCTTGTGCTCTAGTCCTCCAACCAGTCTCATTGGTCTTCTCTGGGCACGTTCAAGAGTCTCAATATTGGCTTTTGCAGAGATATTTTTACATCTGCCTTCAGTACTACAGTGCTGGCCTTTGCTGAAGATGTGCTGCTTAACTGAATGCATTACTGGGTTAGTATTTTCTGATAGCTCCTCAGTGGCTATTTTTTAAGAGAAGAGAGGAAGGAAGAAGGAAGAAAGGAAAAGAGGTGTATGAGGAGAAATAGGAGGCCAGAAGGGGCTCTTTAAAAGTCCTAAAGAAAAAGCAGTGCATGTTTTAAAGTTTGCAGTGATGTATAAAATAGTTCCCAGCATGAAAATCTATATTGGTTTTTTTACTTTGTTTTTATAAGGATTATTCTCAGAATAGAGACATTTTGTCTTTTCATGTTCTTAACGGGTTATGTCGTCCACTCTTACACACATGTGCTCTGTCTTCTCTCCATCTGTCAGCAGAGAATGGTTACTACTTCATCCAGGTCATTTGTAGTGTTACAGGAAACAGGTAATGATTTTGGAGGCCCTGATGCACTTCTGGCGGTCATGGAATGTGGGATGATAGGGAATACATGCTTTGGGTGGTCACAAGAGTGGATAACACAAATGGCTTGCTCTCATACTACTGTGATGCTGGTGATTCCCACACATGCAAACCTACAGTACCGTGTTGTTTGGAAACCTAACATCTCCTAAATCATCAGGAGCTGGAGGTTACCATTAGATTCTTTGTCCTCCTTTCCACTTGGCTTCTCAGAAAGGTAGTGTAATTTTTAATAAATAAATAAAGTTATGCTTTTGCCTTGGTAAAGGTAGTCACAAATAACCTGACCGACAAGATGCTGTGAAAACAAACTTTTCTTTCACATTGCTTATGCATGTGTCACTCACAATGAGATTTTGTAGCTGCTGTGGTCAGCAAATACTCATGTGGCCACAGACAGAGGGCTCTAAGGGGACAGGTTTTTAGTGAGGAATGTTGACTTTCTTGCAGTGGAAGTGTAAGCTGGAGATCCACAGGTTCTAGCTGTGCCACCAAGAGGCTTTCACTTCTTAGCTTTGCATACATCACTCCCGTTGCTTGCCAGGGTTTTCTCAGCTTGTACAGATTTTCCTGCGACAGTCCTGGCCATTGTGGTGGTGGCAGCTTCCTCTTGTCCATCAGCATTGTCAAATGGATGTTTTTTTGAGGGGGAAGGAGGCAGCTAGCTGGTAGCTGTGTTTGTTGGTGATCACCTCACTCAGTGTCATTGCATTGAAGAGGGATCCTGTAAAACAGCCCAAGGGTATTGGGGACGGTTGAGCCTTGTGGGAATCGGTGCCTGTGCCTCTGGGAACAAGGAAGCAAGTGGCTTGCAGAACACCACTTCCAAATGGCTGTGTACAGAGGGGCTTGCCAAAGCTGTATTTTTAATGCAGTTGGGTATAAATGGCTCATTTTTACCTCTGCATACATCATCTACATCATCCCTTCACTTCCTTCCTCTTTAAGTGATGTCTTATGCATAGATTTGTCATTTACGCTCCGACTGCATTTTGCATTATTACATTTTAATGATATTTGAAGTTCTTTCATACATATTTGAGTTCACTGATATAAATGGAAAGAGAGAAATAATCAGCATACTTGGTTTATCTGATGACATAAAAATGTTATATCATAACTTGGGCAATCTCTTGGATAAGATCAAGCATGACATCAAGTATTAAGAGAGGGTCTAAGTACAGCTGTCTATCTGAATGGAAGTCATTGTGCCCCTGTACTCTGCATTGGTTAGGCCGTACCTTGAGTACTGTGTCCAGTTCTGGGCCCCTCAGTTTAAGAAGGACATTGAGACACTTGAACGTGTCCAGAGAAGGGCAACGAGGCTGGGGAGAGGCCTTGAGCACAGCCCTGTGAGGAGAGGCTGAGGGAGCTGGGATTATTTAGCCTGGAGAAGAGGAGGCTCAGGGGTGACCTCATTGCCCTCTACAACTACCTGAAAGGTGGTTGTAGCCAGGAAGGGGTTGGTCTCTTCTCCCAGGCAACCAGCACCAGAACAAGGGGACACAGTCTCAAGCTGTGCCAGGGGAAGTTTAGGCTCAAGGTGAGGAGAAAGTTCTTCACAGAGAGAGTTGTTAACCATTGGAATGTGCTGCCCAGGGAGGTGGTGGAGTCACCATCCCTGGAGGTGTTCAAGAGGAGATTGGACATGGCACTTGGTGCCATGGTCTAGTCACGAGGTCTGTGATGACAGGTTGGACGTGATGATCCTCGAGGTCTCTTCCAACCTTAGTGATACTGTGATACTGTGTTAGGATTATTCAAAGTTAGGGTTATTCAAAGTCAACAGCTGAACTTTACACCTGGGCCTGTGACCAGCCCTAAGTGGTCCTGCTTTGCAGAGGGGTTGGATTCTGTGCTCTCTGGAGGAACTGGGAGGAACCCAGTCCCTAGCATTCTGTGATTCTATGATTCGACAGTTTGGCCCTAGTTGTACCAATTCTACACCTTAAGCTTTGTAACTCATGGGTTTGCTTAAAACAAAACTGAGATCTGAGTGGCCCTTGACCTTTTTTTTCTGGTAAAAATTAACACCTTCTGTATTGCCTTTGTTTGAGGACGCTCAGCATGATCTAGAGGGTCTAACCTCCTCCACCCCGTATCTCCTGCCGATTTACAATCTGTTATAATCTATTAGGAATCTTGAGGCTTGAGGGCAGAATTTTGTGCAGGGATAAAAGATGCTTTCATGTTAGTGCTGTGGGATATATTTTTTTTTTTTTTTTAATTCTTTCTCTCCTTCTCCATTTCATGAAAATTCATTAATCTGTGACATTTAAAGACTCTGTCTGAGAGGTGTCTGGAGCAGCGGCCGGCTGCATACATCAATAGTTTCTCAGAGTCTGGCACTCTGTCAATATTTGGGGGCCTCAGTAACAGCACTTAAATGCACTGCCTGCCAGCCGTCACGCTCTTAGCGTGTCTGTGAGAGTCTGAATGAGCGGATATTAGCGCGTCAAGTCCCTTCACAACTGGCAACACTTTAGAGACAAACCGCTTGGTAGGTATCTCTCCTCTTCCCTCCCCTCCTGTTTTCTGGCATGTCTTCTTTGTTTATCTGATGTGATTTATGTATTTACACACAAATATGCATCCTGTGAGAAGGCATCGTAAATCCTGAGGCTAGAGGTGGTATTATAGCATCATCTATATAACAATGGAAATGGACTGGAGCTGGATTTGGACCCAGAACCAGATTAAGCTTGGGTTGACTCCCAGGCCAGTTTGAGTCAGGAACAGAGTTTTGTTTGGATTTCACAGTGCCAGAATCTTTAGAGTTTAGTTCCAAATAATGAGAATCTTGGACAAAAAATTTACAGGAAGTGCTACTGTGGCAATGTTTCAACCAGCTCCAAACCAGAAGTGGAAAACAAGCCATTTCAAGACTTGGGTTGCATTCAAATCAAAACTGTTAGAGCAGGTTCAGAATCCAGACCTTCTGTTCCTTTTTTAATCTTATCCCACTGCATAAATTGGATTTACAGCTGAATATTACTCTAGATTACCCATGAAACCTCCCTTTTCAGTGGAAAAAAAAAATCAGGGAAGCAAAATACAACTTTGTCTTCTATCCCTTATTGGAATAGGAAGCACAGTAAACGACATTTACATTCACAGGCATTTATTGCTGTCGTGTGTGTCCTTGTTCCTCCTCCCTTTTTATTTGGTTGAAATGTTATGGCCAGAAAGTAGTGAGTGTCTTTTATCATGCAGTCATGTTTATTTTCTTTTTACCTGTTGTGCTTCACCTCTTGCTTATTATGTTGCTAGATCTATGGCTCGGAAGCCAGGTTGTCCAGAGAAGTGAATGTTCACTTTGTGTGGAAGTTTAGACTGGTGTTTTAGAGCTGACTTGTAGGCAGAAAGAAGGTCGTGAAACTGTCTGAATGCTTCCATTTCTAAGTCTCCTTGGAACAGTCGCTTTTTTCATGCAATTTCGTGCCGTATGTACCAAAAGCAGATAAAGGGCTGGGCGCAGAGTGAGCCCTCTGTTAGGAACGTTTTCCTGGCTGAGTTTTGGGAACAAAGAAGAATAAATCTGAACTCAGCAGCTCTTTGAAACCACTTCCTTATCATTGCTGCTTCACAAGTCCGGCAACACCAACCAGTGCCCCTCGGCTGTGACCTCTAGCACATCCTTCAGTGCTAGCATGAGTCAACAACTTCCTAATCCTTTTGCAATAACATCCAGAAACTTTTTCATTTTTTTTCTATAAACTTCCAACCTTCCCCTGCTAATACTTGCAAAAATTTGGCACGAGAACAAAATAGACAAAATTATTCTGCTAGAGCTACCTTGCAAGAGTAAGTTGGCAACAAAAATAGCTAACTACTGCTTCTCAATCATTTCTTTGCTCTTTTTAGCACTCTCTTATCTGCTGCCTTTATCTTGTTTTTTCCTTTACTCCAACTACAGCTGCATCTGATCTCCATTTTCCCGTTTCTGTCCCTAGAACACCTGCAGTTGTACAGTGTTTGTCACCTGTTGGAAAAAAAGGGAAACCCTGTGAAAGTTTACAAATGTCTCCATAGAGGCAGTGAGTAACAAGGGATGCATTTATCCCTGCTTTAGGCGAAGCAGCAGAGGGAAAATAAACAGGCTCAAGGCTTCTGTGAATATTGGAGATGTGTCTGGCTAGATGGCAGCAATGGCCAATAAGTACAGACAGTCGACAGGGAGGAGGATTTATTTTTAATTATAGTAATTGCTCCCTTAGCATGGTGTGGGGGCACTCATTAAGTGGAGGGGAATGGCCAGCTGCACGTACTGCCCTTAGAGCGTGATTGCCTTGGCACTGACCAATGCAGTCTCTATGCCTTGAGCAGTTCCCTGGCAGGAGCTTGAGGGTGAGGTGCAGCCACAGGGGTTGTGACATGACCACAAGTGTCTCCTAGAGCTGAGCAGCAGCCCCAAGGATGGTGAAAAATAGCATGGGGTTAAAGCTGCAGTGGGACTCTAGGATAACTGGGGCACCCAGGATCAGACCCACACAGCAGGAATAATCATCCTGTATGCTCTACAGTTGCTCTTCCTCAGTCTGTACTCTGTGCTGCCTTTTACGGTCTCAGCAAAGTAACACAGGAGCTTACTCTAACCCACGCACCTTTTGTACCCAGGGAGCACATCTCAAGACATAATGGGGCACATTTGCAACTCTGTCCCCAGTGTTTTAAAAACGTGACTGACTTTACTGTCAGTGACAGCTCTGTGTTCTGTGAGAAGCCTCCCTACCCCCAGCCCTGATGAGTGCTGCCTGGCAAAGTTGGAGAGTTTGTGATGTTGCATTCGTTTCCATTTCTATTTATCTCTTAATGAGCAGTAAAGTTTTCTCTTGACTAAGCATGGTGACTTTGGGAGATGCAAGGGGTGTTTAGCACAGAAGCAGGCAGACCTCTTCCCTTCAGCCTCACAGCTTGCTTCCACCTCTGTGCAGACACTGAACTTGGCATTTCTCATTCCTGCCAGTGACAATTGCGTGCCTAAAGCCCTGCACAGAGAATCTGGATGTTGCTTCAGAGGCTTTCCACTAAGCAATTCTTTCAATCCAGCTGCCTTTCTTTCCCTTAAGAGATGAGAGGATTTGTCCCTAAATAATGGGGTTACAGAAGTGCTGAGGGGGATCATGGGTTTTAGGCTTCATTCAGTACATATCTCTGTTGGTTTCTTAGAGCCAGAAGGGAGATGCTTTCTTTGAGCACTGAAATGGATGAAGCAGGAAAAATCTGGACTTCTTGGCCATTCATATTTTACCTCTATTAATGAGTAATTAATTAAAAAAGAAGTTGATGCTCCTGTAATGGGCTGCTAAATATATGCAAGTGAAGCTATT
Organism: Dryobates pubescens; assembly: GCF_014839835.1. Classification (NCBI taxonomy): domain Eukaryota; kingdom Metazoa; phylum Chordata; class Aves; order Piciformes; family Picidae; genus Dryobates; species Dryobates pubescens. Next base: position 35,749,292 of record NC_071619.1, on the reverse strand, counting down.
GGCATTAAAAAGGGATTTGACTGTAGTTGAGCAGTTATTTATATTACAGTAAATCATTTAGAGTCATGGAATGGTTTGGGTCGGAAGGGACCTTAGAAGATTGTCTATTTCCAACCCTCCTGCCTTAGGCATGAACACCTCTCACTAGACCAGGTTGTCTCAAGGCCTCATCCAGCCTGGCCTTGAACACGTGAAGGCACCCTTGGGCATCCTGTAAAGTATTTCTTCCTAATATCCAGTCCAAATCTACCCTCTTCCAGCTTCAATCCATTCCCTCTCATCCTATCACTACAAGCAGACCCTCCCCAGCTTTCTTGTGGGCCCCCTTCCAATACTGGAAGGCTGCTATGAGATCTCCCTGGAGCCTCTACTTCTCCAGGATGAACAGCCCAAGTTGAGATAAGCTACCTATTGTGTTAGGACAGCTATAGAAGTTGCATCTAACCTCAATGAGCTCAGAGATGGCACAAAGTGTGGACAGGGAGACAACCATAAAGAAAATAATAATTCACCTTGGATTGTCTCAGTCCAGAAGGTGGGAAGGAGATATGATTCTTTTGAACATTCCTGTGAGTGTAATTAAGACACAAGCAAGGTCATATGTCAAGACAAGACTATTTATTAAAGAAAGAGAGAATGGAGCAAACAAAACAAAGAAAGAAAGAAAAGGGAGAGAGAGGAAAAGAGACAATGGAGAAAGAGAGAGCAGAAGAGATAATTACCACCACATGGTCCTTCTTTAGTGGTGGTGGCAGGGAGAGATCTCCTAGGCTGCTGCCTCCAGCATGAGATGTCCCTGGTGACATTCTACACCCAGTAAGATGGCAGAGCCCAGGGCTTTTATTATGTTCCTGGTTCATTCATTGTAGCTCCACCTGGCTCACATTAAGAATGCATATGTGGACTTCCAGGGGTGACTTCCAGGAGGTCTTTCCTGTGTGCTTGCAGGGGTCAGAGCAGAGTGGCCTCTGCCTCTCTTTGCTGTCCACTGTCCACCACACCCCCTGAGCAGTTGCCATCTCCTTGGGCAGAGATGACACACCAGGCAGGTCATTCAGGATGATCTTATCTTGTTGAGACACTTCTCAGTTCTTAACTCAATCATTACAATCACAAGGTGATTTACATTCAGGAGAGGATTCCCTCATGGATGCAAATTCATGGGCTGAACTGAGAAGTGATTGTAGACCCTTTGCTTTCCTTTTTCTTCTTCCATTAACAGCCAGTCGACTCACAGTTCAGCCCTTAGAAGGGCAATGGAGCTGGTGAAGGGTGCAGAGAACAAGTCTTATGAGGATCAGTTGAGGGAACGGATTGTTTAGTCTGCAGAAGAGGAGGCTGAGGGGAGACCTCATTGCTCTCTACAACTACCTGAAGGGAGGTTGGAGTGTGGTGGGGGTCAGTATATTCTCCCTAGTATCAGGTGACAGAATGAGAAAAAATGGCCTGAAACTGTACCAGGGGAGGCTTAGGTTGGATATTAGGATATATTTATTTGTTTATTGAAAGAATGGTCAGGCATTGGAACAGGCTGCCCAGGGAGGTGGTTGAGTCAGTTTTCCTGGAGATGTTCAAGAAATGTGGGGACATGGTGCTTCAGGACACTGTTTAATGGCCATGGTGGCCTTATGTTGATGGTTGGACTTGATGATCTAAGAGGTCTTTTCCAACCAAAACAATTCTATGATTTAGATCTGGGTAAAACTGTTGAGTTTAATGTTATATTTACTGGAAACTGCTTGCCTCAGATACAGATTAGCCAAAACTATGAGGAAAAAAAATAAAATAAAACCAGAAACTGGGAAAAAAAATTAAAAGAAACATGTTGGGAAACTGAAAACTTTTGTTTTGATATTTCCAAGTAAGGTTTCTGGATTTGTCTTTGTTAGTTTCTGTGTTCTCAGTTTGGACAGCTAGCCAGATAAATCAGTTATGTGCACAACTGTAATTCTGATTAGAATGTTGGGCCCTGGGGACTTGGGCTATAGATTTTAATACAGTACATATTTATAATACCAAGTACAGTCATGGTACACCCTCCAGGTGATGTTCTCTGCAGTATGCAAGGCTGATGCTGGTTTTGGCTCTGGTTGAAAGGCTCAGATGTATGTCCTGTATGATCTTCCTGAAATGAAAGACTTCTTCCAATGAACCAAACTGGTCTGGTGGAGAAAGATGGCTGCAGGATTGCTAGGCTTTGACTGATAAGTCCCTGAAGATTAGGACCAGTCTTTCAGGTCTGGTAGAGGACCATTCAGTGTTCATTTCCTTTGGCTGAAGAACCATAACTTTAGGAAGCACTGGTGCCGGTTCTGATCCAATAGTCTAGGTGCAGAATGACTTGACCAAGCCCTCTCTCACACCCCATAGTTACTCTTTGGTGAGGCTAACTTTGTGCACATTTTTGGAAATTTCTTTTGACATCTGTGAGGGCCATGTATCATTTTGTCCTTGTCTCCAGAAGTCTGGAGCATTGCTGGACAAGGTGAGGGTCTGCACCAAGCTATCAGGTTTCTTTCTCCCTTCCATTACCTCACATCTAACCCATTTATACTGATAGTAGGTGGCATGAGATTCACAATCAATAGAAATGTGGCATGAAAAAAGGGTAGATAAGATGGGTAGAACTGGAGACTTGACTAGAGGAGCTGAGAGGATGCTGTAGTATGCAGAGGGATGGACAAATATTTTTACTGAGTACATATGTATGTAGGGAGTAAAGAACTTGTCTTTGGTTAGTCTTAATTTGTTCACTATTGCTGCTGTTACATTTCAGTGGTCCTAGTACTCAAACCTAAAGCTTGGAATATTCCCATGAGGTTAGGTGGTCCCTGTGAGACTTGAAGCCCCAACAGAAGGGGTACAGGATCACAAGGTTCTCCTGCTGTTATCACCAGTGCTCTGGTGTAGAAAATTGTGGAAAAGTTAATTTTTCACCTCTAGCACTTGCCGTTCTCTTTGTCTGCTGACTGCTAGTGTATCAAGCAAAGGTTTGGCTAGACCAGAGCTCAGGGTTACTTATTATCCTCATAATCCATTTCCTTTTACCAACAGCAGTGGCTTGTGGGGATGTCAGAAGGGAATGCTCACATCACTGGTAGCCTTTTCGCTGTGATCTTCATTAAGCTTTGGACCATTAGCTTAAGATGCATGATTATTTTGTTTGTTTGAACAGCAAGACAAGCAGAGTCTCCTCTGAGTGTTTCTTCCAAGCAAACCAGCATGACTGAAAACTGGGAGCTTGCCAGAAAATGTTACGTGGAATAGTAGTGGCAGGTTCATCTCAGTGTGGGCGGAGAGAGAGCTGTACCCTCTCTCTTACTGCTTCAAACACGCAGTGTCCATATGCCATAGTTGAGCTGGTTTATAGACGGAGTATGAAGGCTACTACTTCATCTACTTTGTGCAAACACCCTGCAAGTGCTGTGGAGATCTAGTGTTATGGATAGGAGTATCAGCTGTTGTCACAGTCCAAACACACAGCATCAATATTCAGTACGCTATAGACAGTCCCATTTTTCTCCTTTCTATTTAGTGCTAGTGCACAGAGCCAAATACTAAAAGGGGGGGGGGGGGGGGGGGGGGGGGGGGGGGGGGAGGGGGACGTTGGATCACATGGTTAAATTAATACCATTAATTATTTAGAAACAATCAAAGGAAATACAAGACATCTGGCTTTAAGCCCAAACAACTCATGGCACTGCTGTTGCCTTGTAACCTCATCAGCTCTTAGTCCAGTCATCTCTCTTCTTTCATTATAAACACAGGAGATGCCCCCCTCCTCCCCTTCTTTCCTGCCTTATTTCTGGCAGCTTGGAACACAGATCACAAGACTGGACTGTAGAGTTGTCTGATTTGGTGTGTATAAAGTCTGATAAAGGCATCCCTCCCCATCCCCATGGCATACAATAGCGTTTGATTACCAGTGTGCTGCAGCCATAGATTGTGTTTGTGTCTTCATCTTGGTATGGGGGACAAACTGCTGTACAAAAGAAAAATACTGTTGTTACTGCAGGGCTGAAAGTCATTAAACAAATGTGTTACAGTAAGCTGCATACAATATACAGGACAAGGGGCAACGGACACAAACTGGAACACGGGAAGTTTCACGTAAGCATAGGGAAAAACTGCTTTGAGAGCAGGCTGCTCAGAGAGGTTGTGGAGTCTCCTCTCTCTGGAAACATTCAAAACCTGCCTGGATGATTTGCTCTCAGGGATCCTGCTCTAGCAGGTGGTCCCTTCCAGCTTCTACCATTATGTGATTCTGTGGCAGTTCCTGCCCTGAAGAGTGGACAGGCTACACAGGCAGTCAGACTGGAGGAGAAATAGCCTTGCAGAAAGTGGAAGCACTTTGCCTGTGATTATGCAAGAGGACTGTGGCAGACTCAGTCCACAGACCTCAGCATTCACCTTCTCCTGGCTGACTCTAGTGGCCCTATCCTTTGTGGCCATGGCCAGATATTTTCCATTGGAATGATTTTTTCAGTGGAAAGTCTTGAAATAAAAATTGTACTTGGAAATAACTACTTTACCCAAGAAAAGTGCGAACAAATATTTCCCAACTGCTGATTCTGGAAGACTCTTTATTCTCTGGGGGTTTTGTCTCTTTTCTGGTTTTTATCTTTTCTCTGTTTCTCTTTCTGTTTGTTTTTATTTTCTCTCTTCCCTCCTCCCCCTCTTTCTCTTCTTCTTCTTCTCCCTCTCACTCTTCCACTCCCTCCCTCTCCCCTTCCCACTTCTCTCCCCATGTGGAAGAAAGACTTGCTTGGCTGGTGATTGTATCTTCATGATAAGCTAGTTCCATTTTCTCCTCATCTTGGTCTTTATTAGCATGAAAGATTTAATACAATCAAATCATGAAGTTCTCGTCTTCTGTAGATAAACTACGAGATACAACTTCCTGAAATTAGAATCATAGACTCAGTCAGGGTTGGAAGGGACCATAAGGATCATCTAGTTCCAACCCCCCTGCCATGGGCAGGGACACCTCACACTAGAGCAGGCTGGCCAGAGACTCATCCAGCCTCGTCTTAAACACCTCCTGGGACAGGGCCTCAACCACGTCCCTGGACAACCCATTCCAGGGTTATTGTGGCAAAACAAAGTTAGGGTTAGGATTCCACTTTTCTGTGAGCTGGTGAATATGGACCCATTTTGGTTACTGGCAGATGCATTGAAGCCATTTTCATTACATCTGTGTCTGTGGAGCCGCACCGACTTTCGTTTCCTTACTTTCATCTGAAACGTGCAGTTTTGCCAACTGTTCTCTTAATGGTGGCTGAGAGTTGCTTTGAAGAACTCTCATTTTATGAAAAGGCATTGAGACTTCTATCACAGTAAGGCTCTCTAGACAGTCTTTACCTACTCTTGACTACTATTTTGAAGATGCACATTCCCAATTATCTGTAAAAAAAGTACTGAAATATGCTTCCTTGGTTCTGAAAAGCTTACTTTAGACTACTGCTCTCTATTATTTGTAGTATTCCATAGCCTACACTTGTCCTCAGAGAATGAGGGCATCAGTTGAACATATTGGGTGTGATTTTGCAAAGTATGCAGTTATCCACATTTGGTTCCCACCGCATTCAGTGTGTGTTAACACTACCTTCAACAAAGGCAGTTAGACCCATGCAGAAAGCTTTAAAACCCCCCAGAACGAAACCCACCTCTTGCACCCTGGGCTATTTGCAGGCAAGAACATATGTTGCAAGTGCATCTGCTGCTTTGCAGGGTGTTTGTTGAATGGGTTTAGGCTGCTCCCTAAGTACTAGTGTAGTACATTTTGTTGCTATGATAGGTTTGGTTTTTTAATGCTGTCCCTTTAAGTTTATCATGTGTTTTCAAAGTATTGTATCTCTTGGAACTAAATTTAAACAAAAATCCTCTGTATCCAGTTAACTAAAACAACCTCTTAGATTAAGCTCTTCCAAGGTTTTGTTTATTTGTTTCCATACACTAAAGCCAGTACTTCTTATTTTATTGTCCTCAGATGTAGTTACTATGTACCATTTGTTGTTTATGTAAAACTTATATTTTTCTTTTGCTTTTTTTCTTCTCTCCCTTTACTTTACCTTTGCCTAACATCTGCATCACATCTTGATGGCAAGAGCAGCAGCGGTTGGCAGTTTCCCTCAGCTTTGCAAGAGAGAGAGAGATTTGATTGGAATGAAACCTTGCTCTCCACACAGCCAGCTTGAGCTGCAGCATTGAAAGGTATCATCTCATTTTCTATCTTGAAACCACAGATGAAAACCACAAACAGGTAGAAATCTCTGTTCCAAACCACCTTTTGATTTACAGCCAAAAAGCCTTTGGCAATACATTTTTCACTGTATCCAGTTGGAGTGGTTGCATGGCTGGTACCCACAGTATCTGTCTGTACCTGTGAGTTTGGTAAAGAAGCTAATTCATTTCAGAAGATTTGCATTGAAAAAGGTTAGCAGGGCAAAGAATTTTCTGATCTTAGTCTTACTTTTTTTTTGCCTAGAGTAGCAGAACTCACTCATGTAACTTGGTTCAGCATTGAAAATACCAATCCCAGTCACACGCTGTGCATTCTAGAGCAAAATGAGATTTGTTGAAACAGCTGTGTGTAGAAAGTCCAAATCTGCAATACAATAATAACCTGGAGGTCAGAGCTGAGATGGATGGATGGATGAAACTGTGAAGACAAAATTTGTGGAATATTCTGCTACTAATACTAATGCTTCATCCTTTGAGAGCATTAGAATTCAGAAGAATCACCTGAAATTAAGTTAAAAGGCTACCTTTGGGCTGCTGCACATGCTCCCTGTGACACACTTTCCTGAAACAGCCACTGTATGCTAATAATATGGCATTAAACGTTTGGACTCCACCCACAAAATTAGTAATGTTCTTGAAAGAAGAGTGGTGTAGGATCCTGACAACATTTAAGTCCATACATTCTTGGACATGTGTGCTCCAGTGCATGAGAGAATTAGAAAGCCCAGATATTGTTATTTTTCTTATTTCCATGCTGGGAAAGTAGGAGAATGTACATGCTGGCAGGCTGGCAGGTTTTGGCTGATGGGTAGCTGTACAGTAGAGCTATATGTTATATTTTTACATACCCTTATCTGTTCTGTTCTGTTACTGGTACTAGTGGGCTGTCATGGATTTGAATAAGCATAACTCAGAATAGATTTGGGCCATGCTATTTATATTTGTGCAGATTGCTTCATATTTGTAAAGCAATTATTTCCCGCAGATCCGTAGCATTGTCCATCGTTGTGCAGTGCTTTCATAGGTATATGTGACTGGTTAAAACACCAAATGTGTTTTGAAATGACATGACAAGGACAGCAAAAACTGCACAGTACCAGAACTATACTGGGCTGTCCTTATAATGTCCAATTAATGTGGTTGCTGGACTCTGAAGCCTTGCCAAGGCTGAATAAGTCGTGCTGTGGCCTGGTAAAAGGCAGTTTTTTCCCCCTGAAATTTCTAAAGATTTCTGTTACAGATGCTACAATGACATGAGGATACTATAAGCTGTATCTTTAGTAGCAGTAACAATGAAGGGTGTGAAGTATATCCCCAAAATCTGAAGGTGTGAATTCTAACTCATCAGCGAGCTGCGTGTGAGAATTCTATACAGTAAAAACCTCATTCTGTGCTGAAGAGGAACACTGTGAACTCCCAGCATAAAATAAAAAATGTTCTGTTCTCTACTGCTCTATCTTGAGCCAAACTTGGGATCTAAAAGCCAAGCGAAGTTCTTTCATCACCAGTCATAAAGATGCTGTAAGTCAGATTGTCCCCTCAGGCTATATTTTGACAATGTAGTAAATTGAGCTTTGGGAACTTTCTACCAGATCGAGAACTCTGTCACCTCAAAATGCAAAGCACAGATCCGTTAAAAATTCATTCTTCTGATGCAGTTTTAAAAATATATTTTGATGTTTTGACTTCTACCAGTTAGCTCCGTGCCTTATCTGATACCTTTTGTTCCCCGCCGCTGACATTAGCATGTGTAAGGGCTGGCAGAAATGCGATCTCCGTGCCCTCCCAGGATCCAGGTGAAGCTTGTGCTACGGAGTGATTCATTAGTGCAGTTTGTTAATGTCGCTAATGATCAAGCAACATCCACTCCTTTACTCCCCTGCATTTCGTTGCCTTCCCGTTCTGCTCTTATTACTCATGTCTGCACTGGAAGGTGTCATGAGCATCAGGAAGAGCTGTGTGCTCTGAATGGGATCAGAAAATGTGCTGGATTTTGTGCGTGTGTGTCAACAATTCCAATTCAGGGAGCTGTGTTGAGAGACGTAAAAAAAAAAAGCTAAGTGTTGTTTCTTGCACAAATTCAAGCCAGAGTGGTATGGGAAAAGTAGACAAATTCTTTTTTGCCTAAGTTTCAGGGAAGCTAATGAGAAGGCAAAGCTTCAGAGTTTTGATTTGAGAATTAATGTGGAGAAAAAAAAAAAATTGTCTGAAATTCTTATTGTTTTCTTCTGCCCTCCTCCCCTTTGCTTTTCTGTGTTGTGTGGTGAATATATCATGCCCAGATTTTTCAGTTGTAGCTTTGTGCTTAAAAGCAACATCCACACAATGAAGGTCTTTACTAAATTGTATTTCAGATTCTTCTCGGGAGTTTATAGTTTGGAGAGGCAGAGCTGCTTGCATAATTTCCCATTTCAGAAATGCTGTGTACTTAACGCTGTTTCTTGAAGGTCTTTTCCAACCTAAATGATTCTCTATGTTTTCCTTGGTCTTGGTGGGCCAAGACGATTCTCAATCTGTTGATCTTGGTCTCCTGAAAAGAAAATAGAGGAAGAGGAAGGAAAAACTTTGCAGTGAGGTTGTTGAGGCTGCTATGTTTAAAACCTATTGTTTGCTGGAGTTCTGAGAAGTTTTTTTATATGTTTTCCTTCTCTCTCTGACCTAATTAATTTTATGGGGTATCCCCAGGGATGTAATTTATATGACAAATGAATTACATTACAAGTTGCTGTCATGGTATGAAACCCCTTGTTTATGGTAAATTTAACATGTTGCTTTATTCTTCTTCTCTATCAAGAGCAATCTAGTGATAGTTTGTTTACTTTGTTTGTCAGAAAGTTTTGGGTGCACAGGGACTTATTGTCAGTATTAAAAAATACTAAGAAAAAAAGAGAAATGAAAAAGGAGAAACGTTCTTACAATTCAGCTGTGTTTAGCAAACAGCTTCTGAAGTGCCACTAGCTGAGAGGGAGGGCTTTTTCCTTTGACTTCTCCTTTAGAAATAGATTTATGTAGAAAAGAGTCAACTAACAATTAGTATACAAGTCTACTCACCAGTTCTCAGGCTACTGTAAAAAAAACAAAAAGACATTAGGTCTCAAGAAGGCAGTTTTAGGAAGGAAGAGCACATACTGTTTTCATTGCCGAGTTCAACACTGTCCCATTTGCATTAGTGAAGCAGTTTAACCTTTTGAAGCCCGTGGATCTTTGTGCTGTCTTTTCATGCAGTCTCTCTTTTTCTTTTTCTTTCCTTTTTTTTTTTTTTTTTTTTAACATTCACACAACCTGCTGACTTCAGTCAGATAATACACACATTAAAACGTTTACCTTGGGCTTCCGAAGCCGCACGTGCTTTTCTGAAGGCTTTAAAAAGACACGGCGGATAATTGCTGCTCCTGGTAAGAGCAGCTGGCATTTTACTAGGAATGAGAGCAGCAGCAAGTTTGCTGTAATTCTGAGGCAGAATACAAGTTTGGAATTTATGTGGATTCAAAATGTTTCCAGCAGCATTGTGGCTATGTGCTTATCCTTGAGTTTGGATAGTAACAACCTCCCCAGAAGGGTTGTGGAGTCTCCTTCTCTGGAGACTTTCAGGACCTGTCTGGATGCGTTCCTGTGTGACCTGTCGTAGGTTATATGGTCCTGCTCTGGCAGGGGGGTTGGACTCGATGATCTCTGGATGTCCCTTCCACCCCCTAACGTCCTGTGATCCTGTGAACACTGAGTTTCCTTTTCCACAGAGAATGAAATGCAAAAAACAGCTTACATGGAGATAAACCAAAAGTACAGTGCATCTTTGATGACCTTTGCTTTGATTAGGTGGAACACACCAAGGAAGACAACTTCTTTTGTAAACTGTACTAAAAGTAGCAAAAGATCCCAGCATTAGTTCAGCAGAACATCCAAGCCACTGCTTAAAGTTCAAACTGCACTCCAGTGCTGCACTGGCTTAGAGTGCTTGTGCCATGGCATGGGCTTTTTGACCCAGCCATGGTATCAGGTCCCAGAGCTTCACCCCCACCCTGAGCAGGATTGGAGAAGGATCTTTTGTTAACTGGCAGTAACCACCAAGCTGCTAAATTTGCCTAAGGGGATGATAGCAGGGGAAGGGTGTTGTGCAGTGAACTTATTTTGAAACACTAGATGCACTTTTTTTCAGTTTTCTGTTTCCACCCCGTGTTCCCAGCTTTTCTAAAGGACTTCTAATTTCAAAATTAAACTACTTTACTAGCAGCTTTTTGGCCTTCAGAGATATGGTGAAGCCTGCCCCTCTCTCTCTCTCTCTGTGTCTCACTTTCTCTTGGGCTGCTTATGGCATTTGAAAAATCTTCCTTCTGTGTCAAGATAGCATGTGTCTCTAGTCAAAGATAAGATTTATGTTAGGTTTACACTAATTCTGAGTTGGGGGGGGTGTGGGTTGTTTGTTTTGTGGGGTTTTTTTTCCTTCTTGTTGTTGTTTTGGGGTTTTGTGGGGTTGTTTTTTGCTGTTATTGTTATTTCCTTCCCTGAGATGGTAAGTTATTTTCCTTTCTTTAGATGGATTATGGAGAACACAGTGTTATCCCACAGTCCCCAGCTTCAGTTTTAAAATGGATCAAGTTCAGGTTCTGACATACTTGGCAGTGTACCATCGTTTTTCTACCCCTCCCTCAATCTGGGCCATAATTGTGGATATCCTGTGGACTGCAGCCCAGAGACTGCCAGTACTGGGAGCATACGGAAGGGAAGAGATGATGGCAATAGCTTTGTAGTTTGACCTGACACTTCCATTGTTTCTCAGCCTCTAGTGTGATGAGAGGAGCAGGGAGTTTGGCATGAAGTCTAAGAAAGTGGTCACTATTCAGCGACAGAACAGTCTCCCCTACCTGACTCAGATGTTATTACTGTGGGCTGTTTATACTTTTAAAAACACAAACAAACAAAAAAACAACCCAAACAAAAGAAGCAAAATAACCCTAAACCACATAAAATCCCCAAGACCAGCTAAGGGGTATTTAAAATACAGAGAAAGCAAATAGAGAAAGTCATAGGTAATTCATAGTAGTATCATAGGATCAGTCAGGGTTGGAAGGGACAACAAGGATCATCTAGTTCCAATCCCCCTGCCATGGGCAGGGACACCCCACACTAACTAGATCAGGCTGGCCAGAGCCTCATCCAGCCTGGTCTTAAAGACCTCTAGGCATGGGTCCTCAACCACCTCCCTGGACATCCCATTCCAGGGCTTCACCATTCTCATGTCCAGTCTGAATCTCCCCACCTCCAGCTTCATTCCATTCCCCCTAGTCCTATCAGTACCTGATATCCTGAGAAGTCCCTCCCCAGCCTTCTTGTAGACCCCCTTCAGATACTGGAAGGCCACAATTAGGCCACCTCGAAGCCTTCTCTCCAGACTGGACAGCCCCAACTCTTTCAGTCTGTCCTCATAGGAGAGGTGCTCCAGCCCTCTGATCATCCTCCTGGCCCTTCCACTGCTTATGATGAAGTTACACTAGGGATAGACATTAGCCCCATAGAGTTCCTGGGTCACAGACAGCCTTGTGACAGACCTTGATAGCTTTGTGGAGACAGATTATGTCAAGCCCTCAAATTTGGAAACACAGCAATTCCTCTGTAGTAGGATTGCAAATGAACACCCATTTGGAGATTGCCAACGTTATCACAGTTTGTCAGGGTGATCTCACAGCCCACAAAGCGCCGTAAGAGATTGCTTTACAAGTTCTGAAATATTAGAGTGTTGAAGTATGTGACACTGGAATGATGCTTTGATGCCTGGCTTTGTCAGCCAGGCAGACAAATAAATAATACCCAGTGTTTTTATTAGTGTAAAGCAGAACAGGTAGTGGAAATGTATAGGGAAACACTGTCTTGTCACAGCTACACGGAGCACAGAAATGGAGGCAAACTGCAAATGGGATGTGTTGAAGTCAAGTCCTTCAAACAGGCGCTCATATACCTGCATGGGTCAGTTGCTGCAGTACTTACTGCTATCTCAGCAGGTATTAGTTTAAAGCATTAGATCTAGGGGTGGCATGTGGCAGTTTAGGCTGGGTGCCTTGTGTTACTGCCACATAAGGATGCATGTTCAGAAAACTGCTTGTGGAGCCTCAGATAAGAGCCACTCACATGGGTAAAGAGTTCCAAACATGGCAAATTTGTAAGTCTTTGTGCTTTGATACAAAATACTGGTATATTTTTCTATATAACAGAGTCCCACCAAAGATTATCTGTGGATCTGAGATGTTTCAATTCTCAGCTTTTACAACTGGAGCACAAGCCCTATGAGGAGAGGCTGAGGGAGCTGGGGTTGCTTAGCCTGGAGAAGAGGAGGCTCAGGGGAGACCTTATTGCTGTCTACAAACACCTGAAGGGAGGTTGTAGACAGGTGGGTGCTGGGCTCTTCTCCCAGGCAACCAGCACCAGAACAGTCTCAAGCTGTACCAGGGGAGGTTTAGACTGGATGTTAGGAAGAAGTTCTTCACAGAAAGAGAGACTGGCCATTGGAATGTGCTGCCCAGGGAGGTGGTGGAGTCACCATCACTGGAGGTGTTTAGGAAGAGACTTGATGGGATGCTTGGTGCCATAGTTTAGTTGATTAGATAGTGTTGGATGATGGGTTGGACTTGATGATACCAACCTGGTCTATTCTATTCTACTCTATTTTATTCTATTCTACTCTATTCTAATTTGTGGAACAGAAGGTCTAAGATGCACATTTGTTGCTCTCCTTCATTCTTACAAAGCCATTAAGTTGTAGAAATAGAGGATCATTTTCAAGCTTCTGCATGCCTGATCCACCTGTAGTTAGAGAACAAGCCATCTGAAGTTCACTCCTACCTGGATGCCAAATAATAATTTGTCCTTGACATTGGAGAGCTTTTGCTCCTACTTCTCTATCTTTATGGTACTCAGTGGTACCCAAGCATTAGTTAATATGATTGCTTACACAAACCTGGAGAAGGTTGGATGAAAGACTCTGAGTAAGGGCATAGAATTATGATGACTGTTATTAACTGAATGTCTAAACCTAGACAACATATTTGCACATGTAAGTAATTATGATGCACTTCAAGGCATTCTGTTTGTAATGCTTTGTAGTGCTTTGCTCTCCATTTCCTACAAATCAAATTACTGAGGGATAGATTTGATTTCCACATCATTTTGAAAATATTTTCTTTTTCTTTTTTAATTTCCTTTGTATTAATTTTTTTGCTTCAAAGTTCAAAACGCAACCGACTGTGACTAAATGCATAAAACCAAACAAAAAACCCCCCTAAAGTATAACAAAATTAAGGGCAGCCTAAGATGATATGCAGCAAACAATGTAAATCATACCTAACAAACATGGTTGTAATAATATACCTTATCCATGTCTGATCCACTAATAACAAATACTTATTCAGAGAACAAATAACACATTCTTCTTCTCACTGAGAGAGAGAGAGAGGCAAGCCCCAAACTCAAAGTGTATCTTACACTCTAAACAAATATGAAAAACCTGCCAAATCTTCTTATAGAAATCCCAGCAATCTTGTATTTCCTTTGTGTCTTTTGGGAATAATGAGCTTGGGGTGGGGGGGAAGAAGGGAGGGCACACAGTTTTTACTAGGTATGTGTGTCCTGATCCTGTAGCTTTTCCCTGAGAAGTCCTTGCTGCCTTCTGTTCAAAGGTTTCTCTTAAAAGCTTTCTTTTGTGGGTACTGGATTCAGACCAAAACCTGAAGGCACAGCCTGGGGTTGTTTTTAATAATTAGAGAATTTTCCCCTTCCTCATGAGAAGATTCCTCAGAAGTGCAGGGCTGACAAGCAAACTGCAAGTGATGCGTCTGGTCACTTTGTAAGGATTGCTACAAGAATAAAGACCATTACTAGAAATTAATGAATGCTTTCCCCTCTGTATCATGTCAAACCAGGCTTTTGCCATCTTTCCATTTTCTTCCTGGTTACAGAAATGACTATCATTTGCTTAACAGAATGGCATCATCCTCCCCATCCTACGCCGCAGATGTATCCCCATATTCTCCAGGCCCCTGCACCCTTCTCCGGAGTCACTTTGTTTTGGTTTAGTTCCAGGCTAGGAGTTGCAGTCAGCATGGTAGTTGGCACGAGTACTTCCCAAAGGGGAAAAGGCAGATATTTGGGTATCTTGCAAGTTATGATACATCTTTCACATGATACACCTTACCTTCAATGACCTGAAGGGAGGTTGTAGCCAGGAGGGGGCTGGTCTCTTCTCCCAGGCAATCAGCACCAGAACAAGAGGAACAAGAGGACACAGTCCCAAGCTGTGCTAGGGGAAGCTTAGGCTTGAGGTGATGAGAAAGTTCTTCACAGAGGGAGTTGTTAGACGTTGGAATGTGCTGCCCAGGGAGGTGGTGGAGTCACTGTCCCTGGAGGTGTTCAAGAGGGGATTGGACATGGCACTTGATGCCATGGTTTAGTAGTCATGAGGTGTTGGGTGATAGGTTGAACTTGATGATCTTTGAGGTCTTTTCCAACCTTGTTGATTCTATGATTCTATGATCATTCTTGACTGGGTCCCAGTGATGCCAGCTTTGCCACTTGCCCCATCAGTGTCAGAGCAGTTCTGGCTTCGTTGCCTCCTGGTGAGAACTCATGTCTAATGATATTGAAAGAAAGCTGTAAGAGACATTTGTCCCCTCTTACATTAGAGAATTTGGGGTAGAAATTCTCCTTAGCTATTAAACTGCCCCCATGCTGCCCCTCACCCAGGGGTGGTCCCACCATGCCTGTGCAGCATCAGGTGCCACAGGGGTGGAGGAAAGTCAGCATAGACCAGACAGAGACCACCACTTCACTGGCTGTGTGAAGGAGGGTATGATTCATGCTGAGTTGTGCTGCTACTGCAGGCCATCCACTCTGTGCTGTTAGCCTTACACCCTGTCCTTCACAGTGGCTTATGATACATCCATCAGAGAGAAGAGCAAGCAGCCCGATGATGATTGGTGCGGGAGTGACCCAAATGGATGATTTGTGTTGGAAAGTTGAGGGGGTCTTCTCAGTGATCTCAATATCTGTGTGAACACCTGAATCATTTTGGAATCTGTTATTCCCCTCGCCATCTGGGAGTTTGTGGTCATGAATTTTACAATTTGCAGATCATATTTATTGTTCTGTTATTACTTAAAGGTTGAAAACCACCATTAGCTGAGTCCAGGCTGCCTGGACAGACTGAGAACAGGCTGAGAGAGTTGTGACTGTTAAGTCTGGAGAAGAGAAGGCTCCAAGGAGACGTTATTGTAGCCTTCCAGTATCTTAAGGGGGCCTACGAGAAAGCTGGGGAGGGACTTTTTAGGGTGTCAGGTATTGATAGGACTAGGGGAAATGGAACAAAAATGGCTAGATTCAAATTGGATATTAGGAAGAAATTCTTCCCCATGAGTATGGTGAGACACTGGAACAGGTTGCCCAGGGAGGTGGTAGAAGCCCCATGCCTGGAGGTTTTTAACGCCAGGCTGGATGTGACTGAGCAACCTGATGTAGTGTGAGGTGTCCCTGCCCATGGCAGGGGGTTGGAACTGGATGATCCTTGAGGTCCCTTCCAACCCTAACAATTCTATGATTCTTGCAAAGACCCATAGTCTAGTACCTACATAGAACATGTATACATAATGATAACAAATGGAAGATGACTAGGGTCACTAGAATGATGTAAGGTAAGGATGCATTTTTAGAGCTTGTCATACTGTATTTTGCACCAGGAACTCTAGTTTAAATCCTATCACCAGCAGTTTGCATTTGAAATCAAATCCACAGAAATTTCTCAACATCATAGCTGAGAAACCTGATGTAAAAATATGAGCCAAGCATAGCTGGTACAATATCATGTGCCAGTGGGTAAGATCCCAGATTAATGCCACTTAAATTGTTCCTTTATTGATGAATACCCGAGTCTATCAACATGATTTCCAGCAAAGATGATTTCTTCCCTGGCTAAAAAATGGACCTTATTAGCTGGAATGTAAAATGTGAGGGAGAAACAGTTGTACTAACTGTAGAAACAGAGATCCATCCCAGCTTTACATACAGACTGGTCTCCTAGCAGTGGGCAAATAGCCTTCATTTCCTTTGTGTACCAGGGAGAATATCTTGATGCACTTTGTGTTTATTCTCTTTGGGATTCTTATTGAATGTCAGACACCAGGACTTTTTGCATGTGCAGCTGTATTAAGTCCTGAAAGGAGAAACAAGGATTTGGGGAAAGCTAAGGGGTTTTCTGGCACATGTTTGATACATTTTAGGCAGAACCTCCAAGGTATCTTTATATATTCTTCTTCCTTTCTCCCCCCCCCCACTTTTTTCTTTTCTTCACAGCACAGTTATCCTCTTTTGAAGCAATATTCTAGGTATTTAACACATAATGTTTTCACACAAAGTGCCCAGCACTTATTTAGGGAATGGGGAGAATGTGGGTTATATTTTTTTTTTTATTGAAATGAAAATTTAAGTTACAATAGCGGTGTTACTCTTTAATTAATTGACCTGAAGCTATAGTGCCTCTCATTTAATGGACTCTCCTTTAGTCCAGTTGGCCAAACCATCAGAGAAAAAGAGACTCCTGAATATAACCTTTTAACCTCTTGTTTCCAGCATTGCAACACATCACTGCACTGCCTATTAGCACAAGACCTGAGGTCCATGCTCAACTTGAATTGGAGAATAGAATAGAATAGAATAGAACAGAACAGAACAGAACAGAATAGACCAGGTTGGAAGAGACCTTCAAGATCATCATGTCCAACTCATCATCCAACACCACCTAATCAACTAAACTATGGCACCAAGTGCCACGTCCAGTCCCTTCTTGAACACCTCCAGGGATGATGACTCCACCACCTCCCTGGGCAGCACATTCCAATGGCCAATCACTCTCTCTATGAAGAACTTCTTCCTAACATCCAGTCTAAACCTCCCCTGGCACAGCTTGAGACTGTGTCCTCTTGTTCTGGCACTGGTTGCCTGGGAGAAGAGCCCAGCACCCGCCTGTCTACAACCTCCCTTCAGGTAGTTGCAGAGAGCAATAAGGTGTCCCCTGAGCCTCCTCTTCTCCAGGCTAAGCAACCCCAGCTCCCTCAGCCTCTCCTCACAGGGCTGTGCTCCAGACCCCTCCCCAGCTTTGTTGCCCTTCTCTGGACATATTCCAGCAACTCAACATTTTTCCTAAACTGAGGAGCCCAGAATTGGACACAGGACTCAAGGTGTGGCCTAACCAGTGTGGTATGCAGGGGGAGGATGACCTCCTTGCTCCTGCTGGCCACACTGTTCCTGATACAGGCCAGGATGCCATTGGCCTTCTTGGGTGCCTGGACACACTGCTGGCTCATGTTCATGAGACCTTCACTTAATCTTTCCAGATAGTATGGCAATTTACATGTCTTCTCTGAGATCTACTGTCTTATCTTGTGTTTGTCTATCTCTCAGTTTTCCCATGGTTATAGTTACTTGGTTTAGGATTTTAACTAGGATGTTGGACCTTCCCTTTATAAGTTCCATTCATTTAGTCAGGGTGGAGATGGTGTCTCTGTTACAGTTCCACATGGTTTTTCATCTGCATCTACTTTTTGAATTGTCACAATGAAGGGGTTGCATGCGTGAGATTTATTTTCAGTAGACACATCTCCTGCTGCACTGTGATAACAGGCACCAGTAAAGTTGAATTTGTTCTGCAAGAGCTGAATTCTTGCTCCTGCTGGCAGGATGTCAGTGGTGTAGTCCATGTTAGTAGGAAGGATTTGCCTCTGTGTTGGGAGGACTGAGGTAAAGCTGTAAGATACAAGACCTCTTCTACAGCATCGCCCAAATAGCATATTGTCCCCAGAGGGTGGCAATAGCAGATGTTTGTGAATAGCAAGACTAAACCTGCAGTATGATCAGGAAAATAATTGTCAGTGGAAATTTCACTTCATTGTGCTGAAGGGAAGTGAAGCACCATTTATGGGTATGATTGAAGAGTTTTACACCCTGTTGTGTGATGGATGGAGAATAGTAAACCAGCTTCCAGTACATCCACTAGCTGCATGCACAGTACCTTCACACCAGCAAAAATAAACTTCTAAAATGCCTAGCATGGGCATCAAACACACCAATCCATGCAACTGTTTCCTGGGTAATGGTCTAGTATGAACGCAGGCATGTGTCACTGCTTCCCATAATCTTGCTGCTGGTCTACCTTGCTGGTGGACAGCCAGGTTGGATGGAGCCTTGAGTGACCTGGTCTAGCAGGAGGTGTCCCTGCCCATGGCAGGGGGGTGAACCAGATGATCTTTAAAGTCCTTTCAGCCCAAAGCATTCTGTAATTCTGTAAGAAGAGACATACAAAATCTTGGGAAGGCATGAAAACAAACACACAGATGTTCTACATCCCTCTCTCTGCGTAGTCACCACGTATCAAGAAACACAGACACGATGATGCATCATATGTCAGGAGAAAAAAACAGACTACACCCCATGCAGCCATCACACCTTGAAAACAGACATAAATGATAAGTCAATATGAATACACAGCTCCTAACAGCCTAATAGAATAGATCACACCACAGCCAGGTACATCTGTTCTCAGCACTAACCATTATCATTAGCTTAAAACACTTAAAATCACTGAGCTTCTTCAGGTCTGGGGACAGATTATGCCAAGAAGAATCCACTAAATAGATTTGCCAATGCAGCAAGCAGGGACCTCGACTACATTAAAACGATACATTTTGCCTCTCAAAGGCTGTAGGCTGTTTTCAGAGGAGCAATCTGAATGAAGAATGACACTAACACTGGATGGCAATTTCTTTATTGCAGTTTAAATACGGAGCTTGAAACCCTTGGACAAACAATTGTGCCAAACTGGAAAGCAATTTGTTTGTGAAAAATCAGCCTTGTATGGCAAGCCATCCACCATCCTACAGCATGTGTTTTCATCAGGCTTCTGCATAGGATGCACAGACCTAACTGTGACTGGACATCAGACTCTGTGGCTGACAAAAAGAATCAAATCTCACTTTATGTAAGACAAAAAGCAGGGAAATAGAAGAAATAGCTTATTTCTTCCCATTTCTCTCTTCCCAGTCTGGTATCTGGACTGCTGTGAAATGCAAGATAAGGGGTTTTGCAGAGACCTTAAAGTCAGCTAAGTCATGAAAGCTTCAGAGAAGGTTTCAAAAGCAAACAAACAAAAAGGCAATTTGATATACATGCAGCAGCAGTTGCCAAGATGGTTCACTGCTGCTTGTTTATGACTTGCTCTAAAGGAGCTGAAAAGGAAGTTATGTGTCTGGTGCAGTGGGAATAGGACTGCCTGGCTCTTCAATAGAATTGGAAGTAGAGACAGGGCAAAGTGACCATGATAGAAATAAATGCATTAAATTCTATTTTTGATGGTGAAAAATGTCTGAAATATGCAGAAACCAAGCATGTGTAAGTTTTGCATGGTAGCTGAGAAGAGGTCCAAGGAAATAGATGAAGATGTAGTTTGTATCCTCATACCTCTTGTCTGGACAATAAATTGTTTGAACTTTATGAATGACAGTGAAAACCAAAGTCCTCTGACAGAACTTCAGTAAGTGGCTCCAACTGTCTTCACCCAGACTCTGAGCTCTTCCAGAACATTCAAGTTCTTAAAAGTAATATCAGGTACACATGAAAGGCTGTGCCATTTTTTAATCAAGATCACTCTTTTTTCTTTTTGTGTATCTACAACAAAGGGTTGTTTCCAGTGTCATCTTAAGGGCATCATCCTTAAGGGCAACAAAGTTGGTGAGGGGTTTGGAGCGCAGGCCCTAGGAGGAGAGGCTGAGGGAGCTGAGGTTGCTTAGCCTGGAGAAGAGGAGGCTCAGGGGACACCTTATTGCTTTCTACAATCACCTGAAGGGAGGTTGTAGACAGGCGGGTGCTAGTCTCTTCTCCCAGGCAACCAGCACCAGCACAAGAGGACACAGTCTCAAGCTGTACCAGGGGAGGTTTAGGCTGGATGTTAGGAAGAAATTCTTCATAGAGAGAGTGATTGCCCATTGGAATGGGCTGCCCGGGGAGGTGGTGGAGTTGCCATCACTGGAGGTGTTTAGGAAGAGACTGGATGGGGTGCTTGGTGCCATGGTTTAGTTGATTAGGTGGTGTTGGATAATGGGTTGAATGCGATGATCTTGAAGGTCTCTTCCAACCTGGTTAATTCTATGCTATGCTATGCTATGCTATGCTATGCTATGCTATCTTGTTTGCTGTGTCCCCCTACTCTGTCTCATGCCCTGAGTTCAAGGTGGATTACTGCTGGCAGGAGTCCTGTGTTTTCCCAAAATTTAGCAGGGTGGGTGTGAGGGCCTGGTGCCAGCACAGCAACCTACTGCTCTGTTCCACTAGTGAAGTGTCTTTGCTGTCCATCAGTTTGACCTGCAGTTTAGTAAGCTGCTTTTCCTATGTCTGAAAGGCCACATCATAACCTTCCCTTGCCAAGTCTTGGGAATGATTCTTGGTGAGGAAGGTTCTGCAGTGGAAATTTTGGAGGATGTTTTTCCAATAAATCTTTAAACAGGAGTCATCTTGATGTTGCAAAGCAATATGAGCACTTCTGTGGAAAGATCACTTAGGCAGGCAAGCAAGACTGCCATGCATTCCCAGCAAGTTTAGCATTATCTTCGTGCAGGACCCACCTCTAATGCTGTACAATGTCAGGAAAACAGAGCTTCTGTATCCCTAGTTTTACCTTCTGGCTGTCAGTTCTCTGACATTTTGGAATAGCATTTCCTCCACTTGCTCCTCCCCAAATGTTGGAAATCCACAGTGAAAATAAAAAGGAAAGTTATGTCAAAGGCACTTGATCTATGATTTAGGCATCTTTGTGGAGCAAAAGATATGCTCTCACAAAGCCTCTTGGAGTCCTACTTTCTAGTCTCTTGTGTATTCTCTGTCTCATCCTAATGGACAGTGCTTTCACCTTTGAGGTTCATGCCTTTTCTGCCACAGAACAATCTAGTGTAGGTAGGCATAAAGACTTTGGGACTTGGGAAACTCTGCCTAGCAGAGAACACTGGATTGTGAATACTTGGGACCACATAAAAATATTGAATGTCATAACCACTTTCCCATATACATTAAACCAAATCCTGGCCTCCAAAGTACTCACATCATCTGCCTGCAGTGTATGGAGGTCTCCAGAAAATTGCTGTCAACAGCCATGCTTCTCTGGCACAATCAGACTCTCTGTGCTGAAGGACAATCTGCGATTGTATCGGGAGGCAGTCCAAGCCTGTGCCATTAATTCCCTGAGGAAATGGTGGTTAGCATATAGCTCACCACTCTCTGCTTCCCATGGGAAGTGTTCTTCCATCATGTCTTCTTAAATATAAATCAGGGTGTTGAGCACATTAAAAATGCCCCTAACAAACCAAGGAACCTTCTGGCTCTCAGTTCTCTGACAGGAGAAACCATATTGCACCCATTTCTATCCCTGGAGAAAGGAAGGAATAATTCATGTTAGGTATGTTGGATGGCATACTCAAAGCAATATCCAAGTGGTGTTCTGGTCAGGCAATCAGAACTTGAGCAGCACAGGTGAATACCGTGGATCCTGGCAGGAGGAAAAGGTATGTTGTGGCAAGAAATACCCCAAGCCCCGTGCCTGTTCATTCAGCCCCAGGATGGGGAATAGGTGACATATAATCTTTGTAAGGGGGGGAAAAAAAAAAACCAACCCACAAGTAATAAAGTTGCCAAGAAGAGATATTTTATAATCTGTGCTAAATCTCTGCTGGAAAACATGAACAGCAATGAAACTGAGAAGACACTAAAAGAAATTCGGGGCAAAGTGCCAGACGCCCAGACGGAAGCAGAATGTGGACCAAAAAGCTTGCGACAATTGGGTAATTATGGTTTATGAATTTCAGCTTTAATCTGTAGTTCAGTGAGTCCTGATTAAATATCTGTTAAACACAATTAAAGTTTGTTTTTGTATTTCACCGTCTTGATCAGAATAATTAGAGACTGCGTGTTTCATGTCAAAAGTAGCAAGAGGAATTTTAGTGAATGAACATCGTTTTTAAAAGCCATTTGTAGCACCAGCTGTTGGCATTATTTTATATTTTAGTGTTATCAGCATAAAGACGGGTCCTCTCGACGCTGAATGCTTTCCAGCAGGGCTAAGATTCTGCCATATCTGTGAGACGGCAGGAAGGGTGCCCGGCCACGGGGCTGTGCGGGAAGCCCCAAGCGGGACCCTCGAGCTACGACGTCAGACCGCGCACTTGAGCAGCGAAGGTTGAGAAGTGCTGCGAGCAGGTCGTGTAGCGCCCAGCCTGTGCCTCTCTGCCCAAGATGTTTCAGATAGCGAGTGCGATGAGTGATAGGAAGGATCGCTGGAAAGGGCACGTATCTGATGAGCTGCATTTGGAATCTCTCACCACGATGTCTTCTGAGAAGCTCCAAGTGTCCCAAGGGTTAGGTGTTAGAGTGTTAGCCCAGAATGAGGATTGTGGTAGCGTTATGAGTGCTCTTGGGAAGGAACCCTTGAACTGTGCTGGCAGTGCCTTAGCAAAGGCAACAGACTGCAGTGATGGCCCTATGCAAATACTGAAAAAGAAGGGTATGCACATGCCATTTGCTGTGTTCATCTCCATCAGGAACTGTTTTGTTTCAGTAAAGAGAGGCAATCATAGAATCATGGAATTGTTTCAGCTGGTAAAGATCTCCAAGATCATCAAGTCCAACCATCAATCTAACACCACCATGGCCATTAAACCGTGTCCCTAAGTGCTGTGTCTACACAGATAAGGTCTTCTGAGTTGTTCCTCTAACGAAAAAATAGAAATTAAGGAGTGTCATGGGGGAAATGCAGACTAGTTTTTAATAAAGGAAAGGCACACTGAGATACAGCTTCCATAGATGGAGCTTGGTTTTCTTTTCAAGAACCTGAAATGTGTCTAAATGTCAGCTGAACATAGTTAGGGTGTATAAATAAATCCTGTGGGGAGTGTGTGCACTTGTATGGCTGACCTGGTTTTAGCCTTCAGCTGTCTCTTTATACCAGCAAAGATGCATCTTCAGTCACACTTATTGGTACCTGAGGAGGGGGAATAAATCTCAAATATCATAAGCTAAAATTTGGAAATACCTACTGAAGAGACTTGAAAGACAGTACCAGGATCTCCTCTCAAATAAGTGTTTTACTGCTTTATGTTTTGTTTCCCTCAAATGGTATAGCTCCTTTGGCCTTTTCACCTTCATCCACTTTGCTGAATGTCAAAAGAAGGGGGAATGCAAGTGGTGTATGTGGGGGAGACTTAGTCTTCAAGCACAGGAATGAGACCACTGTCTTACCCAGGAGTCATCCTTTGGTAACAGCTTTCAGTCACCACTGTCCTTATGGAAGGTCTGTGTGGCTCGTTATCATCCTGCAGAACCATTTCATTTGCTGTCAGCTTAATGATTGAGTTCAAAACTCAGGAAAGGTATTAGATTATCTATAGTTTAAATTTTAGTAAACAGTGATCTTTTGGTTTTGTACTGTTTCACTGCCTTTCTGACTCAGAGGGGGAAAATAGTGCCAGGGAAATCAGAATTTCTAAAGTAGCCTTCCAGTAAAACTATAGATCTATTAATTCTTAACTGAAATCAAGGTTAATGGTGAAAGAGTTGAACAGAACTTAAAAAACAAAGATAGATTGGAAGACAGCATCAAAGGCATATCAAAATATGGTGGTCTTTTTATAAGCTTCAAGCCGTGAGGAGATGGTGCCCATAATAGAGCTGAGGGAGAAAGGATCAAAGTGATGATCACATGAGTCTTTAAAGCAGAAAGAATATCTGGAGTGAATCTGTGAAGAGACAGGTTTT
The DNA here is from genome assembly GCF_014839835.1 of Dryobates pubescens. Classification (NCBI taxonomy): domain Eukaryota; kingdom Metazoa; phylum Chordata; class Aves; order Piciformes; family Picidae; genus Dryobates; species Dryobates pubescens. The sequence goes on along the minus strand of NC_071619.1, from coordinate 35,725,220 downwards.
GGATGAAACTTTCATAGCACTGGGATCATTTATCAAGTCTGGAAGCCTGGGTACAGTACAAATGATCAGATTTCACCAGGGATGGAGGGCAAGGATGTTTGATTCAGAATAGGAGAACTAAAACTCTCTGTTGTCTATCTGTAGAACACCAATACCCACGTTTAAATGTGTTTACATACCTGTGTATGAACAAATAGTATTTTTGAAGGCACATTTTAGCAATTTTAGCCATAGCCCTTTTCTTCAAGAGGAATGTGTTCTGGTGAAACAAAATACATGGATGGTATTTGGGTTGAGTGGATGAGGTTTTTATTTTCGCTTCATAAAGTACAAGGAGAGGAGAAATGTAGTTAGAGCTTTTCTGTTATTTTCTGTTGCATTTCTGAATTACTCTGCTTTTTCCCTCGGAAACAGCTGCTTAAGTATATCTCATCAAATGGCTGAGCTTGTCCAAATCCACTACCCTTATGTCTGAGATAAAAAAAAAAATCAGGACAGTGTGTAGGTCTCTTAATGATGAGTTCCTTTATATGGGGGTGGGGATGGTTGTTCTGACTTAAAATGTATTGTCTGATTGCCTTTTGCAAAGTATACACAAGCCAGTGGAAAAAAAAGGAAAGGGAAAGGGAAGGGAAATGAAAAAGGAAAGGAAAAGAGAGGAGGGGAGAGGGGAAAGGGGAAAGGAAGGAGAAGGAAAAAGAAGAAAAAAAGAGCTATTTCTTCTTTTGGCAAAGGTGTCCATAGTTCATCCACAAAGTTTTGTACTATGGCAGAGGTTCTCTCTTCTCTTTTAGAGAAGCATTGACAGCTGTGATGAATGACATTACCTGTGAAAAAGGAATACCTAGATGCTTAAACAGATCAAGTTTCTTCTTATGGAAGAGTAAACATAAGGTCACAAATCAGACTGTTCTACTTTCATGGACAATCAGGATCAATTCTATGCTACTTAAATGTGAGCTGGAAAGGCTTAAGTAGAGCTGCATGCTGACATTAACAGAGGGTAGTTTATAACCTGTGTACATTGTCACAGCTATCCTTTTACATGAAGTCATGGATGAATGCCATGTGCCCATGTTGAGTTGCCTCCTTGTCAGCAGGCAAGATTGCCCGTCCATCACTATTATCTACAACGAGGCTCATTACCTGCCAGCCAGTAAACATCTCACTCTCACCATCTGCAGTGAATTACAAAGTGACTGGAAGAATCAGGATCAGTTTGCCCTGCAGAATGATTGTCAAGTTCATTTTCATCTTTGGAGGCCCTTTGGAGATGGAAAGGATGGTGACTGGGACGGCAGAAAGGATGATGTCCATTACCCTCAGGCATACAAGCTGACTGACACTATTCCTACATACATTCCCTTTTACCAGGTGCAGGCGCCTTGAAATTTTCACAGCATGCAGGTGAAATAATTTCTTCTCTTCTCAACTGGCTGTATCATTTGTGGTATACAGTGGTGCCATTTTCACATGAGTGGACAATGTGCTGTCTCATTCAGGAAAGACTTTTATAATAAAAACATTAATGGTACTCAGCACAAAGGCATCTCCCATTGACAGAGGTGATGTCCAGCTAGCCAGTGATCCATTTAAAAAGGAGGATAGTCTATTACAGTAATTTTTGCTGTTAGCATTTTGCCAGTCAGTGGGAGGTTTTTTTAAAGCTACTAGGTAACTTGACAGTGATTGTAAACCTTGACATCGGTGCATGGGCATACGGTGAATTCTGAGCATCTGCTTTAGGGAACACAAAATCTATTTGATGGTTGGACTTGAGGCTCTCGGAGGTCTTTTCCAACCTTAACAGTTCTATGATTATATTTTGTGTGTCTCTTAAAGGAGAATGTAAATTAAGAAGGGCAAATCAAGAATGTCTGTCAGTACATTCCTGGTAAAGGGTCTGTTGATGATGGACAAGTAGATTAGATGTCCCACTGTTGGCAGGGAAGCAGACAGAGGAATGGGAGCTCTTTCATTTGCCTTCAGGACACATCAGCATAGCACAGAACCTGCCCCTCCTGGGCTTGGGTGTCTGGCCTTTCTCTTTGGACTCTCTCCCAGCAAAATGCAGAGTTTTAAACTAACTAAATAAATAAAATTGAGTGATATGTGTTGGGTATGTCAGCCAATGGCCACATGTGCAGTGAGGAAATTTTCTCTGAAAGCTCCCAAAGCTCATAATCATTGTGCAAGATATAATTATACACTTTAGAAATCCAGATCGGTCCACAGTAAGGGGAGGATGGGAGGGAGCGTTGCAGACGGATTTTAACAAGTGTATGTGCCTCCTTTCTGCAACAATTTTGGTCTTAAGTGCACTTGGCTAAATTCTCATTCTTCCCTAGGGAGGGTTACTGGAGGGATTTCCAGGCTTTTCTGTCTGCCTGCAGCAGGCTCATGGGGAGTGAGCACACTGACTACCATTCTTTGCACCTGCTTCAGAGAGGGGCAGCACACACTCCCAGATGCTTGCCTCAGGGTGCCAGCAGGAACCGGGGAATAGGAGGAGGCTGGCATTGCTCTTCAACAGACAGTCATCCCCCACAGGAGTCATGAAATGCCAGTGGGCAGGCTGTATCCAGGACTTTAGAGCTGAACAAGTGCTAATGACAGTTTTTTGCCTGATCCTGGTTAAATAAATACAGAGGTCCAGAGGAGAAAGTGCTCCCGAAGCTTTACTTCCCTCTCATAATGCTTCAGAAATGGCTGATATTTAGCTCCCTGTAAGATAAGAGCTTTGTGCTGCCACTTTAGAGAGTGAAATCTAATTTAAGTGGAGAGCAACCCTGATTTCTAACTGGTTATAACATTTGCTTGTCTGACCTAATCATTGTTTTTAGGCTTTGTCTTTTATTTTTGGAGTGGGGAGCCGGTTTAGATCCCTTGAGTTGTAAAGATTGGCTGCTAAAGGAAACAATTTTCTGAGCAATGATTGTTCCCATAAAACAGGGCTTCAGAATGGCCTGCCATCCTGGTTGGTGGTGGTACCCAGACATCTGACTGGCTGGGCATGTTTCAGAATTTTGAGATTTGCTGTATTTTGAAACTGTAACAAATGCTTTAATAAATTAAATGAACAGTACCCTCTGAACTCTTGAAGTGAATGAAAGCTTTGCCTGTGGCAATTAATGCCTGGAGCTTCACAAACACCCTCTCTTCATACAAAAACTGACTGCAGTTACTTTTGTATCGTGCAGGGGTGATCAGACACCTAGAACCAGATAATGGATTCACAGAATCATAGAATGGCCTGAGTTGGAAGGGATCTTAAAGATCATCTAGTTCCAAAGCCCCTGCCAATGGGCAGGGACACCTCCCACTAGACCGGGTTGTTCAAAGCTTCATCCAGCTTCGTTTTTATCGCTTCCAGGGATGAAGTGTCTGCCACTTCTCTGGGCATCCTGTTCTAGTGTCTCCCCACCCTCATAGTAAAGAACTTCTTCCTAATCTCTAATCTGAATCTACTCTGCTCTAGTTTAAAACCATTTCCCCTTGTTCTGTCATCTCATGGTCTTATATAATAAGTCCCTGTCCAGCTTTCCTGTAGGCCCCCTTCTGATACTGGAAGGTCTCCCCAGAGCCTTCACTTCTCCAGGCTGAACAGATCCAGCTCCCTCAGCCTGTCTGGATCACACATCAGTGTTCAGGATGAGAGGTGAATGTAAGCCTTACAGCAGCGTTTTATATGTTGCATTTGACTACATGTGCATGCTGTTGTCACTTTCCCCATTTACAGAGACTTGGCAGCGGAGGGATCCAATTGCTGGATGACAGATTATCAAAAGCATTTAGGTGTTTAAAGATGTCACTGATTGCCTGAAGGTATTTTCAAGAGCATGTTAGCAGGTTAGGGTCATTCCTTCGGCACTGGCTGCCTTTTAAAATGTTGGTTGCTGCCTGTTGTTACGTTTGATTGTAACAATTTTCTCTAAAGGTCTTTGCTGCCACCTCCAAGGCTTGCCAGCTCACTCACCAGAGGAGTTGCAAGTCCCCTCTAGGCTTCTCCTGTATGAAGCATGTGAGGGATTGATATGGCAGCAATCTGCTTCTTTCAAAGTATTGAGAGATACATAAGTATCGAGAAGTGAATGTAAATGAGGGGGAACTAGAAAAACAGGAGATTTCAACTGGCTTTGTACAGGATAGAGAAAGCTTGTGCAATGAGCGTTGCGCTGAAAGCCATAACACCACAAATGTTGTCGTTGTGCTGGGTTTGCTGAGCAGGGATGAGATGGATTTGAAGGACTGCAGGCTTGGAGGGCTTTGTGTTCACACTGAAATACCGAATGGACAAGTCAGCTGTAGTATGAACTTCAGCCATTCAACAGCAAGCATAGCTTGGCTTGATAAACATCCTCTCAGAGGAAGGTATCTACGTCAGCAGTCCAGGCATAGAGAAAAGCTCTCCTTTATGTCATGTTTTGACTATTATGTGCTTCCAAATGGTACATTTAGTGACACTGATAGAGAAGAGATGGCTCTAAATATCAAGCAAGAAGGAAATGATAAAATACCAAGCTGTTGAAATAGCGTAGGGACTAGCCAAAAGAATGTCTGGACACATTTTTAGATGTTGTAAAGTCAGTGTGATTATTTAGCTTTTAGCTGAAACATGCTAAGTTGTACTTGCAAAATATCCAGCCTTTTGTTTACAATAATTCATTTAAGTAAGAGCTTTATCCCTTTGTGTGGTTATGTATTTCTATAAGGCTGTTGAAAGTCTAAAATTTCAAGCATAGGGTGTTTTTTTTAACCAAATTAAATGAAAATGTCACTCCCTAGTTATAGTCTCATTCTTTGAGGGGTTCTGAGTCATAAAACACCTAAAGAAAAACCTGGGACAAACCTGAATCTACAAATTGCAAAGCCATAGATTGCCTTGCTCTAGTGAATCAAGCAAAAAGTGCAGACATTTTCTACCAAAGAAAAAGAGATTGGCCATTGGAATGGCCTGTCCAGGGAGGTGGTGGAGTCACCATCATTGGAGCTGTTTAAGAGGAGACTGGATGAGGCACTTGGTGCCAAGGTTTAGTTGATTAGATGGTGTCAGGTGATGGGTTGCGCTTGATGATCTCGAAGGTCTTTTCCAACCTGGTTAATTCTATTCCATTCCGTTCCATTCCACTTCGCTCTATTCCATTCCACTCCATTCCATTCCATTCCAAGCAGCTGTCTAAATAGCATCACATCTACTTGCAGTTACACAGGAAGGTTTTATGCACACTTGTTGTGTTCGGTTGACATTTTGAAAGAATTGGGGAATTTTTATAATTTGGAAAGTGTCTTGGAAGTGCTTGAGATAGCATGCTGTAAGAAACAGATAAAAGTTTGAATAATATATCATGATTTAATAAATATTTTCTTTATTCAATGGTATTTTCCAGAAGGGCCACATAAAAATCCACTGGATTTGTGTTGTAGTTTGAGCTGGGTGCCCCCCTGGTGCATTCACTTCCTGTGTCCAGAAGTCCAGCCCAGAGGGATGGACACAGGAAATTGTGTATTTCCTACCATAATTCTTTGCACCACTATAAGATCCAGTGCGGAGTCTGGCACTTCCTCTTTCCTTCCCTCTCCGAGACTTGGTAACTGGGGGAGAGATCTCCCGGCCATGGGCCTGATTGGGCCCAAGGCCACAGGGGGATGGGCAGTCTCAGGCCTGGCCAGCTGAGACTAGCCCAGCAGAGGGAGGGGGAAGAAGGAGCCCTGGGGGTTTTGCATGCACCCTCAGGTGGGGATGGGATCTTTCTTTGTCACTGCGCTTTGGGTTTTCTGTAACATTCACTGCTTTCTATTTAAACTTTCATCACTTTTGCAATCCGTTTGCCTGAGTCGTTATTTCTGCCTGTGGTGGGGAGGGGACCTGCCCCAACCCATTACAATTTGATAGAGAAATTCCCACCAAGCTCAGCATGCCCTGAGTTACATTAATAGCAATTCAGTACCCCTAAAAATAGCAAAAAGAAAGTTTTGGCCACCTTTTAGTTGAAAATGTGTGTTGACAGCAGAAGCATTGAATTAGATTTCTTCCTAGACTTTGAGAGAGTTAGTTAATCCAGTTCTCTGGCAACTCCCAATAAAAATTTTTCAGCAAGAGATGAAGCTGCTATTCTATACACAGTGTATCACATAATGGATCACCAGAGAAGACATTTGTGGGATTTTGGCTGATAAAACACCTGCAAAAGGCTGCATAGTTGTAGGATTTGGGGAGGACCTTGACTGAACCGAAGCTTTACTGGTTTAATATTTAAATAACTGTGGCACTGTTTGTAATTGCAATACTCATTAAGGTGATTTTGGGTTGTTTTTTCGCTTTCTTTCCCTTTGTGAAATGTATGAAGTTCTGCAGAACTTGCATAAAAGAAGGAGGGCCCAGCCTCCTTAAAAATATCTTCGTTGTGAAGTCTCAAGTGATACAAGGAGTCCAGTGATGAGATCTTCCCATCTTTTCCTCATTCAAATCTTCCCATGATTTAACCACCTAGAAAACATAAATATCAGCTGTGAAACGAGGTTCTGATTCCTTTTCACTTAAAACTGCACAAGTGAAACAACTTGTTACAGTTTGTCAAAATCAAGAGTTTGTTTAATTTGGGTGATTTGTTTTGATGGAGAAGTTTATAATGTCCAGGCAGTTGAGGAGGAGGCAGCGTGCCTGTCAGTTGCCAAATACTCCTCAAACGACTCCTTAGGATGTGGACAACAACATTTTAGTTGAAGTATTGCATTCCACAGCTGAAGCAAAAAGGTCATGCTGAAGTATGGATGCAGCTAGATTTCAAGGCAGAATCAGAGACTGGTTTGAAGCTTCTCCTGTAATTTTCTGTCTGTGCATCTTTAACCAAAGTGATGTTACAGTAAATTTTTTTCCCCGAGATTTCTGCACTGCACTTTAATTTTTTCAGAAGGATTGGTAGAGGGAACTTTTAGTAGCATCTGGATGGCACTAGAGAACACGCACCTTCTGGTTATTTACGTTGGAAACTGGAATCCAATTTAAAGGAATGCTACCCTTATGTAAAGGGGTTTTGAGACTCTGCTGCATGCTTTTAGTAATATTCAGTATATTCAGTATTCAGTATCACTAAGGTTGGAAGAGACCTCAAAGATCATCGAGTCCAACCTGTCACCACAGACCTCATGACTAGAGTAGGGAGGACACTAGTGCCCACTGCAGGCTTGAACTCACAACCTTCCCCATTAAAGGTCTTATGTGCTACCAACTGAGCCACACCATAGGCCAGGGGCTTGTGACTGTGTCATAAAGATGATAATGTTGTTTGAAAGCAATGCCCATCTGAGTCTAGTGGGGATGTCTGGGTAGTCCCTGTTATCCAGAAGTTTTTCTGGGCATCCTACAGCAAAAGTATACTCACCAAAACCCGTTTCTTTTGTGTCCAAGCCAAGTAGCTTTCCTTGTCTTTCAGTTTGTCTCGTTATCAAATGGTACATTTTGTTGTCTGTACAGTTCTAGAGCACAAGGATGTGATGTGTGCAGATAATGATTCTGCAGATGCGTAAATATATTCCAAGATGACTAAGACAGGAATGAAGTTATAGGGTTGCCACACAAAATGTTGTCACTGGCTGTTTGAATGTGTATATCAATGCTGTCTGAGCACGGGAAGCTGCAAAGGAGAAAGAAGGTAGGATCTTGCTGTCTTTTCAGCCAGAGAATACCACTGTAGGGAATTGTAGTGATATGTGATTTTTTTGATGCATCATTATTGCTTGCAGGTTTTGGCTATAACAGCTGTTAATAAAGCAAGAGAGGTTTTCCTTTCCTTCAAATTATATCTGTTCTGCTTTTGGGTCCTGAGGTCCTTCACTGATTTTTTGTGCTGAGATGAATTCTTGAGAAGACAGGATAATCCTTCATTTGACATTTACTCACTCAATTACCTTCCTGCATGTTGTGCAGGCCACATCAGACATTTCAAATTTTATTTGTTCTTGCCAGACTGCATTTATTCATTAGCTGTATTTATGGTAGTTATGGTTGAGACAGGACTTTTATTGCAAGCCCCCTATCTTTGGTGGTTTATAACTTTCTGAAACAATTACCTTTTTGGCTGAAATTTCTCAGGCTTCTTCTAAGCTCAGAGGTGAATAATGCTTCAGTAAGTTTGAAAAAAAAGAAATCCATTAAGCCATTTATGAGGACTAGACGTTCCAATAAACGTAGGCGCATTTATTTTTTGATGACCTACTTACTCCAATAAAGTACATTATTATTCTGTTTTCTGCTGGTTTAAATTATGTTGTCTTTTAAAAGAGAATGAGGACGTTGTCTGCTGGATTGTTAGATGGGCTTCGAGTGAGGGTGTTTCACATGCAGTTTTGTGCAAGCAAGGGCATTTATTTGCTACACCTAGCTCACAAACACGACTGTTTGTGGGTGCAAGAGTGAGCCGTTCCCTCAATCCCGCATAGTTGTGGTGGGTGATTGACAGAATGCATATGCAAGTCTCACTAGGCAGCCCAAGGTTAGATAGACAAAATGAGGCCATCTTTTGAATACAGGCCCTTAGTTGTGCAATGTTGCTAACTCAGTGTGAAGATATTACTTGTGCAACAGTACAACAAACATAGTTCTGCTGCCTTGCAGGCGTACGGTACAATTTTTCATCACGCCATCCTGGGCAATGTGAAATTGTTTGACAAATGGCAAAGCCATTGAAAAGGCAAGGCTTTTTTTTTCTTATTTTTCTTTTTTCTAATGTATTTTATTTTTCACTGAACTTCAATGATGGCTGTGTAATTTAAATTTAACTACGCTTATGCCTACAGTATGCTTCACACACACAGCGTGTTTTTAGTGTGTCGCTTGTGAGGAAGTTGTAGCGTTCGTGCAAACCAGCGTAGCATGATGCTAAAAGAATTCTACTTAATAAAATAAGAATGTTCTGTTTATGCCAGTGTAACTGACAGCAGAATTTGGCCCAGGATGATTAAATGTACTGATGAACTTTAATGCTAAATTCCATGACCTTTGCACAATTAAAATCTCAACTTGAGCATTGCGTTAGCCTAGCTTTTCATTTAATTATACATATTTAGTTGAGAGCTCCAAAAATGTTAATATTTTAAGTCTCCTCTACTGTTTGTAATTGAACTTTTTTGTGTGATTGTTTTCTGCAGTAATCAAGAGGACATTAGCATGGACAGGAAATGAATCTGGAACTCTAGAGATTAATATTAATCTGCTAATGTCCTGTCCTGATGTTCTCAGGAATCCTTTCTTCTCTGGCACATTATGGTACTTTAGTAATCAGCAGTTAGGGTAAGGTTTTCTCATGCCTGAACTATGTCCTCATATGTCTTTCGTTTTCTGATTGCTGTGGGAATTATGGTTCTTCCCCTCACAGAGTCAGAGCTAAGTGTAATGTTTCTTCTACAGCAGCCATACTGCTTAGACAAATGCAAGCCTGGAGGCTTAGCATATTAACAGGAAGGAGATTTGAGGGTAAGTTAGGGGGGTTAACCTCAAGTTCTATTTCTGTATGGTATCTGCCATGCCTCCACGTTTTCAAATACTTACCTTGTTCCTAGTACTAACTCTGCCTAAATAGGCATGGGCTCAGTAGTGAAACGCAGACTCATCAGGCCCTGACCTGCAGCAGCACTGAGGAGCCCGGACCGTGCTGAAATCAGTGTCAGGAGAGGAACATTCTCTTCCTTTGATTGTGTAATCCATGCAAGGATATTGCAGATCTAGTCTTTTGCATGGTCAGGCAAAAATTCAGAGGGGCTATGAAATCTCAGGCCATTTATTCCTTTCTCCAGAGGATCTTCCTGTCCCATCCCACAGATGTACCGATGCCGCTGGAGAAATTACTGTAGTCCTAGGTCTCCAGTAGAGACTCCACTGATACTGATTATGTCTGCATGTGTAGTACTTAGGCAGGACATTGTGTATATGCAGCATACTAAGCCATGCTATTTCTTCCCTGTTTTTTTTCCCCTCTTCTCAACACATCCTAGAGTCCTGAAATAAGGCATCTCAGTAGCATTTAGGAAATGCAGCCCTATCTTCATGTATACCACTCTCATTTGCATAACAAAGCTGAAGTGATTTTTGTTTCTTTTAGGATGTGTGCAGAACTGAATGTGAACAGAGAGAATTAGTTTTTAGAGAATCCTGTGGGTGGTGTGGGGGGTGGGGTTGGTGTGTGTGTGTTTTTTTCCATTCATTTCTGGCGTGAGTACCCCTGGTCTTGCTCCAAAAAATTAATTGATAGTCCATTAAAAACTTACTACATTTGTTCTGACTTCTACTTTTATTTTCACTTCTATTGTGCAATCCTATCTGAATACCAAAAAAAACCCCACCCTCTAGAAGGTGCAATATTGAGATGCAATATTGACGTGGTTGTAGCAGATCATTCAAATTCTTTCCCCCCACCCCCCCACCCCCTAAACAGAATTTCATTGGAATTGTTGTATTTTCAGTGTTTCACTTCTGATAAATCGGCATCTTCCACTGGCCATATGTTCTATTGGAAAAAGCTCAAGTCATCCTAGTTGTGTGCACCCAGATGATACTCGGCTTCATGATATGTTCCGTCGTATGGTATTTAGTACAGAAAGAAGAAAACAAGAAAGTGATAGTGGAAATGACACTGAGGCCTGTGCTTGCACTTCAGATTTGAGTCCAAGCATCACTTAAAGCTTTAAATTCTGTATTTTTATTATTATTGTTATTATTTTGGCTTAGGATGCAGAATAATTTCCTTTTCTCTCAGATTGGTTTATACCTTTTATAGCCTGTGTGTTCCAATGAAAAATGCCTACGTTAGAATGGAATGGAATAGAATAGAAATAGGAATAGAATAGAAATAGAAATAGAATAGAATAGAATAGAATAGAATAGAATAGAATAGAATAGAATAGAATAGAATAGAATAGACCAGGTTGGAAGAGACCTTTGAGAACATCGAGTCCAACTTGTCACCCAACACCATCTAATCAACTAAACCATGGCACCAAGCACCCCATCAAGTCTCTTCCTGAACACCTCCAGTGATGGTGACTCCACCACCTCCCTGGGCAGCACATTCCAATGGCCAATCACTCTTTCTGTGAAGAACTTCTTCCTAACATCCAGCCTAAACCTCCCCTGGTACAGCTTGAGACTGTGTCCTTTTGTTCTGGTGCTGGATGCCTGGGAGAAGAGACCAACCCCGACCTGGCTACAACCTCCCTTCAGGTAGTTGTAGAGAGCAATAAGGTCTCCTCTGAGCTTCCTCTTCTCCAGGCTAAACAACCCCACCTCCCTCAGCCTCTCCTCATAGGGCTTGTGCTCAAGGCCTCTCCCCAGCCTTGTTGCCCTTCTCTGGACACATTCAAGAGTCTCAATGTCCTTCTTAAACTGAGGGGCCCAGAACTGGACACAGTTCTGAACACACATTAGCTGAACCTTTGACTGGCCAAACACTTATTAGTGTTTTTGCATGATATTCAGGTAATTGAGGTTCCACTGTTCTTAGCAGATGAAATAAGATGAAGAAGTTGGTTTGATTGACTGGAAAATGAGAATCAAAATATTATTTCAGACCGAAGCCTTAATTTTTCTGTGCCACCATTTCCCACTTGTATGTACATCTCTCTATAAAGGGCACTTTAAAAATAATTGTGGCAAGAATGGAGAAGCATTTGGTGTGGACTGTACATGTCCCCAAAATGTGAAAAGAATGAGCTTAGAATCTAGGAGGCGGGGGAGATGGGCAAGTGTGTGGTGGGGAGTGTGTAAGAGAGGTTTTCCAGCTATTTAGTTTCTGAAACACTGAGGCTCAAAGGGGAAAGGTTCACTTCAGGTGAGCAGAAAAACCCAAGAACTCATGAGTGGGGCCAGCTTGCATTTGTGTGGTAAGCAAAGTTGCATGCTCGAGCTGACTGCTTTATTCCAACTCTGCAAGCACCTGAGCTTCTTCTGAAGCATCCCCTGAACCATGACAGTTTATTACCAAAAATTTTCAAGAAGATGTTCAACATTTATGATTTACTTTATTGCCTCAGACTGTGAACCATAGCATTTCAAAACATGCTTCATGAGCATTTTGGGCAGCACTGTAGCATTGGTGCATAAGGAGCTGGGGTGGCAGCAGCATTTGACATCCCGATGCCTAGGACTGATTCTAAGTTGTACCAATTCCTTGTGCTCTAGCACGGAGGTCAGGTGCATCCTCCATCTGTGCTCCATCTGCTCAGCAGGAATGCTGATCTGGTGTGCTGTACCTAATGTGGTGTGTCTACCTTGCTGTTAGATTTTTAAAAAGACAAAAGGCTCTGAGGAGATCCACAGTGTTTAAGCATTTTTAAAGGCTTGGCTGGAGACATTTCAACTTCATGATTCAATGGTCAACAGGGGAGTTGCAGCAAGGAAGATTTCTTTAAACTCCTTTCAGCGTCCTTCTTTTCTATATTGATCTGGGTTTGCTTTTCTAAAGGATTCCTGCTTGTCAAAGATATGAGCAGAAGTTGTAAGAAAGCTCACTAGAGAGACAGCCTTTATGCTAAGGCTTTCTGTGTCTTGCTGAGAGATTGACTGTCTTAGGACCAGTGGAATTTCAGAGTTTTCTCCCCGCTTTGAACTGTGTCATAGGGATCCAGGGCTTTTATTCTGGTGACAATGATGTATCCTTTAAAAACAATTGTTTATTTTACAACTGCATTTATTCCCTGGTGGCAAGGGGAAACTGAGGCAGAAAATGACTGTCATACAATGGAGTATCAAAGCAGAGAATCACAGAATGTTAGGGGTTGGAAAGGACCTTGAAAGATCATCCCGTCCAACCCTGCTGCTGGAGCAGTGCCACCTATACCAGATCACACACAAGCGCATCCAGTCCCACATTTAGTGCTGGCTTCTTGCAATCAAAGACAAAGCTGACTCTGATGGGACAAGCTTTTCTAAAAGTAGCTTCAGAGATCTCCTCTGTTTTCTGTCCATTTAACTTTTCTCTGAGTACTTACAGCTAAAGGACTAGGAAGATCAGTGTAGCTAATTATCCAGAATGGTGGAACTCCTTTGAATGTTTAGATTTCCAAAAACTGGACTATAAGTTATTTAACTGGCCTAAAGTTACTTAGTGTGATAGGCCTAGCAAAATGCATTGTATGTCTAAATAATTTTTTCTCAGAAGTACATTGCATGTATTCAGTAGTAAAGAGCTCAGTCATTCCATCAGCATTTTTAAACTTTAAAGAAGATTCAGGGTCCAAATACGCAACACTTCCCAGAATGAATTGCCTATTTGCCTTTGTTGTTCATTCCTAAACTGGCATGGTTAAAGGATTAGTTACTCAGCAGCGTTCTGGGTAAAAGATCAGACTGGTTTGCATTTTTTTGTAAGGCAGTTCACCCTTCCCTGTGGCAGAAAGGGACAGTTGTATTTATACTGACAAGAACTGTAGATCAGCATTGGAATAAATGTTGGCACTTGCTCTTAATTATTTCTGGGGCTTGACATCAGGTATGGCTTACATTTTATACCACAGCTCTAAAAGGCCACAGAGTACTTTCCAAAAACTGAACAATGCACATGTCCATTTTCTGTGGGTTTCAGCTATAGTAGGCTGCAGCCCACTGCTCAAACATCTGTTAAAGGAATGGGGCCATTAAAAGAACACAACGTCGCTGTAGTGTGGTGATGCATTTTAATAGTCTCCTACTGTACTTTTTCATGCTTTTTGAGCTCTGTGGAAAAACCAAGTTCCCCAACCAGTTAGAAGTGTTCACACGAACTCATGTGCCCTGCTGTTCCCATGGAAAAAATGGGGATACTCATCAGAGGTTCTTGTTTTCTTAGCAGTTTGTTCTAAACAAGTCCTGCAAAATCTCAGTTTTCTCTAGATGTGGGGAGTTCAGAGTTTGGTGGTGGTGATGGTGGGCTTCAAAGATCTTCACTGTCATTCATCACTGGACCATCAGACCAGTTTTGCCAGACAGCTGGGACAGGCTAACTGCTCTGGAGTACCTATTCACTCTGGGGTTGGTGTGGTAAGTTTGCAAAGCCTCACTAGCCCCTAGACTGTGCTTCCTGCTCTACTCCTGTTTAAAGAGCAGTTAGAAGTAAAGTACTTGTGCATCCTACTGCAAACCGTCATGTTTTCAGAGGCATTTACATATTTGAGTCACAGCTTTCCCATATCTGGCAGCAAATACTGATTTGAGAACGGAAGAGATATCACTCCTTTGCTCAAATTACAATTTTTTTCTTTGTACATTGATCCAGCTGGAAATACTAATTTCCCCAACACAGCCTTGCCCTTCTACTCAGAAAGACACTTCCACACATACATAAAAGGTGAACTGAAGCTGAGAGAGCTGCACGTTTGCTTGTATTATTATTGTTATTGTTACTGTTATTATTGACATTATTTCATTTATTAAACAAGAGTGTCAATTTCATTCACTTTCTTCCTGAGATTTCAAATCTAGCAGCTCAGAATATGCATGACTCTTTCTATCATTATGAAAAGCTGCTGAGCACCCACAACTTCCTTGGAGGCTGTTGGAAACCAAGAACTTCAGGACCCTCTGGGATCTAAGACCTTTCAAACAAAATTCTTCTTCTAGGTACATATTATGAGATTGTGTGTAGTTGGAAATGTAAATGGAGGCATTTTTCAGTCTCCTGTCTTGCTGTCTAGTTTAAATGTCCCAGTCCTCTTTTGGTATTGAACGAATCCCATGGGTGCTTGACCTGATGCACAATGCTAGTAGGTTACCAATGACTTACCTCAGCCTGTGTTTCCTGCTGTAGGGAGACCCTGAGAAGGGGCTGATGTGCTGTGGGCATTCTGTTTCATTGCTGCTTTTTTTCAGAGGTTCTCAGTCAGTGCCCAGGCTCAGGCACAAGCACTAGCTTTTTTTCCATGTCTGTTACAGTTCCTCCCTTTGGGTACCATAGAATCATAGAATGGCTTGAGTTCCAACCTCGCACTAGACCAGGTTGCTCAAAGTCTCATCCAGCCTGCTCTTAAACACTGCCAGGAATGAGGCATCCACGACTTCTCTAGGCAACCCATTCCAGTGTCTCACCAGGCTCACAGCAAAGAACTTCTTTCTAATGTCCAATCTAAATATACCCTGCGCTAGTCTAAAACTATTGCCCCTTGTCCTGTCACCACAGGCCCTTATAAATAGTCTCTCTTCATCTTTTCCACAGGCCCCCTTCAGGTACTGGAAGGCTGCTATAAGGTCTCCCCAGAGCTTTCTCTCCTCCAGACTGAACAGCCCCAACTCTTGCAGCTTGTTACCATAGGGGAAATGGTCCAGCCTTCTGATCATCTTTGTGGCCATCCTCTGAACCCTCTCCAACATATCCATGTCCTTGATGTGTTGAGGACTCCAGGGCTAGGCACAGTACTCCAGATGGGGTTTCACAAGAGCAGAGTAGAAGGGGCAGAATCATCTCCCTTGATGATGACATATCACTTGGTAATTCCTAGATTAAAGCGCTGAGTGCAAAGCAATACTTAAACTCAAATCAGACCTCCCTCATTTTAGTCTGGCTTACAGTTGAAACCTTCCAACAAACTTTTGATCCACTCTTTGCTTTTGGGGAAATGAGACTGAAAAAAATTCATGCCTTCCACACATGCCTGGTGGCACAGTGTGATGCTTTGGTGCTGCTGGGGGAGACAGTTCCTTGGAACCCGGAGCTTCAGCTCCTCACATGCAGGGACATTAATCTAAACAAGGAGTCTAAAGAATAGCACTGCATGTGCCTGTATAAACAGTCTGAAAATCCGATTGTAATGAGACATTCCTGAGGTGATTTCTGAACTCCCTCATCTCAGACAAGCAAATTCTCCCTGGGTTACACCCTTGCTGCTTCACCAGAGACAGTAGGGTAGAGCATAGATCACCAGTGGTGTGTTTCTTAGGCCTTCTGGCTGTAGAAATGTGACTGGACGAAACATCTGCAGCTGTCTAGATCGTAGAGGAGTTAACAGAGAGCATGATTTAGGCCACCAAATGTGGATAGTTTATTGTGGCCCTATTGTAACTTTTCTTATATCATGAGGGATTTTATATCTTCTACTGACTGGTAGAGACCTGAGACCTGCCTTCTGGCTGTGATTTATTCTTCCTCTTAAGTCATTGTTCATCATTACGAACTGAAATTATGCTTCTGTGTAAATTCAAGACAGAAGCATTCTTGAACTTGCACACATTTTTAATTTCAAAGAAGCAACAGAATCCCCTTTGCCCTCCTATCATTACGATACCGAACAATTATAACTCTTTACCCTTTGGTCTTTGCAGCATTCTTGTCAGATTAGTACAGGGAGAGACTTAAATCAGGATGTTGCTCCTGAACCACCACACTAGCTCTGGGCTTTGAGGGATTGTCTAACCTGGATCCAGACACAATCTTGTCTGAACACCGGGAAGCAAACACGGAAACGTGCCAGGGAAGCAAGTCCATGCAGTCACCAGATGCAGAAGTAATTTTGTTGTTATTGCTAATGCTGAAATCCTTAAGGAGTAGAACTTGACTAGGGAGTTGTTGAAGGGGAAAGAAAGAGGTCTGCTAGTTGAACTTGGCAGATGTCTCATGAAGGAACACAACTGACTTAGGAAGACTTGGAAGATCACTTGGGCAGTCCAAGAGGGTGAGCAGGCCTTCCTGGCCACCCAAAATTTGGCATGAAGAGAGGAGCAGGTGTATCTGGATATGTCAGAGGGTGTTCTGCTTGGCCTTTAGATAATTTCAAAGGAAGAGACAGGTATGAGGCAGGTCACATGCCGATTCTTAACAGAGGGAATATTATAAGAAGTCATGAGGCTGTCACTGGGTAGGATTAGAGTATCAGGATGCTTTGCAAGGGGCAAGGAGACATGTAGTGCTTGAAGATGAGAAGGGAGTCCTTGTCCAGACAGGCTAAGACCCCCAGTTTTGCCTTTTCAGTTGTGCAATGGATGGCTGAGTAATTCTTTCTCATCCATTTTCTTATACTTGCTTAGAAAGTAATGATAGCCTCTTAGCTAAGGACCTTCTTTAAAGGTAGAGCTTAAAACTACCACAGTGGAAAAGAACTGATCAAAAGCTGGGTTAGGTACACAAGTATTTAATTGCCTTTCACATTTTTCTGTTCATGCTACTTAATGCCATTTTGCTTACTGCTCAATTCATTTCTTTGTCCTAGATTACAGTTTATATTTTTCTGCTAACCCCAATAGCTCCCTAACCTTTATTGCTTCTTGCTGGAGAATCTTTGTGGATATATTTGTATCTCTTTTCTCGTGCACCCACCTCCTTCCTTTTGCTTTCCCTTTACTATCCACATGTAAGCTCATCATTTTTACAATAGGTGCAGAAGCCCAGTTGTCTTTGTCTCAAATTTGGAGGTCTACTGAAAGGAGGCGGGGGGATGAGGGTAGTGAGGGTGGGGAAACTGGAATGGAGTGAGTCATCTTTCTTGGCTCCTTGAAAGTTGGAACCAACTTCAAAGAAAGTCTCAACTTGGGGGCACTTTCACAGATGAAGCTCAAACCTTTGTGCATCCTTCCCTTTCCTTCTCCTCTCTCCTCCTGCAGTCTGAGCAGATTTGGCAATTTCAGCTAAGCACGTCTGTGCAGTTTTTTAAAACCCATTACATAAGTTTGTTAGTTTAAGACTCTCCTTTTTCAACATATGAGCCTAAAATGGCTTTGATTTAAAAATGGAACTTGGCAGGGGATTTGTTCATATGGTAATTTTTTTTTTGGTAATTTTTTTTTGTTTAGTTTAATTTATAATATGTTTTTATCATTTTGGTGTTTTCAAAACAAATGGTGAAATATGTTTTTTCCCCTTCTATTTTTGGCTACCCTCCTCTGAAAGGCCTCACTTCTCCCTTGTGTGTTTAATTTGGTGCTTGAAGAAGCCTTTTTTAGATAGAGGGGTCTCAGGCTGTAAAATTTAGATTTAAACATCCCTGTGAAAAAGGGATAATTCAGACACGGATCCTGACGGTCAGGACTTTTGCATCTCATGCCTCTTCGCTCATAACAAGCCAAAGGGTCACTAACTGGGGCTCAGAGTATGTACAGATATGGAAAATAAATTGGATGAAAGGAAGGAAATGAGGGGAAACAACACTGTTTCTATATTCATGACCAGTGCATCCCAATTATCTGAGCAATAATTATTTCAAGGAATTCTTTTTCACAGTCTGAGATGCAGCAAATCATCTCAGTTTTGCCAAGCAAAACTCTTTCTTCTGGTCCCTAAACAGAGGGACTCTGCATTCCATGATTGACCATAATTCCCTTGGATTTTCTTACTGAGGTTTTCCTTCATGATCTCCTTAGAGCATAGAATACTCACGAAAGAGAACTCTGCCCTTTAGCAAGTGGTTCAGACCATGCATCCTGTTAAAGTCTGTAGAGTGGAATTGGGTCCTAATTTTTCAAGTGATCTCTTAATGTGCAAAGGTACCAACTTTGTGGAGGATGAGGAAGCAGGACATGAGTTAAAACTTGGGGCAGCTGTGTTCAGGCTGGGACCTCAGAATAAATGCTTTTAAAAGAAATGCAAGGCTATTCAGTTGGGGTGCCAGGCACACCACCTATCCAAGAGATCCCATTATGTGTTTATACCTAGACTAGATGAAACAAAATTCATGTTGCTTTTAGAAAGGAAAACAGCAGCCTCTTTTTTCAAACAGGGACAGGCCCTGACAAAAAGAATCTCCTCTGTTTGTCCTTTGGGGTAAAGTAAGTTGCCATGACTGACTTAATTCAGGACAAGAAAGGGGTACACTTTGCATGACTAAAGCAAAGGAAGAGGTGATCTACCACGGGAAAGTATGGTACAGGGGGGAAAAATAATTGAAACTGTGCTTCATCCCAGTTAAGGCTGATAGGAGGTAGAGGGAAAAATCTTTCAGGCTCAGAGATGGGCTTTAGAAGATCAGCCAGAAACAAACACACACAAAAATAAGAAAGCAGAAGGCGTGGGTGGTTATGGGGATTAGTACTGACATATGGAGCCTATCAGCTTGAAGTTACACGTTTATATCTGACCTAGGTCACTCATGCCCCAAAGTCATTACTGTCGAACAGCTGTTGGGTGGCCTCTGTGAAATGACTTAGGGGTCTGAGCCCAGTTTCTAGTGGCAGGTGTCCACATTACACAAAATCCATCTGTATTAATTAGCCCCCTATATCTGGCAATCTCAGCAAAAAAAGACCAAGTACTCAAAAGTTCACTGCAGAGATTGATGTCTCCTACTTTATCTTGGGTGGCCCTTCAAGGAAGAAGCTGAAGAACTTTCATAAAAGTATCACAGGAGAAGAAAACGTAACCCTTGCTCTTTGGTTAATCTCAGGCCACCAGTTTTCAGATCCCCCAGACCAGCAGATTTCCCTGCCTGTAAGTCAGCAGAAAGAAAGTATTTCATAACTCTTTGCGTGATGTTGAATATACATCCATTTGGTCTCTGCTTTCAGATCGTAATAATATAAACAGGAACACTACATTTTGAATTCATTAAGTTCTTCCCCCACTGTTTATAAAAGATAAAAACTTCTCTCTCCTTTTTTCTTTTCTTTTTTTTTTTTCCCTTTTTTTTTAGTAAGGATTGATTGGTGTCATGTACATATTCGTTCCCTTCTGTTTATGCAAGATAATAAGAGTATTAACATGGAGGTGGAATAATAGTGTTTATAATTCCATCACCACTGTTTATATAAGATAAAAATGGGTAAAAAAAAAAAAAAGGGAGAAATAGTGAAAGAACATTTGCTGTTATGTACATACATTATTTTTTTTCCACTTCTGTTTGTAAAGAATGTGAAAGAAGGGGGGAAAAAAGTGTAGAAAGTTGAAGAGGAGTTGATTCTGTTTGTAATATTTCTGTGCTGTTTACCTAAGATAAATCAATTTAGAGTTGATGTAACAAGTATCTTGGGAGGAGAGAATTGGGGTGAAAGAGGGACTGGTTGGGTTGTGCCTGATACTCTTAGTACCTTGTAATCCTTTCCTTTATTAAGAAACATGAAAGATGTATACTGGATTTTTCTAGGGGGAATATGATGCCATCGGTGAGGCAGGGGACACACAGAGCTGTCATGCCAGCTAATACGCTGGCTGCTGCCAGAGAGGTCAGAGGCTTTCTCTGGGAAGAGGACTCTGAGAACAGAGAGGATACTACAATAGTCTGAAAAGATCTCATGAACATTAAACCCCTTGGTATCATTGTCCATGGACTTAGTCCAATAATTGTGTGCCTGTATGACTGTTTTGTTCTGCAGCTTTGAAGTCTAATCCTAATTCCTTCAGGGAGAAAGGCTTGTAAAACGTCTGCATTTCAGAGAGGCAGAGGGATACTACCTTTGATGCAAAATCTATTGTCAGTCCTGCATAGTCCTTCTAATTCACCCCTACTCCTACCCTGTGTGCAGGCATACTGACAGTGGGGAAGGCTGTCAGATGTAAGTATTTCAAGAGAGACAGGGTTCTACTGCAGAGAGTCCAACGGAGAGCTCTCCTATGAAGAAAGAATGAGAGATCTGGGGCTGTTTAGTCTTGAGAAGAGGAGGCTGAGAGAGGATCTTAATGTCTACAAATACCTGAGGGGTGGTTTTCAGGATGAAGGTGACTGTCTCTTTCTGGTGGTTCCCAGTGATAGGACAAAGAATAACAGTTCAAACTAGTTGACAGGAAGTTCTACCTCAATATGAGGAGAAACTTCTTTGCTGTGAGGGTGATGGAGCCCTGGAACAGGCTGCTCAAAGAGGCTGTAGAGTCTCCTTTTCTGTAGACTTTAAAAACCTGCCTAGATGCGTTCCTGTGTGACCTGCCCTAGGTGATCCTGCTTTGGCAAGGGGGCTTGGATTAGATGATCTCTGGAGGTCTCTTCCAACCCCTAACATTCTGTGATTCCCTGGGCTGAGTACCAATGGCCATTTATACCTAATAAAATAACAACTGTGTAGACATTAATATACACACAGAGACCCCTCTGTGAGTTTTCACTTTTACAAATGAGTTTGCTCCAGTTTCAGTCACACCCTTAGTAGTTTTGCTTTGCTGGAGTGCATCCAGGGAAGGGCAATGATGCTGGTAAAGAGCCTGGAAAACAGGTCCTGTGAGCAGCAGCTGAGGGAACTGAGATTGTTTAGGCTGGAGAAAAGGAGGCTGAGGTGAGACCTCATTGCTCTCTACAACTATCTGAAAGGAGATTGTAATGAGGTGGGTGTTGGTCTCTTCTCCCTAGTATCAGTTGATAGAAGGAGAGGAAATGGCAGGTGACGTTGTGCAGGTGATGATGGACATATTTGTGTGACTAGCTTAAGTGAAAGTGGTAGGAGAAAAATCAGGAAACTATCGAGTATCAGTAAATCACACTATTGCATCGAAAGGACTTCTTGTCTTCCAAAAGAAGTCACTGTCTTTTATAATTGCATAGTAAGATTTCTTTTCTCTTTAATCCAAAATGAATCCAAATTCCAATGATGTCTTCATCCCTTCTTTCCAATTCTTACTTCAGCTCAAGAAATTCTCCCTACAAAGCAAGCCATTTAAGCAAATGCATAAGTCCATTTCTGTTAAATGGAACCTGAAATAAAGGTTAAATTTTAATTACATGCTTGAATCCCATTGCATTCACACATTTGAAGCTAAGCACAAGCTTGAGTACATGGTTTGAGGGCTCAAGGCTTTAACATTAATCCAGTCAGGAGGTAAAAACAATGCTGCATGTCTGTTGTGTGACATGGCCTATTGCATTGCCTGATCCCACCTATGCACCCCTGCTTCAAATGTCAAGTACTTGAAGCAAACTGTATGCTCTTGGTGAAAAGCATTGCCCAAGGTAGATGAAAAAATAGGCTGCATTGAAAAAAATGTGCAGGCTGCTGGTGAACCTTCCAAAAGCAGACAAGGACATGAATTAGCCAAGTAAATGATTCCTTCAAAATTTCTCTCTACTAATTACCAGCCTTTGCTTCCCTTGTTGCTGACATGGAAGTGGATGCAAAGAGCAGGGATAGATCTGTCAGCAAGCTGGGAAGGAGTTTAAAGGAGCTTCAATCAAAAAACTTTTGTTTTTTAGATGAATATAAATTGTCCTGGGTACAAAATGTCATTTCCTGAAGCGAAGGCCACTCTCATCCCTATCTCAGAGCATTCCAACGTGCAATAATATGCGTCTTAATTATGGTGTTTCAGCACAAAAGGCACAGAAATTTCACTTTTCAGAGTTGTATAATCGAGTTGCTCCACCTTGCTATTAGGCATGAATGGCAGTCAGTGCTCCAGGGAAGCCTGAAATTGAAAGAGCAGCGGGAGGGGAGCAGTGGGTCAGGATGGGTATGCATTTAGGAGAGCTGTGTGGGGAGTCCAGGACTAGAATAGCAGGAAGTGCTGTAAATTGGATTGAACACGTTGCTAGTGGACAGGGTGAAAGATTATACAACATTTGTCTGTGTGACCGTAATGAGCTTTTTTCCCATAAAAGATGTGGGGAGAAAGTACTGTGTATGAATAGGGTCCCTTTAAGAAGCACTTTTGAAAGAGCTCATTTTCAATTCCAATCATGTATATGCCTCAGCAAGACTGTAGCCAGATGCTTGTAGATCTGAAGAAAACAGCCCAGCCCTTTTCTTATCATCTACCAGAGATGACAGACTTTAAAAACTCAATGGCACTTTCGATAACTTCTAACAAGAGCTGGGACTTGCCTGGCTCCATTTGTCTGGTCAAGGCAGTATTTCTGAGATTTATCCCATGGAGATTTTCAGCAGAACCTTACACTTAGTGTCTAAATTAATGATATTCCTTCCTTTTTGCCATGACAAAACCCACTCTGCACTCTATACGTTATGCTCAAGTTTTTGTCATGGACATGTTCTGTAAAAGCTTTTTCAGCTTCATCATTTTGACAAGCTGATTCCATTAAATCCTTCCCAGTGATCGCTTTCATATGGTGCAGATGGGGGGGAGGTTGTTTGCTTGCGTGGTTTTCCCTTCTTTGAAGCTAGAAAGCAGTGATCATCTGCCAGGTTACATGGGTTGTCTTAGCACTGACCTGTCCCCAGGAAAACTTATTTTGAGGAAACACATGCATTTTCTGTGTAGCTCTGATAACTAAATAGATCCTACTTGTTAGTCTACTCTGTAACTTTTCTTCAAGGCTCTTCAGGATGTAGACATGAGCTTAGCTCTGAAAGCATGTAGGTTGGTCTGTTAATATCCCTGTGCATTTAAAAGCTCTAGATACAGAAGACTTTCTCTCTGCAGTATTTTTCAACATTTCACCTGGGCTGAAAAGGCAATTGTTGAGTATGTTGAATAAGAAAACCCTCTTAATCAAAATCCTACAGAGAAGAGGAGGTTGTGACCAAAAAAGGAACACTGATTTCACCGCAGAGTTTTGCTTCACGTTTTTCCTACTGGCTTCATAAATCTGAGTGCTGCAAGAACTGTAGCAAGAAATTCCCTCTCTTGCCCTAGTGAGACCACATCTGGAGTATTGCGTCCAGTTCTGAGGGACAGGGAACTACTGGAAAGAATCCAGCAGAGGGCTAGGAGAATGATTGAGGGAACAGAATATCTGTGTTGTGATGAAAGGCTGAGAGACCTGGGGCTGTTTAGTCTGGAGAGGAGATGACTTAGAGAAAATCTGCTCAAAAATTATCTGAATGGTGGGTGTCAAAAGGTGGTCAGTCTCTTTTCACTAATAGAATGAGGGGCAATGGACACAAGTGGAACACAGGAAGTTCCACCTTGGCATGGGGAAAAACTTCTTTCCTGTGAGTGTACAGGAACAGGATGCCCAGACAGGTTGTGGAGTCTCCTTCTCTGGGGAATTTCAAAACCCACTTGGATGCATTCTGGTGTGGCCTACACTAGGTGATCCTGCTTTGGCAGGGGGGTTGGACCAGATGACCTCCAGAGGTCCTTTCCAGCCCCTACCATTTGATGTTTCTGTGATTCACTACAGTATGGTGATCTCATTGCCGGATACCATGGTTATCAGAGATGCCAAAGGGGTCTAGGCAATCACTGTTGGCTCTGATCCTGCCATACCGTCAAGTGGTAGATGCTGAAGACAAGAGGTAGAGCTGAAAAATTAGATAGAGCTGATAATGAAGGAAAAGGATTCTTAACTTTAAAATACACCTCTTCACAACATACCTTCTGAGGAAGTTGGAGTATTTTAATCTCAGTTTCACAGCATGAGGAAACTAAGCCGATAGGAGTCTGTGGAGGAACCAAATGCACGAAACTGGCTTTGTCTTCAAGGAATGCTTTTGTTCTGATGTTGTGACAAATGAACATGGTTCAGAGCTACCTCTCTGCTTCATTATAATGAGGCCAGTAAAGTTTTTCATTCGAGCCTCAGCAATGGACATATCTGCTGGTCTTTTGGGGGGTCACAGAGCAGAATAGAATTGCATACAGCCTGCTTTTGTATAAAAAGAAAAGCAAAATCAATCTTAACAGGCTACCAAGGCTATCAAAGCATCTCAGATTCCCCAATTTATTTATCTGTGCCACAAACCAAAAGCAAATTTTAAAGCAACTTTTTTTTTTTTGGGGGGGGGGGGGGGCACCTCCTAATAACTTCACCATCCTTCCTTTTCCAGAGCCTTTCTACAGATACTTGTATTTCTCAAGCTGACAGCTTTCTTCTGATCCCCAAGACTGAATAGCTGGTTATCTCAGCTTTCCATCTTATGTGGAGTTTATCTCCCTCATTTAAAATAACAAAAGCACTGTCTGCATGCACAGGCCATTATCCTGGTTTGGCTGTTAAAGTTACTGTAATGCTGACTTTATTTTCTGTAGCAGTTCTGAGCAAAATGTTTCCTTTGAAAGGTCTCAGACCTCTATCCACCCAGCTCCTAATCACAGTAATAACCAACCTCAAGGAGTCATTAGTGAAGACTCAAACAATATCCTGTAACAAGTCAGCTATGAAGAAATTGGCATAGTTTATCTCTGTGATTCATGTTCTTATGAAAATAATGGGTTGCAAAATAAAGCTAGCATTGCTGTCCTGCTATACAGTATCCCTTGGATCTGAGTCTTCTCTCCCCAGCCCCCTTGGTCTCCCAAACAAACACTGAATACAACTACAATCACTTAGGAGACAGGGTCCATCTACAGAAGTGACATGTTGTTAGATTATAGCACCAATTTAGTATGCTGCTTCTTAAACCGAATAACCTATAAACCTCTTTTTGATCACTGTAACTTTGCTGCATTTTCAGATGAGCTGGGGAAGTGGAGTAATGATTATATTCAAATCCATCCTGTAAAGACAGATTTGCTTTCCTGAAGCAAATGGATGCAGCAAACTATGTAAACTGGGTTTGGCTAGGTTCTTGGAATTGTTTGCTTTTGGTTTTGTCTTTGTGAAATGGACACTCATGCTTTGCAGGAAAGCTGATAAATACCATAAACTATGGCTCACCACTAAGAGACTTTGTAAAATCTCTGTGTCTGCTGTTGGTTTGGCTTCAGCAATCAAAGGGATCAGCTTTTCCTCATTGAGAGGAGTATGCAGGTGGCTTTTCAGGTTTCTTGAAGGATTTTAATTCTCATTTGATGTGGTTCAGGCTCTAAACCAGGCAGCAAAAGATGAGTTCATTTCACAGTTCTGCTTTAGTACTGATCGGCTTCAAGACCATTTTTCCTTTCTCTTTTTTCCTTTATTTCATTCCTTACAATGGGAATAAGGACAATTCCCCCTATAAAGCAAAAGGTAATGTTCAATTCATTGGTAGTTTGGTTGGTTTTATTACAAATAAAACTCTTGAGAAAATGTATATTGAAATCCACAGCTTCCAGGCATATTAGTTTCTCTCTGGATGAGCTGTATCCATATGAGCAAACTATACTGTTTGGGGGGAAATTGGAAAACTGGGAAGTTTGGTGATGTTTCTGCTTGTTAACTGGGTCAGCAAATTAAATTGCCAGGCTGAGAGAGCTCAGCAGTTTGGTTGCTCGGGAGAGTGAGTTCTGGACTGGAACAGAATGTCTTTTCAGAGGGTCAGTCCTACTAGAAAAGGTGCTCAGTAATTACAGTGAGGTTTCTTTTATGTTATGCTTGACTGCTGCACACACCTTTTCTCTTCAATTTCATCAACTACCCTGTGTTGTCCTCTATCTGTGTTATCCAATGGGTAAGTTAAGGTTGAAGAGTTGGTGAAAAGTGTCCATTCTAAGCTACCCTGCCATCAGCCAACTTAAACTCCCTTCCTGGAGCATCCCATTGGTGGTGAGGGTCATGGAAGGAGGCATGTCAAAGTTAAACTGAAAAAAAACAACCAAGCAATGAAATGGGGAGGTGGTTTGGATATATTAGTGGTAAAACTTAAAATTAGAGATAGGATCCTATAAAACAACATCAGATTTGGTGATAAGAGAGATAAGATACAGCATTCCTGACTCCTTAGCAACCCATCCACATTTAAAAGAGTAATGAAAAATTTAGTTCCCCTGAAACGCCATTTTCAGGGCACATGTCACAAAACACCATGGTACAGAGTACAAAATGGAGAGTATTGTTCCCAGAAGCTGTTTTAGAAGATCTTCGTAAGGTGGTTTTGATTTATATGAATAGGCATGTAGTGAGAAGAAACAGGTAAAAAACTCAATTCCAAACTACTGATTATGGCCCTTTGGAGAAACCAAAGGGGAAAAAATAGAAAGTTTTTCCTCCTCCTCCAAACCTCAGAAAAAGCACACATTTAACCTGGTTTTGTAGATACTGAGGGCTTAACTCTGCATACAGTGGTGCAGTTGCATAACCCCGGTGATTTCAGTGGATCTGCAGGGGTTTGAAGGCAAATGGAATATTCTCTGTAATGCTTTTAGTCTCATTCCTAGTGTTGCATGCTGTCACAAGAACACAGTTCATGTTCAAAGCACTACAAACTGTAAAAATCAGAGAACAAACCATTCAAGGATTTGCTGCTCTTGTGTACAGTTATCTGTCAGGTTAACATTTCTCTATAGGTCTTCATATAGCTGTGGTGATTTCTTTACTGGATAGGTAGTCAGGAAGACATTCAGACACTTGAGATGATTGTGACTATGGATTTCACATAGTTACCCTTTACTCTAGGGGTCTTGCTGCCACCTTGCTCCTGATTTGATGGACACCCTCATATTCAAGCCTAAACCATATAGCTCTCACTGAAGAGAGCAAGCTGGATCTTTTGAAGTCCAATGTAACCCCAACCTGGAGCATTCCAGAGCTCTGTTCATACCCATCACCCCTCAGCACCAATGGATGGTGCAGATCCATGCATTCCTGCACAAGCCTCCAGTTCCCTTTCACTCAGGCTCAGCAGTGACCTCCACACCATCCCATGTTGTTCCCAAAGCCTCATGCTACTTGCAACTCAGCCAGTGCCCTTCAGTTCTGATCTGCAGTGCCTTCAGGGAATAATGATATATTGGAGTACTTATGTCACAAACTGAATGTTAGTCAGATGTTAAAATGAAAGAAATATTATGGAGAGTCAGCACATCTCACTTTGGAAATAAATTACTTAAAGGACGCTAGAGCGTCATGGCCCTTGGGACTACATGTGATCCAAAGACACCATTTAGAGAAGTTACCACAACACTGATAGATTTATCAGATCATCCTGAAGGAACATTAATACCCAGAAGGAAAATAATAATTAGCAATAGAAAGCTCCCAACCAATAACTTAGACTCATTTTCCAGGGTCACTTCCTCACATCAGTAACCTATTTGTATGTATCAGTAGATATTACAGCAATTATCTCAATAATAGATAAACTTCACTAATTGCTATTATTAATACAGATGCATTTAGTTCCTAGTACCATAGTTTCTCAGCTTAACATTTTGGTTATACAAATTTAGTCTGCTTAAATAGAATTAATTTTCACTTGATTGTACTTTGAGCCAGCAGTGTGCCCAGGTGGCCAAGAAGGACAATGGCATCCTGGCATGCACCAAGAATAGTGTGGCCAGCAGGAGCAGGGAAGTCATTGTGCCCTGTACTCAGCACTGGTTAGGCCACACCTTGAGTCCTGTGTCCAGTTCTGGGCCCCTCAGTTTAAGAAGGACATTGAGACACTTGAACGTGTCCAGAGAAGGGCAACGAGGCTGGGGAGAGGCCTCGAGCACAAGCCCTATGAGGAGAGGCTGAGGGAGCTGGGGTTGGTTAGCCTGGAGAAGAGGAGGCTCAGGGGAGACCTTATTGCTCTCTACAGCTACCTGAAGGGTAGTTGTAGCCAGGAGGGTGTTGGTCTCTTCTCCCAGGCAACCAGCACCAGAACAAGAGGACACAGTCTCAAGCTGCACCAGGGGAAGTTTAGGCTCAAGGTGAGGAGAAAGTTCTCCACAGAGAGAGTTGTTAGCCATTGGAATGTGCTGCCCAGGGAGGTGGTAGAGTCACCATCCCTGGAGGTGTCCAAGAGGGGATTGGACGTGGCACTTGGTGCCATGGTTTAGTAGTCATGAGGTCTGTGGTGACAGGTTGGACTTGATGATCTTTGAGGTCTCTTCCAACCTTGGTGATTCTGTGATTCATCTTGCTGTGTAGTACAGTTTTGGCACTGCTCAATTCAAAATTGGTACTTGAAAAGGTGCAGGGAATGTGGACCATGGACTGGAGCTGTAAACCTCCAAGCAGAGAAGCAGAAGATACACTCCTCTACTTATCCAGCTTGCAATAAGGAGAGCATGATTTGACATGGCTATGGTATAGGGCAACAGATGTGAGCTGCCAGTTCAACCTCACTGCCTCAGACCAGAAAATTTGCCTGGAGGCATAAATGAAGCTAAGGGCTAATTTTTAAGGTATGATCCTGAAAGACAGTCAAAACTTCTAGATATATATCCTTGTATATTTAGGTAAATGTGTTTTCTGCTTTGTCTATTTTAAGGTTTCAAAGTTGAGCTCCAGTGGCATGAGCAGCCAAAACAAAAATATTTTATCAGTTGGGAATTCCCAAATTGTTTATGGACCACAAAGACAACTCATCTCACCAACAGCTGACTTTTGTTTTTAATCCCTCTTTTCCAAAAGTGAATAGGGAACAAACCTGGAAGCTGGGTGGAAATGATGACCCAGTCACATGGCAACCATCATCTCTTCCAGGCCCATCTTTGCTCCTTCTCTTTTTCTTGATGGGAGCATGTGCTGCCTTGCAGTGAGGGAAGAGCATCAGTGATGCTGGAAAGATGGCAGGTGGGAGAAGGCAACTGCTGCCACCAGAGCAGTGAACCTGGCCTACAGCATACGCTCTTAGGGCAGTCAGAAGTAGGTGGTGGGAACTATTTTGGCAGCAGCTACCCTTTCCCAGGTATTCTGTTTCCCAGAAACAGGCCTGAAGTGCTGACCTCCTTGTGCATGCAGTGACATTGGGTGGTGATGGAGAGCAGAGTAGGAGAAGTGCTGTGGCACTGGAAAGGTGGTGGTGGGCAGCTTCCTTCTGCCAGTAAGCTGAGTTATGTGAGGCTGTGGTGAAGAAATATCTGCCAACAAAACATCCTGTTTTAACATATTTACAAATTCCTCAAAGACAGTGTCAGTGGTTAGAGATACCAAAAATTAAAAGTAAAACCATTTCAGGCCATCTCTAAGCCAAGTTGCAATGCTCAAAGTGCTATGTTTAGATTATAAGATTATAAAACAAGAATATGTGTAAGCTTCCCCCCACCTTTGCTAGTTTTGCTCTCACCCTGAGCCTCTTGAAGCATCTGCTGCTTAAGCTGCAGTGTGCTGTTGCTTCCAGAGAGCTCTCATGCTCATCTGTTAAAGATGTTTTCCTCAGAGGTGCTTCGTACAGAGACTTTTCTTGACTGAAGTTCTTCTTAGGGAGCTGGAGACCTCCGATGGATGTTAATTAGAGTTCAGTTTGCAGATGTAAGAGATTCCTTTTATTTCATCTATCTTCATTGTTTTCACTGAGAACAGCTGGTAGGACTTATTTTAGGCTCGGTTACCTGTGGAATGAGTCAGCTCCTTGACTTGATGTACTTTTAAATTAGCTTACATATACATAAAAGTCCAGATTTTGATTGGATTCCTTGCTTTTGTTTTATCAATGCATAATACTCTCCAGCCTTCCTGGCAAGTAGCATGCTGAAAAATCTATTCACTCAAGACTTTTCTTTTGTATTTCCTAGTTAAGGATCTGTGAAGTTTCTGGTTTATAAAAGCATTTTTGTGTGTTTGCACATGTAACACACATTCAAAGTCTTCTTTTTTCCAGTTTCTTCATCTGAAAAGGACAAGGCTAACATTTCAGCTATTTCTAATTGCAAAAACATTAGAAAGTCTCATTTTAGTACACTTTCTGGTCCATATTTAACAATGATACTAGTGACTTACATAGTAATTAAAAAATAAATGTATTGGAATGGACTGCCTGGAGAGGTGGTGGAGTCATCATCATTGGAGGTGTTTAGGAGGAGACTTGGTGGGGTGCTTGGTGCCATGGTTTAGTTGATTAGGTGGTGTTGGATGATAGGTTGGACACAGTGATCATGAAGGTCTCTTCCAACCTATTCTATTCTATTCTATTCCATTCCATTCCATTCCATTCCATTCCATATCATAAAGCCTTTACAACATGTGATAATGTAAACTCCAGGCTTATCTGTCTTCAAGGTTGAGACAGGAAATAAGTCTGTTACCTTTACTGTTACCGTCTGTGCTCTGTAGCTTCTGAAAAAAAAAAACCTTTGGAAAATGAGTGATGGAAGTATTATTTTTAAATAATTATTAATAATAATAATTCAAAATAATAATTATTAAATTTTGATTAAAATTGTTGTCAAGTAATTTTCACATTCTCTACAGAGCCACAGTTTGGCTGTTTATTTCATTTAAAAGGGCATGCACACCTGTAGTTGAGATTGTTTTCAAAGTCTTTAATGATGCACAACAAAAATCCATGTGTTAAGTGCATTCCAGTGTATACAGATACACCAACATATGTACAAAAACTTCTTTGCATTTTTTTCAAAGTTCATTTTGGTTTGATCCTCTAGTATTGTAGCCTATGATCTGGCCCTCAGGTTGTGCTTCCACCCTCACTGCATTAAGCTGTCAGTTGTAAAACCACCTCCTCAGTTCATTGCTTTCCTAGGACTAACACAACCAAGTGATGCTCATTTCCTTCTGTGTTAGACAGAGCAACCAGCCCTTCTCTTCAGTCCTGTATGAATGATGGAATGGAATGGAATGGAATGGAATGGAATGGAATGGAATGGAATGGAATGGAATGGAATGGAATGGAATGCAATGCAATGCAATGCAATGCAATGCAATGCAATGCAATGCAATGCAATGCAATGCAATGCAATGCAATGCAATGCAATGCAATGCAATGCAATGCAATGACTAGACTAGACTAGACTAGACTAGACTAGAATAGAATAGAATTAACCAGGTTGGAAAAGATCATCGAGTCCAACCTATCACCCAACACCATCTAATCAACTAAACCATAGCACCAAGCACCCCATCCAGTCTCTTCCTAAACACCTCCAGTGATGGTGACTCCTCCACCTCCCTAGGCAGAATCCATTAAGGACAAGAGACACGTTATGGAGCTGTCCCTCTTCTCTTAGGCACACTAGATGGAGATGCAGAAGAAGGAAAATAACCTGCCCCATTGACACTGTGAGAAGACTTGGTTGATTTCAAGTGGATCAGAACTGGGCCTTTGCAGAGGTCAGAATCTGCAGAAACACTCCTGTCTGTTTGGCCTTCTGCATGGTTTCTGTGCTGCAAAACGCTGTTTGAGTAGGTGCCATTATCAATCCCCAGGCAGACACCATCGTGCAGTGAAGCTTGTTAATACAGGTGACACAGATTCCAGATACTTGGGCTGTTAAAGGAGGGGACCACTTCAAGTAGCCTGACCACAGGAAAAAAGGAAAAGGGAAAAGAAAGAGAGAGAGATAGAACTTGAAGATCATTTTCCTCTAGATGTTGCCATATTGCACTTCCTGATGTGGCTCCTTACCTCCTGTGTGACATCTGTGGCTAAGGCTTTGTCATATTTCTTGTCTGCTAACATAACATTTGACTGCTTTGCTCTACATTCTCGTAATTAACTCCTAATATTAAAGTGGTTTCCATCTGTGGATTCCTCAGCAAGCTGATTGAAAGGTGGTTTAATTCACAGCCAAGAAACATGTTAGGTGATTGCTGGCTGTAGTAAGAGTTAATGTGAAGGTAATAGGAGATATCACAGGGACTAGATTCTACTGGCCATTAGCAGAGGTGACTTCAAAAGCAAATGATAATTAGTATGGGTTTCACTGAGCCAAGTTTCCATCTGCTGCTAGTCACTGGAATTTGAGCTGCTCTCCTATTAGAGATTTACATGGATTCTCGATGGAAGGGACACTTAAGAGAAAAGAGTATAAATCAACAAATAACAATGTAACCTGCAGAAATATAAATCTATGTAGATTAATCTGTGCTTTCTAAATTGCATACTAGATTGTAATTCAATCAAAGGGTAGGGCTACTGTGACGTTTATGAACATTTATGGATAGGATGAGCTTTCAGATTAAATGTCAAACCTAGTATTCAGTTTAGAATCACATATTGTTGTTGTTCATTAATATGTAAAAACAACAATAATATCCACTAAAATCCCCAATTTAATTTTTCTGTAATCTGTCAGAGATGCAGTGCAGCCTCTCTGCCCCCTCAGATCTTTCACAGGGCTCCACTGAATTCCTACTGAGTCTCCTTTTTCACCATGTTTCCCCAGCATGGCTCTGTCTGGTCTCCATTCAGATGGTGAATTTTCTGGTAAATTATTCTCTACCACTGGGATTAAGTTCTGGTTTAGATATTGAGCAGGTGTAGTGCTTCCAGGAGAAGAGGAGTGGCAAGGCTCTGCATCTTCCCTGAGTAGATTACATGTGGTAAATCTGTGCCCTTCTGTGGTTCTGTATTGATAAAGAATGTGAAAATGTGTTTTGAGGCAAGAACAGTCAGTCTGTTTAGGATTAACTAAATGTGTTGCCAGTCCTCCCTGCTTAAACCAGTCCACAATTTGCTTGCTTCTTGCCAGTCTAGTGGCTGAAGGAATAACATTTCTCCTGTTGGTGTAGTGCATTACATCAGAGTGATCCTAAATCACTTTGCAGAAGTTGAGCAGAAAAATTGAGCTGACTACTGTTGCTGAATAGAATAGAATTAACCAGGTTGGAGAGGAGCTGTCCCAATTTACCACAAAGACAAGACACTCGAATCAGGTTAACTCAAGCCATTTAGTGAATAAATCATAAGAGGGAAATGTCAATTGCAAAAGCTACTTTGGCACCTGAGGTGTTAATTTTGTTGAAAATAAGCAGTGCTTAAGCTAACAAAGGTAAAATATTCTTGAGTCCCTAGGTGGTTTACAGCCAAAATTTCACTGACTTACAGTGGACTTTGATGTGAATGCTCAAGTCACTTCTGGAAATTGTAGTTAGCCTCATAAATTGATTACCTGCTTGTATAATGTAACTCATATGACTGGGCTTCCCCATCTTAACTCCTCATAAATAAGAGATTCTTTAGTGTTTAGGAACCTTGTTCTCATTAAACTCAAGGGGGGATAGATTCCTAAATATCTTTAACATTTAAGCCTTGCTTGTCTCTTGGTCTTTGTGATTTAAATTGAATTTATTCACACAGCAAAGAAAGAAAAAGTAGGCAGAATCTGGCCACAATGAAGCAAGGGCAGGCTTAAGATTAGCCCCTGGCTATTTTGTCCAATGTCCAAAACAGCTTCCAAGTAATAGTGATTAATTAACACTAGGAATTCAGTATGAAAAAGGTAAGTGGATTCCCTTTGTCCAGAGCCATACTGAGTTGAAAACAAATGACATAAATAGAAATGGATAATTATTCTGCTTATAACACGGAGACCTGGGGAAAACAGTCAGCTTCCTTAGACTCCATTTTTTATCTTATTATATAATTGTATATCTTGAAGAAATCTACTGTGTTAATCTAATGTAATTAGGTTAAGTATGTCCCTAATGACAAACAGTGCCATATGATAAAAAGTTTCACCCCAGCATTTTAATGGTTCAGGTTCTGCTCATGGTTTCAATTAAGTCAGCATGATTGCACAGGGCAGTGAGAACAGGATTTGGCCCACTTCTCTCCCGCATACGTGTTCTGCAGTTATCTAACCTGGAATGAATCATAGTTTCCTCAGACACATCTTGTTTTTCCAGTACTTTACATGGAAAGTTTTGTTTCCCCGTATTTTCTTTTGCTCAAAAGTGGTAATCAAGTATCCAGACCAATAGCAATCATTAAAGAAATTACGGTGTTTCAGTTCTGGTGATTTGGCAGATTCTAGTTTACAGCTTTTAGTGTATTGTGCCTGTCTAATATTACCCTAGAGTTTTAATTAGGTACAACAATTTTTGTTCACTTCTTACAGCAAATTCAACAGTAGTGTTGGTGTAAGTAAGTCCTTACTCAGCACCTCCAGAGTCTCAGGCTGCAATTTGTAGAATTTGGCATCCATGTCACCAAAGGTTCTTGACACTTTCCCTTACAAGAACTCCTTTTACGTTGCTTGTAACAGAGCCAAACTCTAACCACTAAGCCTAGAATTTTCCATTCTGTGTTTTGGTTGTGGGGATTTTGTTGGTGGTTGTTTTGGGTTTGTTTCTTTCTCCCATGTGGGGCTTTCTCCTGCTTCGTTTAAAAAACTTTCATTTGTTTGTTTTTATGTCTCTGGGCCTCCAAAGCACATCTTCTTGCTCAGACCTCTTGTCCCAGGTTCTTCTGCCAAAAAAACCTTGAAAGAAATTGTTCCCAACTACTAGCTGCTAAAAGTCCTTCACATGCAGTCTACCACAGATGAATCTATGGGCTTCATGGTTACATCTTCAGGAGCAATGCAAAAGGAAAATAAGGGATACATACTTAGCAAAGGAGTTTTTTCCATCAGGAGAACTTCCCTGTTAACATTTATCAGAGTGAAGGATTCATGAAAGTGAGATA
Organism: Dryobates pubescens; assembly: GCF_014839835.1. Lineage (NCBI taxonomy): Eukaryota > Metazoa > Chordata > Aves > Piciformes > Picidae > Dryobates > Dryobates pubescens. The sequence goes on along the minus strand of NC_071619.1, from coordinate 35,690,242 downwards.
AATAGTGCCCTGCTCTTCACCAGCCTGATGTTGCTCTCCTTTCATCTTATAGCACTTCAGCTTTTCAGTCTGGGCAGAATCCATCCTGTCATCTCATGCAAATCTTCCTTATGTTTGGGATCAGGCAGCTTCTTTAAAGAGAATTTTGCTCTTAAGCAGGGCTTCTCCTGGTGGCCTATACAAAGGCTGCTATAAGCATCTTGTTTGCCACTCTGATGTTTATATGATTCTCTCTGCTCTTTGCTGTACTTCTTCCACCCCCCTTGTGGATTCTCTCACGTTCTTCTCTTCCAGACCCATCATTCCCACAAATAATAGCTACAACTCTTCTTGCCTTCCCTCTTCCTCTCACTTTTCCTTCTCTGTCTCAACTTTGATTTGTATTTCTCTGAAGCAATATTGTAACGTCAGCTATTTTGTGCCCATGTCTGATGGGGCATTTGCCTGTTTGTTGTCTTTGCTACCAATTATTCCAGCTTCTTCAAAACTGCACTTGCATTCCCTTCCCTTCATGTAGATGGTGTCTGAACCCTAGTGAATAACTCTATCCACCTCCATTCTAACCCAAGAAGTCAGCCTTTCGTATGGGTCCAAACTGACAGAACTTCTGCTCAGGTCCTTACTCAGGACAGCAACTGCAGTAGCCTCCTCCTAGCCCACCTCATGTGGACCATTTTTTTAAATTTTAAAATTAATTTTTTATTTCTGTTAAGATATGATAGAGCTAATCTCTTCCTGTAACTGGACAGGAAGCAGTAGGTGAGGGATGCATCTTGACTTAAGTCCTCTAGGACACGATATGGATCCCATGGTCTTTGTCCACTATGCTCCTGGTCCCCTGATAGCAATCTTCTAGAGGGCACTGCTTAGTCTGACTACCTGAATGTCAGCTTGATGAAGGGAAGGGGGTACAGGACTGATTTGTAGCTTTGAACATTTGAGGAGCATCTCCCTTTGTTTTCTGGGTGTGTCTTTCTTTTATAGAATTCAGAGCATCAGACTTTGATTGTTTTGTCTGTTATTTTATCCCAGGTTAATGTTTTGGAAGATGTGTTGGTTGGCAATAAAGTTTAAATACACCATAGCAGACTTTGTCAACTCGACCTGTAGTCTACCTAAAATTTGCTGTCCTGTAGCCATTCTACTTTCAAGCAGCCGTCTTATTTTCTTAGGGGTCTCAGGGTAACAAATCTATCAAGTCCAAAAGATACTGTGTTGACAGAAGGAACTAAGACAACACAATTTTTCTGTGCAGCTATCAGCTGTAATGTAAGCATCCTCAGCCCTAATAATATGCCTAACCCCTCTTCTGTGGAGGTTAGGATCAAGAAGGCAAGTTCTGTTTCAGAGGCCTGTATCATCTGGCATGACTGTTAAGAAGGATATCTTTCAAATCTGGCAATATTATTGTGATAAGAACATTTGTCTATAAGAGCCACAAGCCTATTTCATGGAGGCTGTTGAACAGCCACCAGAGGATATTTAGTCTGTGCTGGCTTGGAATTATCCCAGGACTGCAAGGCTCCTCAGCCATTACCAGTTTTTGCAGGTACATAGTTCTGGGGTCAGGTAATTAAAAAATTTGTGAGATTTCTGCAGTTTGTGAAACTGAAACTTCACCCCCCACCCCCTCCTGTGGGAACTGCTACCATCTGTGAATCTCCTCAATCTCTGTTTTATATTGATATCATTTAGAGTGCTTATTGTCAGTTAATTCCCTTTTTTTTCCCCCTTTTTTTCCCCTTTTCTGCTTAGATCACTCACAACCAGTTTGTGGCCTTCCTCTGAAGGAACCTTTCCTGTCTCCTGTGTAAGTATACCAAATATTTTATACTTTTCATATATGAGCTGTGCTTTTTGTTCAGATTCCATCCAAGTATATTCTTGTGCACTTCTCAGTTGCTCCCCATGACCACTGGACTCAGTAGTCAATTTTTATTCTAATGCAGCAGCTCAGAATCTCAATGCAGTGCCAGCTTATGGACTGGCCTCAGTTCAGTGACATTGTGTGGTTGGTTGATACGGAGTTTATGTGTGCATTTCTGGGTGTCAATAGGGAAGATTTGTGTTATATTTGGGGATATACATGCTGTGATGGGTATTATGCTGTTGCACTCTGGTTCAGAATAAAATATGCAAGTATGGGAAACAATCAACTTCAACAATCAATTTCAACCTGTTCTTAATGAAATCCAGCCTTGTAGCATGGGACCCTTCTTCACCCAGTCCTGTGTACAGGGATCAGTGCTGGGCCCCATGCTCTCTAATATCTTTATCGATGATCTGAATGAGGGCATTGAGTCCATCATCAGTAAGTTTGCAGATGACACCAAGCTGGGAGTGGGTGTTGATCTGTTAGAGTGTAGGAGAGCTGTGCAGAGAGATCTTGACAGGCTGGACAGATGGGCAGAGTCCAACGGCATGAGATTTAACAGATCTAAGTGCCGGGTTCTAGACATTGGCCACAGCAACCCCATGCAGTGCTACAGGCTGGGGTCAGAGTGGCTGGAGAGCAGCCAGGCAGAAAGGCACCTGGGGGTACTGGTTGATAGTAGGCTGAACACGAGCCATCAGTGTGCCCAGGTGGCCAAGAAGGCCAGTGGCATCCTGGCATGCACCAAGAATAGTGTGGCCAGGAGGAGCAGGGAAGTCATTGTGCCCCTGTGCTCAGCACTGGTTAGGCCACACCTTGAGTACTGTGTCCAGTTCTGGGCCCCTCAGGAAAGATGTTGACTTGCTGGAACGTGTCCAGAGAAGGGCAATAAAGGGGGTTTGGAGCACAAGCCCTATGAGGAGAGGCTGAGGGAGCTGGGGTTGCTTTGCCTGGAGAAGAGGAGGCTCAGAGGAGACTTTATTGCTCTCTACAACTACCTGAAGGGAGGTTGTAGCCAGGTGGGGGTTGGTCTCTTCTCCCAGGCAACCAGCACCAGAACAAGAGGACACAGTCTCAAGCTGCACCAGGGCAGGTTTAGGATGGATGTTAGGAAGAAGTTCTTCATAGAGAGAGTGATTGCCCATTAGAATGGGCTGCCCAGGAAGGTGGTGGAGTCCCCATCTCTGGAGGTGTTTAGGAAGAGACTGGATGGGGTGCTTGGTGCCATGGTTTAGTTGATTAGATAGTGTTGATGATAGGTTAGACTCGATGATCTCAAAGGTCTTTTCCAATCTGGTTAATTCTATTCTAGTCTAGTCTAGCCTAGTCTAGTCTAGTCTACTGTCCTACCTACTGACCAGCAGGTCCTACTGACCTGCTCTTCTTATCTGGGTAGATTAAATATGCTGGGTTCTCTTTGACATCTAACAGTATCGGAATTAAAAATCTGTTTGTCTGTTGTTTCTTTGGAAGATGTTACAGAGATTTCTTTTCTCACCTGCTCTCACTCACTTGAGCTTGGATGCTGCTGTGTAGTCTGACAATTTGGGGACCTTTTTAATTGAAGAAAAGACTATATTAATCCAAGTCATTATGGGTTTTAAGACCTAGAACGTGCAGAATTTTCATCATTTAGGTTTTGCTTTTTCCTTTTGGGGGAAATCAGGAATGGAAGCTTCATGAGAGTTTGCTTGTTGTAATTGGGATTTTAATTTCACCAGGTTTTGACACAGGATGATTTTTAGTATTTTGGAACAAAAGTTTGCATTTTGCTGGGATTTGTTCATACACACTGGCAGTGAAATCAACAATGCTTCTTGTTGCAATATAAAGGGAAGTCTAGCACTACCACTTCATAATATTTACTCTAGTTAAGTAAAGACAGACCAAGGTTTTCCAAATGTCCACCAGCATTTTAAGCCACTGTTCTGGGATGTCCAAGCTGGAGCTATTTAGTGAATGCCAAAAATAATGAAGACTTTTAAATGTAGTTTTAGAACTCCACGTCCAACTATGCCTAGACTTTGTGTTACTTTAGATCTCCATTTTGCAATAGAAATCCATGTCTTCTATTTGTCCAGAGAAGAAAGCTGATGGCTGTTAGTGCTGCCTGGGTAGGGGGAAAAAAATAAAAATAAAGCACAGCACAGTAAGAAAAATAGCTTTTTCTATTTGGGAGAGGAACTAAACCTGCATGTTTATGTTCAAGTTATGTTTTGATTGTTGGAATTTTCTTCAAAGAGATGTTAAATTGCAAATGGACATTCTTAATTTTGTTCGGGTGCATGCTGAAACAATCAAAGAGCTTTCTTTTCCTGAGAGTAGACCTAAAATATTTAAAGTTGAGTCACTGCTTTTGCAGTGCAGAAAGAAATGGCAGCGCTTCCTTTTCCCTCACCCTGTGGGCAGAAACATGAGATATGCTGTAGTGATGGCAAAAGGTGGTATGACAATGCCCAGATACCACGGAGATGTATTTGAGCTGACCTATCATGCCTGCTCTGTTCCCATATTTCTTTCCTCTCCCCTTTGCCTTTCATTATAAGGTGTCCCAAATCTGTAATTTACAACGTGCTGTTCCAGTTTTCCTCTGATATATTTGCTACAAATAAGTGGAAGTCTATGCGCCTGCATAGCTCCCCGTGGCGGTGTCAGGCCCATGAGACGAGTGGAGCAGAGGCCCCCACAGAATGCAACATGGCTTACGTCTAATGTGACATTTATTTGACTCAGAAAGGCAATTGATTAAAGTCCCATCAGACCTTTGCCATCATGTATTATGTATTTATCCAGCAGGGGCGGTTCATAACGGCCCCTGACAAATCCTATTATTTTTGCTGCAGAACTTCATAATATCGATAAAAAGTGTTAATGATACTCAGGGATGTGAAGCACACGCTGCTTATGTTAACACTTCCTACAGCAGCAGCAAAATCAGTTCTGTCCATAGCAGGGACTGTGTGCCTTCAACATTTGCACAAAGGCACCAGTTTATCATTGTCCTACCTCTGCAACGCAAGGCAGTTTATGTGGAAGCAGCAAGCTGACTTCATGGTAGGTAGGTGTGTGGAAACACAGAGCTGACATCCCGCTCCAACAGTGCTTTACTGTGTGACCACGCATAAGTTGTTTCCTGTCTGTTTGCCTTTGTGTCTTGACCTGTGACACTACTCACACACTTTCTTGATCCTTTAGGTTAGACTTATTCCTCAGTCAAGACGTTTTCTTTACTCTGCCATTCACAGCTTAGCAAGCTCATTAGGAGCCTCTCTTTATTTCAGGCATGCACTTAAAATTTGTATTGTTTTAGTGGTTCTCTCTCTCTGGAAGGTAGGTCCTTCATGCCACTGACACTCTGAATTCTTTGGGGTAACAGAAAAAGTTAAATTGGGACATTTTACATTAGAAGCTGTTAATGGGTCCTGTCAAGCTTGTGATCTGAAGACAAATGATCTGTTCTGTCCTCTGCCCCAGTAGCCAGCACTTGGTTCTTATCTTATATCCCTCCCCACAACTCGCTGATGACTGTCTTCTTTCTCCTCCTGCCCCAGGTTACACGTGTTTGGCTATATGGCAAAGAATTTCATAAATCTCTCCCACAGTATTCCCACATCAGAGAAATACAATCAATCTCTGCTCCACTAGAAGCAGGTAGATTCTTTGTCAAAACTCAACATTTTCATGAATGAGCCTTCCAACCAGACTTGAAACTTTCTGTCCTATCATCAACAGAGTGGAACAGTATCAATAATACTAAGGTGCTTTACAGTAAGACAAGTAGCTGCAGCAGGATAAACGGCTACAGTAGGGCACTCCTTTTAATTGCAGGGCACTACCCATTCAGATGGAACCCATACAACATGGAAGAGTTATCCACTGTTAGCTTTGGTAAATGCAAACCACAAATGCACCAAAGTGAGATCCAGACGCAAAGAAGTTGCAGAACATGTTAACCTAATTCTGTGAACATCTGTCCATTTCCTTAAAATAGGTTTCTGATGTAACTGGGTTGTACTGAACTCCACCATCATTCCTATTAAATATAATTAAAAAACAAAAAAGAAAAGAAAAAAGAGAAAAAGAAAAAGGTGCCATTTATTTCTCAGCTTCATGAAGACATATTTGGTCAAGTAATGATGACCTAAGGGAAGCTGAGCAGCATCGTACTGATCTCATCATAGTTATGAGAACCATCCATCATATGGTCAGTGATTTGTATGTCAAAAGACACCCAGCAGTATTCCAACCTGCCAGCTACCAGTTCCTGAGAATATGTGTTCGCTTTATCAGACATAACTGTGCTCAGATAGGCTTTGACGTCTATATGCGTGTCCTTGCTTTTGGTACTTGCTCACCACCAAACTGTCATCTGTTAGCACTCTGAACCGTCATCATGAAATAGCAACTAATTAGCACCGCTTGAATCCCTTTATTTGGATGTTGTGCTTAGTATTGTTTTGCAGATGAGTAGCAACAACAGTGATTGCTACATCGAAAAGTGGGAGGAGGCTTCTTTTCTTTTCTCAGGTTTCTTAAGAAGCTCTCCATTACTTCAGAGAAAAATAATAACCTCCAGGTCAAGCTTATTCATGAATCAAAAATGAACATTTGCAAAACGCCAGAAAAGTCTAGATGTAATAAGCCTTTATGTTTACAACAGCTTTCAAGAGTTAGCATTTTGCAAGAGTTATCATAATTAATGCAATAAATAGACATGCAAATTATCCAGAAGGATCAGCTGATCTGCTTCAGAAAATAAGGAGTTGTTGGAAGGGAATGGTCACCTACACAGCAATCTGAGGCCGGAAAGGGATATTATTACCCCAGCTTTTATGTGTCTCCTGAAGGAAGGGAATGTTCCAAAAAAGAGAACAACATGGGCAGAGGCCCTTTATTTGGCATTTACAAATGAGGGAAACGGTGAACCAGGCTCGAAATAGCAGTGGACCAGAAATTCTACTCTGGTGTGTTTACACAAATCAAATTGTATAACTGGAAATGCACCTCGGGATGAATGTTCTTGTACAAGTGCCACAAGTTTAAGCTTTATTCTTTATCTGAAGACATGGCCATCAAGTGGACTTAAGCAACAGATTTGCATGAAAGAAAACTCCCACCCTTATATAAAGCAAACCTGACAAAGTTCATGTTTTTATCCTAAAAAATCTAAAATAAATAAATAAATATATAACTTAAATAAATAAGAAACCAAATATCCAGAAAAAGGGAGAAACAGAGAAGCAGCCAGGTCTGGAAAAGGGTGAAGTTTCAAACTAGTTTTTCATTAGAGCATTAGTTTAAGTGTTAACATTCAAATTATGTAACAAATAATAATGGCTGCCCGTAGCTGTGAAACTGATGTGTGGATTACAACAGAGGCATGTATGCAGCCTGCTTCCTAATTGCAATACCTGCAAGATATCCACTGAAGTCAGATGAGATTGAATTTAAGATTGGCCAGCTTGGCAGCTGAAAATGTCACACCTTTCTGCCATCGTGCTTACCAGAGATCTTTTGTTCTGGGTTATTTTTCATCTAATTAGCGTAATACAATGCATTGAGTGTTAGCTTTTATTTTATTTTATTTGAACTAGAACAGATTACAGCAGGAGGAAAAAAAAAATAAAAAAGGACTTTCTAGACAGTTGTAGGAGCACAGCATTTTAGATTCAGCTAGGGATAAAAAAGCAACAGAAAGAAAATGCAATTGTTCCAATGTGCCTTTGCCCCACGCTGGCATAAATTAGTATGTTTGGGTGGAAAAGACCATCTTTCTGATTCAGGAGCATCATTTCCCACAGCAGTTTGAATACTAACCATCAAAATATTAAGACAGTCCAGTTTGTTAGGTCTGAAATCACTACACAAAAATAGCAGAACTACAGAGTGTGGCAGAGTTTTTCAGAATATTCCCTTTGCATTAATTGAAAAATTATTTTCCAACTTTGGCAAGCATGGTGCTGTTCTGCAGTTATATCACCAAGGTCTCTCTTTTCTGAAATGTATTCTCTGTCCTTCTCCTTGTGCAGAAATCCTCTTTGATGCAACATTGCCTTGCATGCCTGTCTCCATTAAAATGTACACACCAGATATAAGGTAAAAATAATACCATGAGCAAGGAGCGCAGGAGGAGTGGTTACTGTAAAACTGGATAGGCAGAAATAGGTGGCTTCCCAAAAGCCATTTCTTGATCAGAAGATCATAGATTTGACACTTGAATGGGCACTGAAATACAAATACTCATGGAGGTCTAAATGCCAGTCCACATCTCCATTTTCACACTGAATGGCAGAAGGGCAATGAAGCTGGAGAACAAGTCTTATGAAGGAACTGGGGTTGTTTAGCCTGGAGAAGAGGAGGCTTGAGGGGAGACCTCATTGCTTTCTGTAAGTACCCAAAAGGAGTCTGTAGTGAGGTGGGGGTCAGGCTCTTCTCCCTGTTAACAAGAGATAGAACAAAAGACATGGCCTCAAATTGTGCCAGGGGTGGTTTAGGTTGGGTATTAGTGAAATTTCTTTATTGAAAGGATAGTTAGGCACTGGAATAGGTTCTCTAGGGAAGAAGTGAGTCACCATCCCTGAAGGTGTTCAAGAAAAATGTAGATGTGGCACTCTGGGACATGATTTAATGGTCATGGTGGTGTTAGGTCAGTGTTTGGGCTTGATGGTCTTAGAGGTCTTTTCCATCCAAAACAACTCTATGATTCTGTTCAGGACACCATGATTGAAAATGAGCTTGTGAGGGTATCTCCTCCATTTCCTTTCTCTCTCTGCCTCTCCCACTTGAAAGAAAAAATAAATAAAAAAATATAGTCATCCCTATACAATGTCACTGTGTGCTGTTACACAAGTGTACATTCAAAACATACATGATACATAGAATCATAGAATCAATAAGGTTGGAAAAGACCTCAAAGATCATCAAGTCCAACCTGTCACCACAGACCTCATGACTACTAGACCATGGCACCAAGTGCCACATCCAGTCCCCTCCTGAACACCTCCAGGGACAGTGACTCCACCACCTCCCTGGGCAGCACATTCCAATGGCTAACAACTCTCTCTGTGAAGAACTTTCTCCTCACCTTGTGCCTAAACTTCCCCTGGCGCAGTCTTCAGGCTATGCTTCTTACCTTGTAGCAGGAATGGGAACTCTTGGACATAAAAGACTCATAGTCTGTTTTTTCTCTGAAGTGTTTCTTTCCCTGGAAGTTCTTGTTCACTGCTGCTTCTTCCCATAATTTTAGAAAAAACCATGCTGAATGTGATCTACAAATGCAGCCCCCCGGGCAGTATTTTCATTTCATACGTTTGCAACCCCAAAATACTAGATTTTTGCCGAGCACTGAAAGCAAATACTTTTGGATTTTAATAGATCTCACTGTCTTCCATCATACTGACTTTTAAGCTTAATAGAATAGCTGTATCAGGTTTCTGGATGCTGTTTTCTACTGTTTTAGCTCCTTAAGCATACACTAAACAGCTTGATTTCTCAGAGAGACAAAATTGGAATCCCAACTTCAAATAACACACACTTTAAAAGGTATTCATGCTTCACCCAGTCACCAAAGTAAGGATCAGCTGCAACATTTGGATCTGGATGTGTGTTGAAATTTCATATTCATCTGTGTTCACTTATCCTGGATGTCTGTAAAAGGGATTAATTGAATTTCACTTTTTGCAGTAAATCCACTTTTACATAAAAGACAGAAATTAATGAGTTACATTCAGGATGCTCTGCAATACACACTGAAGGTTGTGAAGGAAACCTACTGTGTGTGATCAGCATATAACCAACTCCAGAGAGTGATGTGTTTCAGAAACTAGTTTTCGATTTTTGCCCTTAACAAATCCTTCAGTTTTGGGGTTTTAGTGCACATTTCTTGCATGAATGTCTGTGCACACTTAGCATGGTCTAGTCCCGCTCTAAATAATTAAATCCTGACACAGAAGGCTGAAACAAAAATGCTGCTTTTCTTCCACTGAACTTTAATGGATAGGTGACAATTTTATTCATTGCAGTACCTGCAGACAGAGGCATGCCTCAGGGAAGACTGTAAAAAATCCTGTTGGTTTTTCTTAACTTGTTGAAAGTATGCTGGCAGATCATTTCTTTAGGAGTCTGCAAATCAGTCTTGCATTGATACCTTCTACTGTGACTTCTGTGGCATTCTCTTCACCTTTCATCCTGCTATGGCTGTGTTTTGTTGTATGTCATCCTGGTACATACAGCGTGCCAGTGCAACATCATTGCCTTGCTGGTACTCAGCCCAGTTTGTCATAGTGAAGACATTCACAAAGTGTCATAGACTGAATAAACCAAGCAAAGCACATAGCATGTTCAGGGAGAAGCAGTGATTTTGTAAGTCCTCTTCAGCAAGTATTTCTCCTGCCACATCTAATTCCAGCAGCATTTTGTTTGGAGGCAGGGTCCAGCATTCAAAGGAGATCTAAGGCATTCAGCAAGCAGATTTGTAGATGAATGGGCATCCTGTTCTGGGAATAAGAATATTTGAAAAGCACAAAAGTGAACTAAATACTTAATTCAACTGCACAAGTAAACAGCTGAGAGAGCTGTAGCATCTTTTAACTTCTCAGAGGACAGAACCATAGAGACAACACAGAAACATTACAGGTGAATGAGGCCTAAGCTTGTTGATGAGCAAATTATTGAAGCTGCTCAAACCTTTCATGGCTATTAAGCATGCTCCCACTTTTTTCTTGCCCTACACCCCTTCCCTTCAAGGGGCCATGTAAAGAAATGTTAGTCCCCCCAGATTTTAATAGTCAGGAAAGTTCTTCCCAGAGAGAGTTGTTAGCCATTAGAATGTGCTGCCCAGGGAGTTGGTGGAGTCACCATCCGTGGAGGTGTTCAACCATGGCACTCGGTGCCATGGTTTAGTCCTGAGGTCTGTGGTGGCAGGTTGGACTCAATGATCTTTGAGCTCTCTTCCAACCTTGGTGATTCTGTGAAATGCTGGTTTGTTTAACTAAAAATTATGGACATGCAACCTTTAGTTTGCCTAGTAATTCTATGTTTTCACCACTGCCCCATCTCCCCTTCAGGTAAGCATTTGCTCACTTTACAGTCCTTTTACGAGTCATCATCTGAACACATAATTTCCCTGGTGATACAGTATCAAATGCAGTACTGATAGATTACATTTACTGCATTTCCTTTGTCTGGGTATCAGTTATCTTATCAAAGAAAGTTATCAGGTTAGTCTACTACAATCTACCTTTGGCAAACTCATGTTGTGTTTTATCCAATTTTCCATTTACCTGTGTGTGTGTCTCATTGTTTTTGCCTTCAACATTTGCTGCATTCATGCTATTGAAGCTCATGGTCTTACATCAACATCAAACAGGTGTAAGTGAGATCAGAATCACTTTCAATATGCTGTATCAAAAGTCTATTAATTCTCATGCCTGCAAAGTGTTAAGTTCTCATCCAGCAGACAGAATAAAACACTGGGGTTTATTTTTCATTGTCATTATACCAAAGGGCAAGTGAGCTGATTTTGAGCCTTGGCTGGTGAACGTTTGTGATGATTTGCAGGGTTTCTAGAGATAGAATCAGAGACATCTACCTGCACATGAGAGTGCTTGGGCACTTGCATTAGCAAAGCCTTAATATATGTATCAGTAATGAAAATCTTAATTAAGAATGCTGCATCATTGTCCATGAACACTCTTTCTTTCGCTGTGTGTAAAGTCCTTTGTGTACTACAGCATCTACCTGGTCCAGACGGACAGAGCCCATGAAGAGTGTGTCTGGCAGTTCTTCTCTTGATTATTAACAGCTAGCAAATGGCAAACTCTTCTTTTGTCTTGACAGTGACACTCAGGATAGTCGAGCATAAAGCACAACTTACAGATTGTTTGGACTTTTGTTGTATTGCTTTTCACACTGCATTGTTATATAGGTGGGTTTCAGAATCCTGTAGCATTGATTAGAGCTGGATTACTGAGCTCAGATTTGCCAAAATGTGCACAGACACCTATTCACAGAATCACAGAATGAGAGACTACCCAATCATATACCTTTCCCTTTAGAAACAATACACTTGCTTAGGCCATGTTGTGTATGCATAGAAAGTATGCTAATAAGATGTGAAGACTGAGATTTTAATCTCCCCAAACTCAGGAAATTTAGAGTTAAGGTTCCCACAGCAACCTTGCCTCTGCCCCTTTCTTATGACAGGGCCTCTTTCTGCATGATCCCTAGCTGCAGGCTTACTGAGACAGATAGTACAGAGAGAAGACAGGGTGATGGGTTGGAACTGCTGTGTTTTTTCCCCATAATCATATTCCAGTGACATTTTGTTCGTTGAGCACCACCTGTGTTTGATGTGGTTTAAAACACATCCAGAAAACCTCTCAAAGTAACGACATACAAATGAGTTCTAGGTGTACTGCTGAAAGTACAGGTAGTGTCAGGTAAGGAAGAGTGCGTGGCAGGCACACACACATTTCTCTTTGTGGAAGTCCATCAGAGTTGTATCACAGAGTCATAGTCTATGCCAGCTGACTTCATCACCAGCTATGTCAGGAGGTTCTCTTCCACACACTCTAGGAACCTCTGGGACTGCTCCCTGTCTGCTGAGCTCTATTTCCAGCAGATATCAGAGAAGTTTCCTACAAGAACAGGAGCTAATGTTCATGAGACTTCTCCCAGATGCCTGAAGAATATTTTATCTGTTGTTAGCCATTGGAATGTGCTGCCCAGGGAGGTGGTGGAGTCACCATCCCTGGAGGTGTTCAGGAGGGGATTGGACGTGGCACTTGAAGCCATGGTTTAGTCATGAGGTCTATGATGACAGGTTGGACTTGATCCTTGAGGTCTCTTCCAACCTTGGTGATTCTGTGATTCTGTTCAACTCAGGGTAACTAGCCTGGGATTCACATGCTAGCAGGCAGGGATGATAAGTGCATGGGTCCAGCCGTTGCCCATCTCTCTGGAGTGCATGAAGCCAGGCTGGGTGTGTCTTGTGAAAACACCAGGCTAGAGCTTCAGTCATGCTCCTGAGAAGCACATGTGCGTATGTGGAGTGCAGGATTGAGCCTGCTCCCTGTGTAGATAGTGTTCCCCAGTCCTCCCTGTTACAGCTCAGCCACGGGTTGCAAGTATGGTGTCTTTTTTTCCTGTGGTGGGTTTTTTTTTCCTTCCTTTTTCTTCCTGGTCATCATTTACACAATCAAGTAGCACAGTGTCCAGGAGAACCTTTAGGAAAAGAAAGCAAATTTAATGTGGTAATAACTTTGTTATTTCAAACCCAAATGGTTTCAAACATGGCAGTGCTGCTGCTTCTCTTTCAGGACCACGTATGTGTCAAGTTTGGTGTTTTAAAACAAAGCTGTGTTATAATTATACAAGTGCATTTAAGAAAAAAAGGCTTGTGGAAAACTCAACAGCTGGAAACTGTTTTTTACATTCTTAGATGACTCAAAACCAGCTGAATGGGCTTTTGCAGAGCTTTACCCAAAATGTCATTTCTGGATTGAGACAAGGCATGAGAAATAATCTGTCGAGAAGGTAACAGTTTTGAAAAGGCTTAAGCAAATATAGACAGAGACTATTTAATTCATCAGCTTCCACTGTACAGTTGTTAATGTAATGCTGTAACAATAAAATAACTCACATTTATGTAGTTTTTAGAAGGTTCAAAGATCTGTATGAGACTTTTAAGAAACTAAGCTTTGTAGCTGTGAGTTAATCAAATATTAATATGTGTATTTCATGGGAACATCACATATTCAAAGAGGAAAACAAAGACATAGAAAAAGGCACAGAGCTTGCCAGAGTTTAGACAGAGAGAGAAGATGACCGTGTTTAGAACCCACGACTTTGGATCTCTCAGCTTGTGCAGTGTGGCTGTGCTCTCAGCTTCTTGCTCATCTCCTTCGCCAAATTCCATTTCAGGCACATTCAGCTTGGAGGTGAAGAGCCTCACTCACATGCATGAACTGGCCTCAGATACCCAGCTCCTGTCTTTTGGTCTCACTTCATTCCCAAAGGCAAAGTCTGCCAAATTCTGCATACTGTGATCAAGATGCTTAACTATATTCAAGTATCACTCCCAGTTACAAGGGTGCATGCACTCTTCCATCTGCCCCAGCATGCCTGAAGGCTGTCAAGGTGAGACAACTGTCACTGGAGACCTCTTCTGGGCATGGTCCAATTGAAAACTCAGTAACAATCATTTTACTGTTTGAAACCTCAGTCTGTGAATAAATACAGTTTTACTGCTGCTTAGTTTGGATGTTGAGCTGTATTGGAGGAAACTGCTCTTCTTTCATACTGAATTTTGTTTCAGGGTGGTGTGTGTGAAAAATAACACAAATAGGAGTATTTTTGGATGATCATACTGAACAGTCAGCAAGAAAAGTCCAGTATGGTGAAGGGAAATCTGTTTGTAGTAAAAGCAATATGAGCTTGTGGTTTGCTAACATGATTTTCACTTTAACCCTAGGAGTAAAACTCCATCCAGTGCTGAGACAATCACTTGGTCTCCTGTCATTGCATCTCAGCTCCTTCCCCTCTGTCATCTGGAGGTGTTCAAAGCCTGGTTGCATGAGGCTTTGAGCAACCTGGTCTAGTGGAAGGTGTACCTACCCGCATCTTCTCCATCTAAATGCTTTGTGATTCTCATACCTAAAACAATTCAAATACTTGAATTTGTTGTATATATAGATATATACATACAATATGTAGAAGAAATATACATACAATATATATTGTATGTATATATCCTGTGCACCATGAAGTACTACGTTCTTGGATCTTATTATCAGAGCTCATTAGTTCTTGTTTTCCTGAGATGTCTTTTAGATTATGTGATTCGTTGGCTAGAGGATGATGTTGAGATGATTGGATAGAGAAAAGAGGAGAAGAATTAATAAAAGGCAGAAGTCAGCATGTTGGGTAGTCCCTGGAGAAAGAATTGCATTCTGTAAGGCCCAGGGAAGTTGGACTGTTGGATGTTAGGAAGCACTTACTCATGGAAAGGGGAATTGGACACTGGAATGGGCTGCCCAGGGAGGTGTTTAAGGAAAGACTGGATGTGACACTTAGTGACATGGTCTAGACAATGTGGTGGTGTTGGGTCATAGGCTGGACTTGATGATCTTGGAGGTCTATTCCAGCCTCAATAATTCTGTGATTCTGTGAGTTGCAGACTTGCAAATTCTGTGCTTTCCCATTAACTATTATGAGCAAAACATAACAAAAACCCCAGAGCAGACCTTTAAACACAATTGCATTTCAACTCTGAAATAGGAGAGAGAGACTAAAAACTAGTAGGTAGTCTTAGAAAGAAATTGTTTCCTACTATAGTCCATACAAGAACTGGCATAATTTAAACAGCACAGGTGCCTATGGAAGGCATTTAGAAAGCAAAAGAAACTTTGCAGCATCTTCTTTGCTCACACTTCACTCTATCAGGCTTTTGTTCTGCAATGTAGCTGCCTTTGCAGGACTGCATCTTGAGCCATTGCTGGTTTCAGCTGAAAGTTTTCAGGCTGAAAGCAAGTAGTGAAAACAATGAAAATTTTCATTTTCTTGCCTAACTGAAATACCAGAACTGGTTTGGCTGTTTGGCCTGAGAGGCAAAGCAGAAAGAACAGACTCGATTTTAAACAACCTAACTATTTTACAACCCATTTTGCACAAGTGGAGCAATGGTAGGCAGGTAGAGTTGTGAGAAAAACAGGCTGCAAAAAAAGAAGCAGCACAATCTCTTATATATCTTTAACAGCAGCATGACCCTTTGATACTATATATGCCCAAAGAATTGTTAAGCTTGCGTGACAAGGTTGTGCTATCTCTGTGTATGTGGCCCACTTGCATCTACATTGCTATTTGTGACCCTTTCCCTCAGCCTCATATATGGCTGGCCTGGGGATTTAGCAGGGTTTTGCAATCTCAGGGAAGCCCAGCTTGTCAGATGCAGCCTTACAAGAAATTGGTTTGTATTGCAACAGAATTGGTTGGAGGATCAAAGTCATGGTATAAAATAAAAGGAGTTATTTGGCTTCCATGTGCTGAAATATTTCTATTCCCCCTCCCCCCCCCTTTTTTTTAATTAGTTTATTAATCTCAAGCTATTGAGTTCTCCAGTAGTGAGCAACATACTGTACCAAACAAGTTATTGAAAAGAGGTTTGCTTCATCAGTTGCTGAGAGAAGGGGGCATGTTGTGGTGGAGTCACCATCCCTGGAGGTGTTCAAGAGAGGACTGGACATGGCACTTGGTGCCATGGTTTAGTAGTCATGAGGTGTTGGGTGACAGGTTGGACTTGATGATCTTTGAGGTCTCTTCCACCCTTATCCATTCTATGATTCTATGTTACTTTTATGAAGGGTTTCAGAAACTGTGAGTTTTTTAAGTTTGATCAACATTTCATTTTAAAGTCACAGAAATGTGTACCTAGACAACATGATATATCTGCTAATTCTTGCTTACTCTTAAAAGCCTGTGGTCAGTTAGAAATTTGGCAGATTGTCTCTCAGGTCAGTAAAATAGTTCTGGTTTACAAATTCAAAAAGCCAAAGTCTGTTTTACTATTTCTCAAATGTCAAAACAGCCCTCTGACCTTGAAAATTACTTTCTCTGTATACTTTTTTGAGGTTTTAAGTAAAAACCCAGGCCTTTTTCTTAGTGAGATATTGTAGCCTGCTGGTCATCAAATCTGAGAATTTAAAGCAGGGAAAGTGACATTAACTCATCTTTTCTTTCCCTTTGCCCATGCAAAAATGGGCATCATTCATATCAATGGCAGCTGGAGGGAAAAAGATGTGCTTGCCTTTAACTATGCTTCCAGTTTATTTCTATAATGTACACTGTATCTTCCTGACTGCTCAGTCCTCCATCTGCAGCATTTCAGACCTTATGATAATAATAAAAATAATACATGGGAGGACAAGTTTCTCTGCCATGTATCAGAAGTGACCTCCAGTGCCTTGATTTTTGGGTTGTCCCCATCTTAGCACTGCAGAAAGGTGAAGGCTGTATTTAGTGTAGTTGGCCAAGTGGACACTTCTGTAACCCAAAGCGATCATTCCTGACCCTTAATGTGATCAGCTGAACTTAAATACGACATTTGAGCAGCCTGTTTAGTTTCCATATCTCCACTATTCTTCTTTTCTCCAAAGTTGCTGTGACACTTCTGAATGTTTGGTGGGTTTCCCTCCTCTGAAAAAATAGGCTCTTTCTTCATCTCCTCTCCATGCATCTCCTCTTCTCACTCTGATTTTTCTTTTAGAAAGCAGACATCATCTGCATGGTGCCCCTGTTTCCAGCAGAGCAGAAACAGCCGGCAGTTTTCACTGTGAATGAGAAGTGGCATAGAATCATAGAAAGCACTGGGTTGGAAGTGACCTCTAAAGGTCATCCAGTCCAACCCCCCTGCAGTGGGCAGAGACATCCCAAACTAGATCAGGCTGCTCAGATGGGAGTGAGCAGTTTCAAGCCCTTCTCTTTCCCTTGGCAGTGGAGCACAACACATTCCTTCCTGTTCCCAAGTGCTGCTACTCTACACAAAACCAGCTTTGGATCCTTTTGGTTCTGATATGATGAACCTCTAAACTTCCTACGTTGTAAGCTCTGAGCCTCTTCTGCCTCAGTTATCCATATGTAATGTCATTGCATTCTCCAACACTTTCTGCCCAAGGAATTGCAATGGATATGTAATTGTCAATGACTTTATTTTCCATGGGTTTCTGTGAAGTAGGAAGGCTGTGTGTTCAGTGCTTGGCTGCAGAGAGAAGACTGAGGCACAGGATAAATCACCTCTTGGTGTAACAGAACCAGAAACTGGTTTTAATTTCAGGGTGGTTTTAAGAGATTTTCTAGAACATCATTTGAGATGTCCACCTCAAGTAGTCTGCTGAAAAGCATCTTAAAAAGAACTCTGTGGTCCTTATAGCAATCAATTAATTTGGTAGCATCCTTATGCAGAGGTAGGGAAATCAAGGTATAGCATTTGCTTATGGTCACACAACTGATCCTCACAAGAGTGAAGCAGCTTTCTTTTCCTTGTCTTTTTTGGCTACATTCCTTCTTTTCTCCTCAGAGTTGTTCATTTAAAAGATTGAATAAGACTCTTTGGAGAAGAGATTAAATTTGGAGGCGTTGGCAGTAGTTTTGCAAGGTGATGGTTATTCAGCCAGTTTACAGTGTAGCATTATGAATTATTAAGTATTTTAAAATGTTAAAAAGTCATACCTGCTCAGCTATATGCCAACTTAATATAGAGCAAACACCTACTACTGATCCATAGCTAAATTATTTAATCTACAACTAATATACCATTCAAACCTGTTTCAAAAATTAAACAGTTCTATCACTGGAAATAATTAATTGTTCAAATCCATAGGGCTAAATCCAGCAGTGACCTAAGTGGTAGGAGAGAATTACACGCTGGACACAAGCATGCAGGAAAATAAGTAACAAAATAATGTATGTTCTAATTCCAGCCAGTATCTCATCACAGACTTTTTGTTGGTTGGGCTTTTGGCTGTGCTGACTTCTCCCACCCCCCACTGTGTCCTCCCTGGAGCATTTGAGTTCCAGCACTTTTATGGCCATCTCGCAGGGAAAGTTGGTAGAGGTTTATGTTTCCTTTGCCCTGCATCCATTTGCACCCGTTCTGCAACCTGGCTTGAGGGCTGAGCCATGGCTGGTCCCACTGAAGAGCTTGGCTTTGTAGGGCTAACCCTGCGTCCCGGGAGGAGAGTTGCCTGCCAGAGCACTCACAGTGACCTCTGTCAAATTGCTGCTGATTCACCATGATGTAAATATGAGCAGATCTCAGGCCAGTAGACCTTAGTGATCAAGTGTTTCCAGCATTCCATTTGAGGAAAAAAGAGCGAGCTGCTTTGAAGAAAAGTAGTTGTTGGTTTTGTTTTGGTTTTGTTTCTTTCCTCTCTGAATGACTCTACAAAATAACATTAGGGAATCAACACGATTTTTTTTTTCTTCAGGCTTCTCAGAGAAAAAATATTCCCCCGCCCCCCTCCCCTCCCCAACCCCCCCGCCTCAAATCAAAACAAGATGGAGCCCTAGAGCCCCACCTGCTGACTTGAGGAAACCGAGAGAAGAAAGGGAAGATGCCTGGTCCTGTGCCAAGCATTCAGCACTGGGCTTGTAGCGCTGTGATGTGGCACTTAAAGCTCTAGGGGACCTGGAGCCAGCGTTACAAACGCAACAAAAACTCACATGAAAACGAGCCTCTTAACAGCATGTCGAGCTGGTCTGCAATGGCCTCAGGAAATCCCCCTGGCTAGACAGAGCCTTTTTATCCACTACATTGCTCTGACTCAAAGAGAAATCTCACCTAACCTCCTTGACCAGAAACTGAGCGTGCCTGTAGTCTGCATCAGAGGGTTTTGCAATAGCCTTCTTTTCAGTTAATCATTCCCCACCTCCCCCTCTGAAATTATCTGCCCTATGCTTCTTTGCTGTCTCATCATGTGCAGGGCCTCACACTGCAAGCACGTGGCGTATCCTCAGTCATCCCGCTTCCCGCTACCCTTTGCGGTCAGAGCCTTAGCTGGCGTAAACTGGCCTAGGGCCGCTGATGTCAGTGGGGATTGTCACTCGTTGAACACTTGGTTCTTTAATTCCCCGAGAACCTCTCCTTTTTAATAGCAACACAACCTGATGCTGCTTGTTTGCAGGCCCAGGACCATCTACAAGCAAATGCTTGCGTATTAATTACAACAAAGAGCAAATCTACTTGACATTTGATTTTGTTTTTCTTGTTTCCCTTGCAAGCTTGAAAATGAGCTGCTTTTGCCAGGGAAAAAGAAGGAAAAAAACAACAACAACATTTCACACTTTTTTTTTTTCCCCCTTTTCTTTTCTTTTTTATTTTTTTTTTTAAACTTGAAATAGGCCCCTTGGAAAAAATGACATGTTAAACAGCAGCAAGGAAATGATTACTTGGACATATGGCTCCTCTTCCTGAACTTAGCAGAGAGGTTAGATAACGCTGTTTCACGTCTTAAAAGACTAGACTTCTGCTACATTACTAACATATTCTCATGTAATAACCTGGCACAAATGATGCTTTTTCTAGTCCCAGTAATATAAAACTCATTTATGGTTCGGTCAGTTATGAGCAATTTGTTGAGGGTTTTTTTTTCACAGATTAGTTTCTAATTTGCTCTTTTTCATTACTCTGTCCTGAAGTGGAATATACAATAGAGTAAAATCATACACAAAAATACTTTGTGGCTCCCTCTTAGAATCATAGAATCAATATAGTTGGAAGAGACCTCAAAGATCATCAAGTCCAACCTGTCACCCCAGACTTCATGACTACTAAACCATGGCACCAGGTGCCACGTCCAATCCCCTCTTGAATACCTCCAGGGATGGTGGCTCCACCACCTCCCTGGGCAGCCCATTCCAATGGATAACGACTCTCCTAGCAGATCTTTGCATTGTATGGGTTCTTTCTATTAAGCATTGCATGATCAGTGCAAAAATAAACCAAACTTTTAAAACCATATTCTTGAATGTAGACAAACTCATCTGAATGCATCCAATCTCCTCCCAGGCAACCTGTGACAGAACAAGAGGACACAGTCTCAAGCTGCGCCAGGGGTGGTTTAGGCTGGATGTTAGGAAGAAGTTCTTCATAGAAAGAGTGATTGGCCATTGGAATGGGCTGCCCAGGGAGGTGGTGGAGTCACCATCACTGGAGGTGTTTAGGAAGAGACTGGATGGGGCACTTGGCACCATGGTTTAGTTGATTAGATGATGTTGGATGATAGGTTGGACTCAATGATCTCAAAGGTCTTTTCCAACCAGATTAATTCTGTTCTATTAATATAGATGACACTAAGTTGGGGGGGATCTGCTTGAAGGTAGATGAGGACGTGGACAGTCTGGATTGATGTGCTGAGGTCAATTTTATGAGATTCAGCAAGGCCAAGTGCTGGGTCCTGCACTTGGGTCACAACAACTCCATATAATCACAGTATCACAGTATAACTAAGGTTGGAAGAGACCCCAAGGATCACCAAGTCCAACCTGTCCCAACAGACCTCACAACTGGACCATGGCACCAAGTGCCATGTCCAATCTCCCCTTGAACACCTCCATCTCCCCTTAATGCTACAGGTTTGGGGAAGAGTGGCTAGAAAGCTGCCCAGCAGAAAAAATACTGGGGGTATTGATCAACAGCTGGCTGAATATGATCCAGCATGTGTCCCAGTGTCCAAGAAGTTCAACAGCATCCTGGCCTTTATCAGGAATAGTGTGACGAGAAGGACCAGGGAAGGGATTGTCACCCTATACTCAGCACCAGTGAAGCCACACCTCAAGTACTGTGCTCAGTTTTAGGCCACTCACCACAAGAAGGACATTGAGGTGCTGGAGTGGGTCCAGAAAAGGGCAATGAAGCTGGTGAAGGGTCTGGAGAAGAGGTCTGGTGAGAAGCAGCTGAGGCAACTGTAGTTGTTTAAGCTGGATAACAGGAGGCTGAGGAGAAACTTTTTTGATCTCTACAACTACCTGAAAGGTAGAGGATGAGAGGAAATGTCCTCACATTGCCCCAGAGGTATTTTAGTTCAGATATTAGAATAAAATTCTTCACTGAAAGGGTTATAAAATCCTGGAATAGGCTTCCCAGAAAGGTAGTTGAATTTCCATTGTGGAGGTATTTGAAGGCTGCAAAGATGCAGTGCTGAGGGACATGGTTTAGCACCAGACTAGGTAGAGTTAGATAATGGCTGAACTTGATGAACTTAAAGGTGGTTTCCAACTGAAATGATGCTGTGATTTATTTACTTTTCAGATAAGGCTGCTTCCTAAAGGGGGGAGGGGGGAAGTAAGAATTAAAATAAAGCTGTCATGAAATTTTGCAGAAAGATTGTTGTGGCCTTTATCATAACTGATGTTAGTAGTCATGTAAGGTCTATAGGTACTTACAGAATGCATAGTCATACAGGTGAGCTGGCCAGGAACAGCAATGACCCCATTTGAAATTTTGGGGTATAAGAATGAAACTTTATGAAATGTATTCATAAAGAGATGGATTGTCTAAAGACCTACCTCAGCATAGCTCAAGGCTCAAGGACCAGGACTTCTCCAGTAGGTGAGGGAGCATGGAAGTCTCTTCCCTTCCAGGTCTCCCTCACCACACCCTTAATCATAAGATCCTGGGGTCAGCCTTGTTCTCTGGTTTTGAACTAGAGTTTCTGTCTCAGACACAAGAATCTTCCTTATTAATATTTTCATTAAAAATTATGTTTTACCCCAGGTTGTTTCTTGTTCAGTGACAGAACTCTGCAATGGAAAATCTTGTAATAATGCAAAACAGGAAGGACCTCTACTTAGGTCATGTGGGTCCAACCCTCACCCCTACTCAAAGCAGAGCCAGTGAATGTTCCTGTTGCTTTTTTAGCTGCCTTGTTTGTGTATACATGTATGTCTTTCCATGTTCCCATTTTATAAGCACTTATATCCTGCTGCACATTTTCAATAACTGTGTCTCTGAAACTTGAGGGGTTTTAGGATACTTTTAGGTTCTTCCATTGATGAGTAGAAACTCTTGATCAGAAGTTGCCCTGCACAGAAATGGAGGTACAGCTGTACAGCCACTGTACCAGACTCTTTCTGTGGCTGCTTTCTAACTTTAATTGCAAGACCACTTTTTTTTGGTGGCAGTGGGTTGTAGGGGCTTAAATATGTCCCCTAAGTCATAAATGAATGCTGAAAGCAAGGACTGGCATTGACTGTGCCTAGACTGAAGCCTGTTCCTGTACAGAGGAGGCACCCCAGTTCTGCTACCCTGCATTTATTGCTGTTCTCTGTCGCACACAGGATGTTCGACTAGATGGAGCAGTGGTCTAATCTGATGTGGCAGCTCCTACATTTTTATCTTTTAAGTGCTTTACTTAGATGAATTAATTCTGAAAACACTCTTGTGACGTTAGTCATTGTTATGATTCCCATTTTAGAGACCCTGTGTCTAATTCTTAATTATACTAATTATTCCTCATGCTGGTGAGGTTCCGGATCTGTGAAAGGGTCTCCCAACTGAGGGAGATGGATTGCAGAAATGTCATTGGCAAAATGAGAGTTCATTGCCCTGTAGCAATTCTCGGTTTCTCTAAGGTTGCAGAGAAATATTGGAAGACAAATGTAAAAGATGCTCCGCTGATTTGTACTCGGGGCTGTGGTTGCATAGCTCAAGCCTGTAAGAGGTGTTGTATGGGCCAAAATGAAATTATTGAGGTTGCTGACACTTCTTTCAGTGTGGTCACAATCTCATCAAAAGAAAGTGAAAGCCACCACTCTTTTCCCATCTTTTCCTTTTAGTGGAATACATTGTCAGAGAATTGACACCCTACCCCCCCCCAAAAAACCCCAGCAGATCCAGAATGAGCACCAGTGAACTCGAGGGAGGGGAGGGAGGAAGATATTCTGTCTTGCCCAAGAATGAATAGCGAGCCATTTTTAAAGTAGTCATTATGTGCTGAAACCAGACGGATCTTCTTTCTGTATGATAAAGCTACCAGTGAAATGTATTGCAAGATAATTAGGAGCAAACAGACAGAAAAAAGAGTGATGTGCTACTCCTCATTTCCTGAGCTGGTCTTGTTCCAGTCACCTGGCAAGCTGCAGCTGTGTCTGTGGAGAGTGGAAGTAGAGATCAGCGCTATCTGTGTCTTCCCTCATGGCTTCACTCAGCTCAAGGACATGATGGACAATCATATCTGCTGCAGAAAAGAGGCAGAAATCTACACCCTCCTCTGGCTCTTTGGCTTCCCACTCTATTTTTATCCAAGTCTAAGAGAGAAAGTGGTATGTGCAGAGTAGGGACCCTTGCAGCTGTCTCTGGGACAAAACTAATGGTTGGACAAAGAAGCCAGAAGCCCCCAGTGACATGATTTTGGTAGGAATCTTAACTGTTTTGGCATGTTGAGGCTATACAACTCCCCAGCAATACTGCTGTTCTTACAAAGGTTTTGTCCAGAATCACAGAATGTTATGGGTTGGAAGGGACCTCTGGAGACCATCTAGTCCAACCCACCTGCCACAGCAGGATCACCACAGGAATTTATCCAGGTGGGTTTTGAAAGCCTCCAGAGAAGGAGATTCCACAGCCTCTCTGGGCAGCCTGTTCCAGTGCTCCATCACCCTCACAGTAAAGAAGTTCCTGTGTTCCACATTATACCCATTGTCCCTTGTCCTATTACTGGGCACCACCAAAAAGAGACTGGCACCTTCATCATGACACCCACCCCTCATTTATTAAGATCCCCTCTCAGCCTTCTCAAGACTAAACAGCCCCAGATCTCTCAGTCTTTCTTCATGGGACAAATGTTCAAGACCTTCAGTCATTCTCTCTGGTAGATTCCTGTCTCTCTTAACTGGGGAGCCAAAAACTGGACATAGTATTCCAGGTGTGGTCTCACCAGGTCAAAGTAAGAGGGGGGAGGAGAACCTCTCTAAACGTGCTGGACACACTTGTCTTGATGCACTCCAGGATACCATTGGCCCTCTTGGGGGATGAGGAATGAGGTATATGAAAACAATTGCAATTTTTGCTCAGCATTTTTGCCCATGGGAAAACCTACAGAAACAAGACATCTTTAGATAAGAAAGACTGGAAGCAGAGGCACAATACCTGTCACCTCCAAATGCGGGAAATGAGATTTGTGAATGTGTGACAGGACCAAAGTTAGCAAGAGGGATATATAGCATGTTTCACGTCAGCGTTCAGAACAGAAGTGGGGCAGACGTCCGCTTTAAAGTTCTTCAAATCAAAATTATAATTGTCTTCCCATGAAAGTATGAGAGAAAATTAAGCCTCCTGACACCCTGAGATACTTATGCTTCCTTCAGAAATTCATGGAAGAAAATATAACAGAACAGAGTAGAATAGGCTGAATAAAACACACAATGCTTTTTAAGTAATTTCAATTTTGGAGCAGAGATGCAATCTGTTAACAGCAGTGTGGATGGTTACAGAAGTAAAGAGCAAAGTAGAGGCTTAATGTTTTCAGTGTTTAAAAGCTTTCTCAGGCCCTCACAATATGCATCTGTGCAAACATACAGAAAACATATCACCTGTGAAGGTCACCTCCTTGTTTATCTACATTTTTAGCCAGTGTTTAGATTGTCTTCATTTGTTGTGAAAATGCACTTTGGAAATGGTTTCTTTTTGACCCAATGCACCTGAAGAGGAAGAAAGGCAGGAGTCTTGCTCTTCTTGTCTTCTCAATCAGATGTTTTATACAGATCCCCTAGGTTGCACTGTTGCTTTTCCAGTGAAGGCAAGGGAATTGCACTGGTGCCCATGAGGGCATGGCTTACTTTTCAGCATCTTGAATATGGTGGTAATGGGCAAAGAAACGAATAAAAATGTCTCTCATAGCCCAGTTTGCAATATTTCTTTTTATTTTTAAAGAGGCTTTTCCACAAAATAGGCCATTATATCTGGGCTCTCTAAGAGAGAGCAAATATGAAGCCCCTCTGATGTTTCCATTTCCCTGTTTTCACAAATCTGTGAAAGGAATTGCCTTGGGAACTGCACAGTGTCAGTAAAAGGCGCTTTAGAAACCAGTCCTGGACACTTGATATAGTTTGGGTTTTTTATTTCTTTTTTTCTTTTCTTGGTGTTTTTTTGGGAGGGTTGGTGGCGGGGACAGGGCTGGGGAGGTGAGACTAATTCTGGTAGTCATTGCAAAAGGTGGTAATAGCTTGTTTGGTTTGCCTCAGAAAATCAAATTGCTTGTACAACAGAAATCAACTAGGTTAGATGCAAAGCATAGTAGTTAGCTCATCATGGCACACAAAGGTGTCTGCCAAGCATAGGTGCCAGTTAGGAATGGCTGCATAAGCCCAAAATAAGCAAGGAGTAGATTCCTGTAATAGGTGGACTTTCTGTTCTTTTCTTTCAATTTCTTATGTACTGAGTCTCTAAAACTCTCTCTACAACTATCTGAACGGAGGCTAGTATTGGTCTCCCAAGAAACTAGCGATCAAACAAGAGGGAATGGCCTCAAGCTGCACCAGGGGAGGTTTAGGCTGGACATTAGCAAAAAAAAAAAAAATAATTAATTTGTTGAAAGAATTGTCAGGCATTGGAACAGGCAGCCCAGGGAGGTGGTTGAGTCACCATCCCTGGATGCATTTAAAATCCGTGTAGATGTGGTGTTTGGAGATATGGCTTAGTGGTGGACTTGGTAGAGTAGGGTTGGTAGTTAGATCTTGGAGCTCTTTTCCAGACTAAATGATTCTGTGAGTCTGTGAATAATAACCAAATATTCAACCTCTCCAACAGGCTGTGGTGGCTCACATCTCAGAGCAAAATGCACAGGCTCACAGCTGTTTATGAAGACAAGCCAATAAATCTGGAGGAATATATTTATACAGCTTCTCCTGAGATTATATAGTTAAACGCCATTTTGTCAGGTAGACAGAGCTCCTTCATTGCAAAGGAACCAAATTCCTCTCTATGCCACCTAGATCTGTTATTTTCCATTAATGTCAGCTCATGTCAGCTGTGCTGAATTTTACAAGTTGTGCTGCAGAATACTTTATATACATTAAAGGAGCAAGTACTCTGTCATTTCCAGGTTCTTTCCAGTCTGCTGTTGTTTTGTGTCCTGCTTTTGGCTGGCGTTATGTGATGCATGTAGAAGTCAGAAAGTGAGGAGCAGGTCTGGTGGCTTCCCCTTTCATAAATCCTGCCATATGCCGTTAGCAAATCCAGGTACATTTCTCATAAAGATCGCTTCCAATTCTGTGAGCTGCACTTTTCTTCCTATAGAGTGGGTATCATACACATGAGCTTGAAAGCTTGCTGCAACGCTGATTGTCGTTTCCGTAGCAAACAGCAAACTTTATTCAACTGATCAGACTGAGCTTTCCTTTCTTGCTTTGGCTAAACCTCCCTGAAACAGGAGATGATTTATAAGAAGAAAGAGCAAGGAAGAGGGTGCGATGCAAAGAGAGAGATCATCATCACCGTGTATCTAAATTAAAATCTGTGATAAAATCTCAGGAGGGGAAAGTGATGTTCATGTTTTTGGAGCTGCTTTTGACCTTTTGCATTTAGACCTCCAGATCTGCTCTCGGGTTGATATTCAGGTAGAAATCAGGTCTTCGACTTGTGTAGCTTCTAGAAGAAGGGGAGCTGCTGAGAGCAGAACTTAACAGTAGTGCTTTCTACAGGAAGCTCTGTAGGAGGTTTGGGGACCACTGTATCAGGAACACATGCTAATAAAATACATGACACACAGTTAAAACTCACCTGGGTGAAATGCTGCTCCTTCTGATATCAATGGAAATTTCCTTTTGACCAGGGGTTGCTATGGCAGCAAGCACTGGAAATGAGAACAAGGACATTTTGATATGTCTACACTGTGGATTGCAAATTATGATACCCGAGTTAGTTTTAAACAGTCTTGCAAGAAGTGGTCTAGTTAAGGCCGCTTGGAACGCCACGTGGCCTAATTTACCATGCTAAGCAGCTTGCTTTCCTCTGTGCTCAGGGTACATCTATGCAGAGGTGAAGAGGCTTTTCAGAGGATGCTCATTTTAGGGCAATGGGATAAGGAACAGACTGTGGTGAGGACTAGTGTAGAGGAGGAGAAGCAGCGTGAGAGAGAGCAAGCTAGAATGGAGGGGACAGAGGTAAAACCAACTGCAACAGAAAAGATACAGTTTGGGGCAAAAGGGTTTTTTCCCATGCCAGTGCACTTTGATCTGCTCCTTGGAAGTCAGCCTAGGGCTCCTGACTCCCTTAGCATCTTCATTGTCAGGAAGACACCATCAAACTGGTGCTGAATGAAGTACCTTCACTCTCTTCCAGTGGATAATCCCCTGGTAAGCACTGTTTTACTCCTGCTGCCAATGGCGCTGCTGGCTGCAGTGGTGAAGTTACATATTACAGCTCCACAGGTGTTAACCCAGCTCAGCATCAGCGTTGGAATAGTGTTGAATTTTCAAGATGATTTTTAAAAGAAAACCTTCAGAAATTATCTTGAAGATGCATTACTGTTATGTTAATGTTACTAAGTCAAGCACTTAGAAGTTAGGAAATGCCACGGTCAACGTATTCTGTGCAACCTTCCTGAGGGCCCCTTGTATCATTACCATAGCCTGTAATTACATGACTGCACTGTTTCTTCCACTGAACTCCTGCATCAAGTGGTCAGGTTCTCTGCATATTTCATTATAAACATAGCCCAGAGCTGTTTTGCACCCTGCTGGATTATTCATTTGGTACTGACCCAAGGAAGAGAAAAACTCCTTGCCTGTGTCACTGTGCTCTACAAAATATCCTCATCTGGAAAGGAGCTGAGACCTTTGATGGCACTGTATTTCTCTGAAATCTCTTTTCTGTTCTTTGGTAGCATGTTACCTCCCATAATCCTATAATATTTCAAATGAGAGCAATTTGTGTTTTGGAGAGGCTGGGGAGGCAACTCATAAAATAGCATGTAACCCACCTGATTATGTTCAGTGTCCCATTTGCGTTTGTAGTGCAGCCCTCTCCTAGTTCTTCCTGTAATCTGTGCTGAGTCAACAGGCCTCAGTGGGCTGGCAGGCAGATGGGACACAGTCATCCATCACGTGGTGTTTTAAAAGGTGGGAAAGTGCAGGAACCTTATCAGGATGAATAATACTGGTACCTTGCATCAGCTCTCCATTCACAGTGAACACATGGAAACTGGTGCTGGCTTTGCCTGGAGATGTATGTTAACAAGGTGATGACATTAATAGAGAGAAGTTGCTAGAGCTTCTGTCTTTTGTTTCTTCCTTCCCTAAGAATTTGTACCCAAAATGCCAAGTGTGTGGGGAATCCCAGTGCTCCCTCTCAAAGGCCGTCAGTCAGCCGCATTGTAAATTCTTTCCCTACTTTCTTCCCAAGCTGTTGAGTGACGTTTGCAGGTTAGCCATGCCCATTTAAAAGTTTATATACAGCAGATGTTCACAGAGCTGATCAGAAATCACAGATTTGCTACTGTAGCTGCAGACCTGTACGGAGATACAGAGAGCGTATTTAAAACACAGAGGAACGTGCCTGTCTCACAGAAGTTCACACACACTTCGCTTGCTGCCATTCATTGAGAGGGGACATAACAGCCTCTGTGTCCTGAAACCCAAAGCAGGTCCCTAGCATCTGACAAAGGAAAGTTCTGATGGGGCAGGGAGCGTGATGTCCAGGGTAAAATGTGCTGGCAGCTCCCTCTCACAGCATCTTCTTACCTGCTGCTTTCCCTGTCAGGCAGGAGGGAGAGGCCGCCTGCCCCACACCTTTTTAGGAGCAAACGTTGCAGAAGTGTCATAAATCTCTGCCTTGCCTGCCACACAGTGCTGCCGTTGCTCTGGTTATTTCCAGGATTCATCCATTTGAACTGCACTTTGTTTTGCAGCCTAGGGTAGAAGGAACAGATTGCTTTTCCACCTATTTTGGGTTATAACTTGTCCCACTCTCCAGTGCTTGGGACTTGCCTATCCCAATTCCCAGCACTGCCTTTTTACAGCATCTCTGTAGCCAGCAGGTACTCGATTTGTTGCTGTCTGCGCAGACATGCATGGCAAGGATGTGCTCTCAGAGCTTGTGTAATTCCAGAATCATAACATTCCAGTCATCCATCAGGAAAATTCAACTAAAGGGCAGCATGGTCTTGCTTTAATCAAATCAAAGCAGCACCTTCCCCCCAGCCTGCAGGACAGGTAGCGTTTGCAGGATGCGGGGAAGGCTGGGGTGTTTATTTTGGCATGTAAAGAGGAGAGGGAAGGGAACTCCCAGGTTTATTTATTTATTTATTTATTTATTTTAATTTTTTTTTGTTTTTTTTTTTGGAGAGGGTTTCTGTATAATGCTATTTGGATCTGTACTTTTTTGTTTGGTGGTAAGTTTTCATAGTTTTCCTTTGAGGATTTTCCCAGCGAGCTTATCTGAATACACCAACAGTCTTTTTTGTAATATTCGCATTTCCCCTTTGGTTCAGCCGAGCCCACTGACAGATCATTCAAATTCAATTGTTTTATGTCTAAGCCGAACAGCTAATTAAAGTAGGGATGATTAACCTGACTGGCAGTGTCGCTCTCTCTCCCTCGCTCTCTCGCTCCCTCCCTCCCTCCCTCCTGTTCCAATCAGTCTTTTTCTCACACTCTCCCTCTCTCTCTCTCTCTCTGTCTTTTGCTCTACTGTGTGTCTGTGTGTGTGTGTGTGTGTGTGTTTTTTTTCCTCTCTCCTAAACGTGGTCTGCTTGCTGATGGCAGAATGGCACTCGGAGATTTGTGCATTGTGTCTGGTTTCCTACGGGCAGGCTGACCCAGTGCCTCTAGGGACTTATCAATAGACCACTCAGAAGAGACAGAGACAGGAGAAAGGAGGAGGGGTGGGGGGGTGGGGGGGGGGGGGTGGGGGGGCGAGAGAAAGAGAGAGGGAGAAAGAGAGAGAGAGAGAGAGAGAGAGAGAATCAATATCAAGAATAGAAGGAGCTCCGAAGCCATTTTTTTTTTTATTTTTTTTTTTTTTAAAGAAGTATCAGGACTTGGGAAGAGGGTGACAAAGAAGGTTTTTCAAAGAGGCAGTGGAGGAGGTTCTAATAAATTTGGAAGGAAACAGTTCCCTGTCTTGGGAAAAAAGGAGAACTCCTGGCTGATTAGCATTCACACCAGGTATGAGATGTTCCCTACCCCTTATCACTGTCGCAACCGAGATGGAAAAATAGCTATTTATTTTTTTCCCCTCTTTTCTTTTTTTTTTTTTTCTTTCTTTCTTTTTTTGTTTTGGTTTGGATTTTGTTTTGTTTTGTTTTGTTCCCCCCCCACACCCTCCCGCGCCTTCCCCCCAAACCCACCCCCTGCTCTTTGAAGGGGCCGGAGCGAGGCTTTATTTTGGTGCGTGGGTTGGTGGTGACAGGGGAAGCGGGAGCCGTGGGCACTGGTGTGCTGGGAGCAGGGAGAATGGAAGCAGGGCAGCGGGGAGGGGGCGGGTGGGAGCAGAGCCGGGAGTGTGTTACTGTGTCTCCTCTTTGTGCACCCCTGGGGGGGGTTACCCAAGTTCATTTCCAGCAGGTGGATTTAGACGGGGAGTTACTTAACGCTTGACCGCCAGTTTTGAAAAAAAAAAAAAAAAAAAAAAAAGAAAAAGAAAAAGAAAAAAAAAAAGGGGGGGGATGGGGGGGAAGACCTGCTTCCTATGTCTATTAAAGGAAGCTCCAATTTTTTCCCTCTCTCTACTCTCTCTCTCTTTCCTCTCTTCCTAAGCAGACAGCGGGAGGGTTTCTGGCTCCTCGCCAGCCCAAAAGCCTCTAAGTGTTTTGCACTTGTTTCAGGGAGCCCGGGGATTTTTTTCAGCATTTTCACTAGAGAACAAAGAGTTCTTTACAAAGGAAGGGGGAGAGCGAGCTTAACGCCTGAGATATGTTTTTCTATTTTTATTAGGGATTTTTCCCCCCCACCCCTCCCCTCCTAAAAAGAAAGGGAGAGAAGCAAAGCACAGAATGTGTGGCAGCAACTAAATAGGTTGAAAGGAAATGCAGTTCCCTTACCTCCAAATTATAATTTGGAATTAATAAGAACAGGAATGGAAGGGGGACGAGACCAAGTGAGTTTGATATGTCGTTCTTTTTCTCCCCTTTTGTTTTTTAACTCTCTCTTTAAATTCAGTTGCTGTTTTGACAACTTACCTAGCCTCTTTTAAATTTTTTTTCTTTTCTTTTCCTTTTTTTTTTCTGTTGGGTGGGGGAGGGAGGGGGTTGCCTGTGCATAAAAGTTATGCTGCCAGCAGTTCCTGTTTGCTTTAAAAAAATAATAAATAAAAATCCAACAACAAAAATCTTTAACGGGGGTGGGGGGTGGAGGGGGTAGGAAGAGAGGGAAATGGGGTGGTTTTCGGTAGAAAAGAAACAAATGAGTGGGAACAGAAATCTTTCACTTTCTGTCACTAAGAAAAAAAGTTGGTAATGGCTTGTTGAAACTAGGATCCTAAAATACAGATGGGGCACTAACGTCTGTGTCCACGGACCCAGCTTTTCCCTGACCATCTGTCTAAAAGTCACCTCTCATTGGCAGCTCAAGTGATTAGTCGGAGCTCAGGGATTTTTTTGTTTGTTTGTTTGTTTGTTTGTTCCTCCTGTTTGGTGGGACCGTCTCTCAAATGTCTCCATTTCACCTTCTGCGTGTAGTTCTTTAATTGAGCCCCAAACTGAGGATTTCAGGGTAGATCTCCTTGCACTTTAGATTGTTTTTTTTCTTTGCTCTTCTGAGTGCATTTCTTACAGATACACTCTTTGTCTATTTGTACATGGAAAAGGCACACCTAATACAGAAGGGAATGATATATCACATCTAAGATGATGTTTAAAGCGGAATTTTATTGCATGTAGTGTATAACATACAGGGTATCTTGTCTATAATGTCTTCTGTGCAATGGTTAGGATGTTTGAGAGTACATACTGTTGCAAATTCAGTATCTTAAGGAAGTGCTTTCTTTAGCCAAATTCTGCGTGCCTTCCTTCCTTCACTGATTTGTATTTTCCTGGCTTTGATAAATTACCAGTGTAAAAACTGCATCATATAGCAGTGTCACAGAAAACAAGAGAGGAAGCTGTAAGTCATCTCCCTCCCTAAAAAGCATAAGCACACAATATACAGAACTAGATCAAATTATGGCAGAGTTACAGTGATTGTTTCTGGATGCAGCACGCTATTCTAACAGTACCTTGATTTTTATGTTCGTGCTGGAGGCTTCCCTCAGAAGAGGTCGTCTGTTGGAGCTACATAGGTATCACATAGGTATCTGTGGCAACTGTTTTTAAGCAACATCTAGGCATCGTGTAAGTGTACATGAAGAATTAGTTCATTTGCATCTCATATGATAAAGGGGAGAAAATCCATCCTTGGGCTCTGGCTCTGCTTCTTTAGGAATGCCACTACCCTACAGCAGCAAAAAGTCCTGCAGGATCCAGACCATCTCTTACAAAAGTGAAGAGAAGCCATCCACAAGTGAAACTGCCAGTTAAAACAGAGTTTTGTTTTCATACCACAATCTAGACTGGTGTCTTGCACCTCTCCAGCTCGGTTAGCCAGGGCTCTTCTCTCTTCAAAGCTGTGGTGGGCACAACTGCTCCAGCAGAAGTTGGGGGGAGTAGGAAGGGGGGGGGTGGGGGTGTTGTCCTGGCCTCAAATACCTTCATCTCAGTCCAGTTACCTCCACTGTAAGTAACCCAGGTGTCTGCATTTCTGTGGGTAACAGCAATAGCAGTGTCGAGTGAAAAGTACTTTGGGGGGCTCCCCAGCTTAATGGAAAGTGCTTGATGGAGGGGAATGGGCCACCAAAAAGAGCTGATCATTCACTTAGCAAACATAACACATAGAGGAACTTCTGGCAAATTGCAGATGCCTTTGTAATATTTAAAATCCTTGCTTTCCTTGTTCCTCCAGAGAGTTTTCCCAACTCCTGATGATTTTTGTGGTCTGTTTTCTGTGAGTTTTCTCTGTTACTCTCCAAAACAGGGAAAAAAAAACAAAACCAAAAACAGGCAAACAAAAAGACAACAGAGGAAAAGTAAACAAAAGAGCACAGACATGGGACTTGGCCTTTGAAGTTTTCCATAGGATAAGCAGTCTCTCTCTTCTTTTCTTTTTTTTCTGCCAGAATATTTTTCCTTCTCCTCCCTTTATTCAATTTTAAATCTAACATGCATTTGTGAGCATTTTTCTGTCTGCAGCAGTGGTTAATGCTGCCAGAAAAGGGAGGACATAACAAAGCTGAAACCTAGATTTAGTCCCCCTCAGTCTCAACTAAGAAGGCATCTTCCAGTGGCTGTCACTGCTTCTAGAAGTAGGGAGAAAGATGATAGCTGTCTTTCAGGGACTCCACGGACCTGACCTGAGAGTAGCACATTCACAGTACAGGAGAAAAGAGAGAGAAGGCAAAAAAAAAAAAAAAATTTAGAAAGGGGAAAGAAAAGCTCTTTGAGCAGTAACACACTGGCTCTTTCTTCCTGCAGGCAATCCGCTCCAGCTCCTGGCGACGTGTCCTGCACTATCAGATATCATATGACTCTTTATTTGGACTCCCGTTAGCAGTATGGGCCTGTTAGGAGGCTGTTTGTTTTCTTTTCCTTTCATTTCCTTCCCCCCCCCACCCCCGTTCCCCCCCTATTTTATGTGTGCCTGTGCAAGCGTATCCCTTTTATAATCTCTCTTTTTGTGCTGAAGCTTTATAGAAAAGGGGGGAAAAAAATAGAACAAACCCAAAACCTTAATAATTTCTCAGGGCTGTTTTTAATCCTCTGCCAAAAACTGAAGTTCATTGTCGAGTTGTGAAAATAAATAGCACCTTTCAGTTTTGTTTCTCTGTTTTTACCTCTCCCTTCACCCTTTCTGGCACTTTTCAATGTGTCCCTCTGTCTCTCCTGCCTGAGTGGGTGAAGATGGGATACACCTGTGTCAGCCTAAGGAGGAATTCAGAGCTGCTTGCTGCTGCTCCTGCCGCTCCGCGCTGTTCGTTTCACTTTCATCAACTTTCCTCTGTTTATTTATTTCATTTGGGCACCTTTCTCCACCCTGAGTTTGAAAAGCTGCCAGGTAGCGATTGCTATGCTGGGCTTTTCTGCATTTAGGTGAGCAAACAGGGGAAGTTATGTCTGTAAGAAAAGGAGATGATGTGCTGAAGGAATAAAGTACGAGGCAGAAATTGGATGTGCCTTGTGTACGCCACCCATAAAAGTTTCCTGTACCAGAGCATTGGTGCCTAATAATAGGATGGAGGGAGCCAGACAGCAGCTAGCAATTGGAGGTGTATAGCCACATAGCCTTATGGCAACAATATTTCTGATACCGAGTCACGTTTTAGTTAAGGGAGATTGCTTCTCCCCCCCCCCCCCCCCCCCCCCCCCCCAATTCATGGTAGCTTTAGCAATACATTATTTAGATTAAACTCTGCTGCAGAACTTTTCTTCCCCCCCCCCCCCCCCCCCAAAAAATCCAAAGTCACATCAGTAGAAAGAATGAATTGCTATCAAACATCCTAAATCGCTGCAAGGAAAAAGGTCTGTCTGTAGAAGAGAGAGGTAATGTTTTGTTTTGATACTTTTCCTAGGCAATGTTTTCATTTCTGGTTTTGAACTACGGAATTATTTTGACAATTGTTAAGAACTGATTTTTAAAGGGGAAAAATGGGGGGGTGGGGGGTGAGGAGAGGGATGAATCCTTTAGAAGCATTCCAAAACATGAAGGTCTGAAGGGGAAGAATTTGAAGTGTTCGGTGTTTTGTTCGTTTGCTTCAGTTTTGTGCAACCTGCATTGTAATATGTTTTGGCAAGCAAACCAGAAAATGAGCTTTTTACACAACTTTGCTCCCTCTGTAATTACTGCTGTATTTTTGTGGAAAGCCATGCTTTTTCTTCCCCCCCCCCCCCTTTTTTTTTTTCCTTTCCATCTGAATTTGGTAAGATCATCAATGCCGAAATCCTGTTTGTACCGTAGAGGCACAAAGGAGTTACTGATGCTTTCCGTCAGAGGTGGATGCTTTGGCCAGCCAGTCCTTCCACCAACTTGCCCTGTTCAGCAGCTGGCTGTGCGTGGGCTGGTCGCCACGCTCCGGGGGAAAGTACAGGCGTAGTTTCTGTACGTGATGTATATACATTTGGTGCTGATATTCTTATTAGCATAGCTGAAGATCTGTAAGTTTTAGTGTTTCCTCTCCACTGTATACTTAGGCCAGTGTACAAAAGCAGTCTTGTAAGTGAGGCAGATACAGACTAGAGGGGTTTTTGTTACAAATCCAGAAACAACTGTAGCTCAGCCATACCGTAGGTGTATTGAACTACATCAAGTTCTCCCTGCTAGGTGGTAGTGTTTCATCTTTCTCATCTAACTGAGACACCTTCCTGCTGAAGTCGGTGCAGATTTTTCCTGAGAAAGGGTTAAAGAAAAACAGAGCCAGAACATCAGGATTTAGGGTGATCTCCTTGAATCACTGCTGGAAATGGAACACTTCAGAATTTGTCCTTGCACAGCATCCCTCTAGAGCACATGCTTGCTATAGCAGAGATGCTGGAACTGAATTGACATGACTTCTGCAGTTTGAAACTTCATTTGTGTATACATCCAGTTTCTTCAGAAAATTTACCAATATCTCTTATTCACTCCCAACAGCAAACCATTTCTTTTTATGTAGTTTTTGTCAGTCATCTCAATGAGGAATGAGAGATTCTTTGACCAGAGACAACGTTTTGAGGCTTCTTTCCTTTCCTGTCGTCCTCTAGCAACTTGAAACCAGCTTTGCTTTAACCTTTTGTGCTAAGGCGCGTTCATGGTTCTGAGGGAGGAATTACAGAATTTGTTGGAAGAAATTTGGTTCTGAAATCAGTGTCAGGAACGTTTTAAAACTGTGTGCTGTTCGTGCACGGTACATGATGTTCCCTGTGACTCTGCGCACGCTCTGGTGCTCTGAGCAGTCCTAGCTGTGAGTATTTATTTGTGAGCTCCTTCTGGTAGCCGCCTGTGAATTTAGTTGACTTGACAATCAGTAAACAGCTCAATGGTAACACTGACATTTGAAAGCTGTGTAATTGTGAGATAGAAGGATTCTTTCACTTTTTTTGGCCATTTCTGTGGATTGTTTCTCACTGTCTTTATTCTTTTTTCAAAACTAAACTATCCTCCTCAAACTTCTTTGACTTTGTCTCTGCAGAGTAGATTATTCTCCTCCAAAGTTATTGTAAGCTCAAAATAAGAATAAAAACACACATTTAGCTACCTGATTAAATAAATGTACCAAAGAGCTGTGGAAAGCCGAAAGCCAAGCGCTGCAGCAAGTATCTGAAACTGTAGCTCTGGGCTGGGCAGAGAAGGCCAGGCTTGTTGCTGCTTAAGTTTTGTTAGCATAACTTGGGCTCGGTGGAATTGCACCAAAGTTGTGTTTTGACTTGGCTTAACTTCACTGCTTTCATCTGACTCTTTTTCTAAGCCAGCCCAATCCGGATCTATTCAGCGCTCGGGAGGGTGATAGCCAAGGGACAAAACAGCTTGTCTAACACATGTCTCTTTAGTGTACCAGTGTGTGGCTTGTGGGGCCTCAGACTGGATCACCACTGTCAAGAGAAATGCATTTTCCTACAGTGTAATAGGTTGTCCTGCTGCTTTCAGATGTCAGAGATCCCCAGTTCAGCACTCGGTGAAAAGGTCTGCTCTCAGAAGAGGTTTCCCTTCCATTTAACATTTTGTTAGTGCATGCAACTCATCTAAATGTTATGTGGCTGGTAGGAGGAACAAATTCTGGTTTATTTTTGCCAGGGTGCATGTATTATTCCATGTCTATATTAACGTTATGGTGAGATGGTATTTCACCCTAAACACCGATTTCAGTGGCTTACCACTAAAAAATGAGCTGAGTCGAAATGTCAAGTAGCTGTTCCAAGCTCAGAGGTGAAGCTTATGTTATTTTGGAAACTATGAGGAAAGTCATGGTTACTGTTTTCTTTCTTTCTCTTTTTTATTTTATTTTTTTTTTTGGTCTTTCTCATGTGTCACACTAAGACAGGAGCGTTTTTATTATTTTTTTGATCCACTAATTACTGAAACCCATTAATTTTTTTTCCCCACTCTCATTCTATTTTTAATTTTTTGTGTGTGTGTGTGTGTGTGTGTTTTCTTCAATGCGAAATGAAAATTACAAAGGGCTAATTTCCTTAAACTAATTAGACTTAACAATTTTCATCTCACAAAACCCAGGAAATTCCAGGCGATGTTTTTCTGTAACTCTGCCATGTTGCACATGCCTCTCTCCTCTTTGAAACCCTTGTATTGGCCTTCAAAAAATCCTGGGAAAACACTCAACGCTTGCCTGAGCCAGCCTTGTCAGTCCAAACTCTCCTGAACTTCTGGCAGCGTTAGGCATCTCGATCCAGATTTTGCGATTTTGAGCTCATCGCTCTTGGAAATAACAGCATGGAATTTCCAGGCATTTCTTTGTGTGAATGTAAGGTGAAATAAATAAATAACTAAATTAACTAACTAACTAACCAACTAACTAAATACATAAAATTAATAGAGGGGAGCGATTCTGCTTCCACTGAAGCTGGCATAAGCAGAATCCACATCCTCTGGGTAAAATTTCTCATGGCGCTTTCCAAAACTTGATTTTTTGCTCATATGGCCTTTTCAGTTTTGACCATCTGGACAGCAGTTAAGTTAGTTACATAGAACAGTCTTTAGGCAGTCCTCTGACTAGGACTCCTAAAACTCTTTGACCTGTTAGTCTCAACTAGATATCCCATAAAGCCTAAAGATCTAGCGTGAGAAATGATTTTTATTCCCTCCTCCCAGAAAAAAAAAAGAAGGGTTTAGTGATGATTTCTTTGGCTGGAGAATCAGGAAATACCAGTGAAAACTCTGTGTAGGAAGATGCCAGAGTCTTCTTCAGTGAGATCAGCTGTTCTTATATGTATTTTTTGTTTGTGATTATTTCAATTATATTTTTTTTTTGGTTGGCTTGTTGAAATATATCCCCACACTCTTCAGAAGCCACAGAAAATTATCAGTGCCACCATAACCCTGTGCAGCTGGTGAGAGCAAACCAGAGCTGGTCTGAGGCAGCTCTCCCCATTTATGAGACAAGCAAGTTGGTTTTGAGCTTTAGTTTATGTCATTGCCGGCACATTGCTGAAACATCAGAGCATCCTCTGCAAAGAATGTTACTCTCTCTGACCATCTTCCCCCTCCTGGTCCAATTCTCTGACTTCTGTTGTCATTAAATTTCCACCAAAATCTGGGAGAAATCTCTGTCTGGCAAGCATGGCCAAACCACCTTCTCCAAGTAGTTTCTGCTACTTGTACAGGTAAAAATTAAATCTATCCCTCATACAAAAGAAAAAAACTAAGAGAGAGAGAGAGAGAAAAGGACAAAGTTGATATACAGTGGAAAGCAAAGGGGAACGTTTGTTTGCAGCCTATTGATTTTGTATTATGCTCATATCAGACAGCGTAAAACTGTTCTGGTGCTTGCTTTGGAGGACCTTTGTGAAACTCTGTGGAGCTGCACAAAGCTAAGTCAGCAAATGAGAAGCTATCTTGTTTCTGATCAAAACGAAGTAATGTGCCAACTAATGATGACAGAAACCTGGAGAGCTATAGGTGCTCCCTTTTGTCAGAGATATAAAATAGAGATTCAGACTGCTGTTAAAGATTGCATAATGTCCTGGCTAAATTTCAATGAAGGTAATTGTATTTGGCCTCTTTGAATTCCCTCTGAACTCTCAGTTGCATAGGGCAGTGTTCACATCTTGGCCTGAACCATACCTTAAGGGTATAGAGCACAGTTAAGCAGCTGCTACCTCTCATTCTGGGCATGGCTGTATTAGCTCAATATTGAGCAATGCAACCACGTTGCAGTTTGATCACTGGCTGAATGATGGCACCAGCAAACACTGCTATTCCATACCTTTATTTGTCTCAAAATGCTTATTATAAAACCGAATGGCTTGGGCCTCTTCCCCTCAGCGGTCTGGTGGTATTTGGGAGAG
Organism: Dryobates pubescens; assembly: GCF_014839835.1. Lineage (NCBI taxonomy): Eukaryota > Metazoa > Chordata > Aves > Piciformes > Picidae > Dryobates > Dryobates pubescens. Next base: position 35,650,852 of record NC_071619.1, on the reverse strand, counting down.
CTATCTCCATTCTGCAGATGAAGAAACTGAGGCACAGAAATTTTTGAGTGAGTTTTCTAAGTTCACGCAGCAAGTCAGTGGCAGAGCCCAGAGGACTGCCTGGGAATCCTGGATCCCAGGATTGTAACTGCTAGGAAATGCTACCCCTCTTGATGTAAGTTATTGTTATTAAGATGTGGTTTATCTTTCACGTGAGCTGCCATCTGTTATATTGCCTACTTGCTGTTAGTTACGAAAGCTATTCACATTTTAACTGTTTTGCATTCTCACAGCTACTTAAAGCCCACAGTAGACTTTTTGACAACAGTAACAGCACTTCTCATGCGAAAGAACTGGACAAATATTAACTCATGTTTTTTCAGTGAATTTTTGTGATGCCATAAACCCACAGTTTAGACTGAATTTAAACAGACCTTGAAAAAGTCCACGTATTCAGTGCTGGTTGGTTCTTGGTCTCTCGGTTGTACCATCCGTAAGACATGACTGCATATTCTCATAGATATGATGAAGAAAAATTTCCAAATGGTAATTTAATGTAAATTGAGTCATTGATAACTTCATGTGTCTTGGGCCTAACAGCTCTGTGGCTGCTAAGGTCCTCTGAACATGTAGTAGAAGAAAATGTATTAATCCCAAGCTCTTCAGGATGCTTCTGGGGACCTCAGTGAGCCAAGGAGAACTAGGTCAGTTTTATTGGAAGCAGTCTGGAAGAGCCCTGAGCAGGAGCTGGGGCAGTGACTGGACTTGTAAAATAAGAAAAAGCTCTTGAAAAGTAAAAGTTGCTCTGTTTTCCTCTCTGCATACAGGTGCATGGTTGGGGAATACATTTATTGAGGTCCTCACAGTCATTCTTTTTAAGGCAGCCATGTAGTCCAGGCTTGGGAAAGGATAGTCCTGCAGAAAGGGAGAAGTATCCTTGTAGCCAAAAAGAGGAGGAGTTATCCCAAACTATACATCTACTAGCAGTTGGAGCAACAAGGGAGACTGCCAAGCAGAGCTGGAGCCAGGTTGGATACTGGTACCCTTTCATCTCTGGAGATGGTCAAGCAGCAAGGGCCCTTCTGATAGTCCTATCTAGTTTCCTTCACATGATAAAGCCCACTGAATTTCTTAAAGCTCCTATCTTCTAGTGAGCTGGAACACATCTTTCAGAAAGACAGGTAATCTTAAAGTCTTTAAGTAAGGGAATGACCACATATTTAAGGCAATTATTCTGAAGCTTTTAAAAAGTCTATTTCACTTCTTTTGAATCTGAATTTGACTAACTTCAGCTATGCCTTTGTCTGATGTATTAAGGAGCCCTCTGCTGTCAGAAATCTTCTCCCCATGCTTGGTATTAATAAACTTTGATGGTCTGGCTGATAGATGGGAATTTTTGACACCAGCTTGAAGGTATGGGAAGGTGAGTAGTGGAAATTGAAGTGAGATGTGAGGAATTATTGGTGGCAGGAGAAATGGGTGAACAGAGAAGTGGTATGCAGTGAGTTTTTTTTTCTTCCCTAGTAGATGAGACAGAAATGAAAGAAATGAAAGAAATATATAGGCAATGGTGAAGATCTAGTTATAAAGAGGGAAAAAGATGGTAATACAAGAGAAAAGGTCCTGAGAATACACACAGAGAGTGGTATGAAAAGAAAAGCATCATAAAGCTATTAAATTATAGAAAAGAGAAACAAATGTAGGCTGCAGTGGTCAATAAGGTCAGGACAAATGGGGAAATTTCAGATTATGTTAAGAATGTAACAAAAAGAGGCAGTAATTCACCTCTGGTACTAAGGACTATGCTTCTCAAGCAGTGGGTAGTTTCCTATCTCACAGGAGGCCAGTGGGCTTAGCTCATTATGGCTTTGAAAGTGTACTGCTTAATCTTAAAGTTATACAGGGGCTGGTACAGTTTTGAAAGGTCTGAACACATTCAGCCTTTTTGAAAAAGACTGGTCAAATTTTCTGCTCAAGGCCTCTCTGTGCTCAGGATTAAATCTCCAATGTTCAGGGCATAACGAAAGGGAGGCCTAATTAGGCGAGAGAAAACTCTTCTGACACACATAGCTGGGTTCTTTTCTACCGACAAAAGAACAAAGAGGGTAAAACCTTCTTAGGGTAAGTGTACTGTTAGTTTTCTCAATTTGTTTCTCTTCCAGTCCTCTCCAGAATGTTACTTCTCTTTGGAGGCTGGGACATTGCAGTTTGGACATGTTCCTCACCCACTGCCCACTAGGGCTGATCACTTAACCCTCTGGCTTCAAATCTCTCCAAACAACTCTGAAACCAGCTGGTGGTTTCCTGTCTGAGGGCCAGTTGAGAAGATAGAATCACAAAATCGTTTTGGTTGGAAAAGACCTTTAAGATCATAGAGTCCAGACATTGTCTAACTGCAAAGTCTGGTTCTAAACCATGCCCCTCAGTACTACATCTATGTGTCTTTAAGAACCTCCAGGGACAGAGATTCAACCACCCTCCTGGGAAGCCTATTCCAGTGCTCGATAACATTTTCGGGGAAGACATTTCTTCTCATATCCAATCTGAACATCCTCTGATGCAATTGGAGGCCAATATGGGATAAATGTGGTACATACAACACTACAAAATCACTAGGTTCAAGTGGCAAGGTTGCCTTTATCTTTGGTTTTCACACAGTTCAGTATGATGAATTCTTGCATCTTCACCTCAAATGTTGTGTCATTTCTCCCTTGTCTTTTTGTCTTTATCTCTGAAATAACTCTGATAATGTCACTGATGCTACAAGAACACTGAGTGTGACTGTAATCAGTTCTTCTCACTTTGAAGGTATCGGTGTTCTCCTCTTAAACCTTGATTAAAAACCTTGTGCCAAGGTACAATTCTGGTTGGTCTCTATTAACAAAGTAAAAATAAGGACCTTGATTTTCTTTTCAAAACATGCCTAGTCCTAGCCCATCTGGGAAAATAGAGTGAGACAAAAGGTAATTTCTAAGTTGCCATTGTAGGCCAAGCACTGAAATGGTGTAAGTCTGGACCAGTCAGACCAGCTGTTAAGAAGATAGGTGCTTTTAAGAAGATGCAAAAAAGAATCAAAAGGTAGCCCAAACTGCCTTTGTATGTCTGACTTGCCTCAATTTGAATGAAACGTGTGGAAGTCAACTCTGTGACACTCACTGCTTACTAGAAACACATATTTGGGTGTTCTTGTTGATTGATGGATCATCAAGTGTCATATGCAAGCATCTTTCAAACAAGGCTATTCCCTTGCATTTGTGCAAGCAAATGGGGGGAAAAAATTTGCTCAGAACAAGAAAAAGGCAAAAACTGTTGGAAACATGAAAGTAATTTCTAAAGCCATTTCTCCCTGTCTCTGGTATGAGAAAAATTTTCATTCTCTTTAAGGCTGTTTAAAATATACTTTGGGGCTAAAATAACAGAGAAGACAATCCAATCCATTCTCAGCCCTGAAACCACAATGGGGAACAGATCCTTGTTGCCACATCACATCCAATGAGATAGCTTACTGGAAGAATTGGTCAGAAAAACCTCATTACTGATTGCAATAAAAGAAAAGCAAAAGAAACAAAAATGTTCTCTTTTGCCTTCCTATTATGCTGTTTTCAAGGCAGAAAAGAAAAAAGGGGACAAAACACTGGTTTTATTGTTTAATTAAAAGTAACTGGTTTTCAGTGGACTTCAGTTCTGTGGGTTTTAATTCTCCTTTTTAACATGATGTGAAATACCAGAAAACTGTGAAAGCAGTTAAAATTGTCATGATTTTTTTCCCCTTTTTTTAATTCAGTATAAAAGATTGTTCTCTCACTTTCTGCTGCCCTCCTGCCTCTCTTTTCCATATTCATGCAGGCTCCTGGCTGACTCTGAATGGCACTTAACTGTTTCACTCATTAGAATGAGCAAGTGGCAGCCCCATAACTTTGTTGATTTAAGGTGAGATCATAGTAGGGACCACTCTGGATTCTGTAAATGGCACAGCTTCTTGAAGATATTCTTTAAGAAGCAAGTAAGGAATATGATAGCATCACTTCTAATCAGGATGAGTATCACTGCAGTCAGCAGTAGGTGTCACAAGCTGTATGGGTACGCCAGGGATCTGACATGATAACCCTTGTGTTCATAATGTTTCTGTCACTTACTCAATGCACAATCTCTGATTTCTCTATTTTGGCTTGTTTTCCACGTTAGGGCAGCTTGGCACAGGTAATAAACATGGGGTTTTTTCTTCATTTGTTTGGGAGATTACTCGAGGATTTACCTCTAAGTATGGGACCAGGATTTGGGGTTGTTGCTTTTGAAAGGCCAGTGGTGCTGGCTTGCTCTGAGGTAACATTTATCTCCATGTTGAAGGCATGCTGCTTTTCCAAAACACTGAATAATAGTGAAATTGGGATGCTGTGTGATGATGGAATTAAACCTCATAATTTTAGAATATATGTTGATATTGTGTTGCTGTCCATCTGTAGCACCTTTCGTATTGCGGTGTATTAAGTGTCAGTAGTGTTAAGGAAGAAAACTTAAGTGGGCATTATTGACCAGATGGGTGCAGCTGCTTTGTTACATTCCCACTGTTTTGCATTTGAGCTGCTTATTTTCACTCCCTGGCTGTCAGTCATCACAGGAACTAGAATTGAAAGACTCTTTCCCTGCTATAAGGATTTATAGTTACAGATCCTCCAACCTCTCTGACTGTCTGCGCTGTTCTGGCTTCTACAGTTTCTGTCCTTTCCAGGTAGGGTTCTAAGGACTGGCATCACAGTTTAGTCTACTTCCAAGAAATGCCAGACAAAAGAGAGACAGAAATTTTTCCCAGTAGGATTAGAGGAAATTTTGAGTGATCTGACCCAGTCAACAACTGTCAGGAAGTATTGCTGCTTGAGGAAAAATAAATGCTTCATTATTGCTGCTAGGCAGATGCACCTCCATAAAACACCTGGAAGTGGTCCACAGACCACAGACAGAATGTAACTGGGGTAGATCTTTAAGAAATGGGGAGAGATAGTGAACCTCATGGTTTTTAGACATAAATGGATCATCAGCTACAGGGAGGAAATAATCTATCACATTTCAGTCTCATGTAGAAATCAAGTGTGCTATAAGGTGATGTCCCTTTCATGAGATATTGACCGCAGTAGGGGGAAGGACATCAGACTGCCTGAACCATCCTTTGAAGAGACGAGCTCACAGGAGAGGTATGTTACTTGTGGTGAGGCTGAAGGTGAATGAGGTAACCACAGAATGAGATGCTAAGGATGTGGATTGTGGGAAGCACTACTGATAGGAGGCAGACAGTTGGATTGATTAGGGCAGCACCAGGGACTAGTTGTTTTCTTTCATCATCCTGGGGTGAAGTTAAACCTGCTACTGGTAGTAATGAAGAATAGCTAATACAGATCAGACTGCCAGCATTGGCATTGGGAGCAGAAAGTTTTGCAGATTTCTCTGTGTGTGCACTTGCTACTGGTGTTCCTGGTGGGTGGCTGAATCATCCTGATGGCATTCAACAGGAACCAGCTGCTGAGAATATTAAAATGCAAGCATTTATTCCTCTAGAGAGACAGTAGCATCTGCAAAGTTTTCCTGTCTTGATAGTACAGATAATCCCAGGGAGTATTCTCTAGTAGTTTTTAACTCTCAATTCATTTATGGGATTTTTGTTGTTCTTATTCTGTTGTGGTGGGCTTTTATTTGTTGTTTATGGGGTTTTGTTTGCTTTTATTAATTTTTGGTAGGTTTTTATTTTTGTTTTTAAAGCTATATGTGCTTTCTGTCTGCAGTGAAAGTTGACCCTAGTCTTAGATCTGAAGCCAGAACTGTCCCAGGCAGGTAGTTTACAAGCCTTGTGCTCAAGTTGAGGTACCTTACTTAGCCAGCCACCCCTCCACCTTTTTTCTTTACCTCCCTGTTCTGAGGAATAACTACCTTAGAGGCTGACATTCCACAGAGCAGGAGTCTTCTGCCAAGCAACAGTTCTCTAACTTCTGTATCAGTGTGAGCTTTGTCTTAAAATTCACAGTGGCAGCAATCGTAAGAAATGATAAAATCTGCAAGGAGGCAGTTTAATGGTTTGATAGAATAGGATGTTGGATGTACCAGTTATTTGTTTTATTTATTATTCCCAAAGTGGAACATATCACTTCATGAGCTCATAAGCAACACTTCTCAGCCCTAAACTGCTTGTCGTCTAGGGGACAACTCCTGGGAGGAAACCGAGCACTGCCAGCCTTTATTAATCTGATCAGGATCATGGAGCACTTGGAACCCCCCAGCAGCTGGTCCTTAGTCTAACACGACCATAACACTAAACATCATAACCAGCACAGATTAGGGGAGAGAAAAAGCAGATAGTAACAGCAGTGGGGTGGGGGGGGAAAGATGGCAATTTCTTCCTTAAGTCTTTTGCTGAGCTCTGTGCATCTCTTTTGCTTTCCTTAGAATGTGTTCTCCTGCTAATAGTGTGTGTATTCACATACTAAAGGTATTTACAGGAAGGGAAAGGCAGAGATTCTGCCCATGACATATGATGTGAGAAGAGGTACAGGATTGTTTTAAGGAGGAGATGCAGAGTTCTTTTGCAGCACGGCTGCGATGTTGGCACCGAGAGGAGAAACGAGCTGAAGGCAGCCAGAGCTACATGGTGAAAGAAGGGGTGAGGATTGTGGGTTTATTTAAAAGGCAGCATAATTCAGTGTGCTCATCACAGTAACATTAAGGTATTTTAGTATCAGCTAAATAGCCTTAACATAAAATGCCTGCCTAATACCTGCAAGGCTGTGAATGGTTTGGCTCTTTTTTTTTTGCTAAGTTGGGATATGAGCATGTGAGATTAAAAGAACAAACTTGCCCAAGGCAGAAAACTTCCGTTCTGACTTCCACCTTTTGTCATCTCCAGTCATCCTCAGAGCCTGGCAGGGTGCATCAGCGAGTCAAGGTTTTGACAGGATCATACAGACACAAGAAAGACCGTAAACACCACTCTAGAGAGTTTATTGATGGCCTCTCTTGTGATGTGACAGGCCAAGGAAAGCTGTTGCAGGAGAGGCAACAGCCACGGCAGCACTTTTTAGCCCTTCCTGGTTTCAGTGTCTCCTTGGAAAGAGCTGCTGAACCCTCTTAGCAGTGTTAGACATACAGTTTAATCTCAGTGAGGCATCACAGTGATGATGCATACATCAAAGACTCTGTTGTGCTTTTCCCTTTTTGTGTGAGTTATGTTTGCTCATTTGTTTAAAAAAATAGCATAATGATTTCAATTTTAAGAGGCTTAAGCCCAAAGCTTTGGAAAGTCAAAGAATGATTTAATGAACTGCCTATTGTGTTTATTGTTGTGCTCAGCTACTTAAGTATGTGGTAGGCTCTGCAATACAAACAATTAATGGTCAAGCTTCTGAGCTCAAGTGCTAAGGTCTTCTGCTTTCAGAAAAGGAGAAGTAGCATTTGAGGTCTGTTGCCACTTAAGCAGTAGTGCAATAAAACTCCAGTGGATTTAGACTAAATGCTTTGGGGTTGGATTTGTTGTCTGTTTGTTGATACAACAAAATAAAGTAGAACATAATCCTGAATAAGAGCACCACTGGAAAATTTCAGGAGAGTATTGAATAATACTGAGACATTTTCACCCCGTCATATCCTCTAAGGACACATCTCTCCCTTAAAACAGTCATAGGGAAGAAAAGATTCTTGAGCTTTGCCTTGACAGTGCTGAGGGTGTGAGAAGTCTTTGCACTGGGAATATTGGACCCACCAAACTTAGGGATGGGTTAATCTGCATTGCATACCCCGAGAAATCATGCTGTTCAACTAACGGGCATCAAACAGCATATAATGCAGCTCAGCTGATAGTATGAGGTTAGTATCCATCTCAAAAGCCACACAGCATGTATCCTTACTGCTCCTGGGGACTTAGGTTCTCCAGTGCCATGCAGACTACGAATAATCTTTTAAAAGGATCAACTCACTTTTTTTTTTCTTTTTTCTGAGAATACTTCTGCTTTTCAGTTTTATGATTTCTAACATGTCAGCTAGCCAGTAGAGAAGGCAGGAAGCATCACTTTAACGCTTCTTTAGTTTGTCATGGGTACTTCATGCCTTCTGTTTTCACCGCTTTGTCTGCAGTTTGTATTTACCACTCCAAGATGATAATGAGGAGGTGGGGGTTAAAGAAAAATAATGAACTTTTAGAATTGCCATGATCCTCTAGGGCAATGCCACCCACCTAGTCTAAGCAGACAGCAAAGAGACATTTGGACACAAATTCAGCCACTAAGAATGAAGTCAGAGCACAGAGCTATGGTAATAAATTCCATCCTGAGAAGAAAGGAAAGACTGAGGCTGCCAGTGGAGCAACTGAGTATCTGCAGACTTGGTTCTCCCTTTGCCATCCCATGGCTGAAATCAAACTACATCTGTGAGTTATTTGCCTCTCTGGCCACAGGAAAATGGCAAGCTGGAAAATCCTTTCCATGCTGTCCACATAGCAGGAACTGCCCCTTTTTCACCTCAGAATACTATGTCACACCTGAGTTGTACACTACAGAAACCCTGTTGTAAATATGGCAGTGACAGTTAGCCCTGCATTATATTTTACTGGGAATGCTTTGTGCAACCATTTTGGCCAAACTCTCCGCTCTCCAGTCCAGTCAATGGATGCTTCACCTGATCATTGCCTGTTCTGTCGGCCCTGTAGTGTGGTAAATAAATGTGTAGTGTGCTGCCAACTTCACTCTTCGTCTCTAGTCTGTTTATGTTCAGTGTAATTCTTTGCTTGATGCCAGCTCACTCGCAGTATTCTGTCCTCAGCCTTTTGTTCTTCAACTTTCACTCTCTGGGTGAAAGGAATAAACAGCAGCTGCTGAAACTCAGCGGCCGAAGTAGTTGAGAGTTCACATTTCTTTAAGACCAGGATCTGTGAGCATTTTTTTGCTCCAAACTTCTTTTTCTTTCCCTTTTTTTTTTCTTGAAGATTTAGAAAAAGTGTGAAATGTGTGCTCTGATGTGGCAGCTCTTCTTTGTCCCCTGAAACAGCAGTTGTTCATAAGAGAAAACTTGAATTCAGCAAATCAACCAGGACCACTGAAAAAGGGCTGGCATAGCTCACAGACTTTCTTGCAGCCTGATAACTCACCAGGCATTATCAGGTTTTTCTTAAACTTTTCTTTGTGCCATTACCTTTTCATAGGGAGATTTCCTTCTGTTCTGAAACTTCACAAGTTCACCATTTCAAGTGGTTATTGTACTGGGGGAAAAAATGTACACCCATGGGAAAACACTGTTGCATAAAAGTGGAAGCAAAGGGAAGATAACATTACCCAGCTGGGGGTGCAGAAGCCCTTGGATACTACAGAGAAGTGTGTTAGGACTGGAAGAGGGTAGATTACCACTATGGAAAACATTCTTGATGGTGAGGGTGGTGATATACTGTAACATGTTGCCCAGGGAAGCTGTGTATGCCTTCTCCCTGACAGTGTTCAAGGTCAGATTGGACAGGACCTTGAGAAACATGGTCTAATGGCAGCTGTCCCTGCCCATGGCAGGGGGTTAGAACTAGGTGATCATCAAGGTCCCTTACAATCCAAGCCATTCTATGACTTCTTCATCTTCTCTTCCAGAAGAGAAGGGCAGAATGATCTCTGGCACCTCCAGACCATGCTGAATAAATGCACTAACAGAACTGTTGAACTGTTAGTTCCATACTAAGGGAAGGGAGAAAGACAAGTACCTGCATAGTGCAGGCTCAATAGCATCTTGTCAGGTAACGTTGATAAGGTGATCTTATACTTTGACTGTATTTTATGGGAGAAAAAGACAAAGATATGGCTGGTGGAAGAGTTTATGGAACAACAGTTTTCTTTATGCCCTAGATAAACAACATTTTCTTGCATTTTCAGAGGGTGAAGATAAACATTTAATACCCTTTAAACTCATATTTCAGAAGTGACTTCTAAAATTCTGGATAGTGTCTTTAGAACTGTAGGGTTTTGAACCAAGTAAAATTATATTCTAAGCCCATGGGCAGTTTTATTTCAAACCCATCACAATGGAAATCTGGTTGTGAGCAGGTATCTGAAATTTAGCATATCAGATGAAGACCCCTGTGAAGGTGTGGCAAGGCCTTACACAGGGCAAAGGAGAGTGGATACCAGAGACCAGGACACAATGTTGTCTTTGTCATTAGACATTTGGGGGAAATCTGAGTGATCCTTCAATGGGGTTTAGAGGTTTAAAGGATCCAGGAGGCACAGAAGAGTTTTTGACTTCGTGCAATTCAGGTACGCTGAACACTGTGAATAATAAAGAGCAAGTCAAGAAGGACATCTCTTCTCCCACATTTTCTCTGCAAATCTCAATCATCTTTATAGGGTGGCTTCTCCACTAGTGGCTTTCAGTTCCAGCTACAAACTACAGTGGTAGACATTCAGTCAAAGGTGATGAAGCCCTCATTATTTTTAGGAAGTTCATCACAGCACACCTACTTGTACACTGTAAAGTATTTTCACAAATTAAACCTAAGCAGTTGTCAAAATAAATGGGAAAAAAGGAAAAAGAAAGTATGCTCTGTGATGCTTTATCCTCTATTTATTTATATTATGCATTGTCTAGTCAAGTGATTGTTAATTTGAAAACTTCAGTGATTTGTGATAGGTCAGCATCCTAGATGTTAGCTTGAATTAGCAAGATCATGTAATTTTTTCTGACCACATAGGCTCCTAATAGCAAAAGTATTAGCTGAAACACAGTTATGTTTTGGGCTGGAAGAACCCTGGTTGCTACAGATAATCCAAAGGATTATTCCATGATGGATTATCCCAAATGAAGGTTTTCCCAAACTGCCTGCCCTCGGAAAGGTCGTGTCACTTCTGTGCTAGACTCAGTGTCAAGCCACATTTCAGTGTTTGCAGGAGGAGGGATTCCAAAAGTAAGGGATGGAGGTGGCAGAACTGGGTGCCATGTGGTAGGCACGTCAGTGAAGGGAACGGCATGCCACACACCTGCTTTGGGTCTCTGCCATGCCACAAGTTAACATTTTGATGAGCAATTTCCATTCTGTTGTTTTCTCTCAACACATGGGGTTCAAAAAACAGTTAAAAGAAAACTGTACCCATTTGCTTATCCCAGAAGCCTGTGATTTCAGAGGAGTCTGCCAGAATAATTTTTGCATATACAGTATTTCAGAGTTGAAACACACAGAGGGCTGTGGTTTATCTTTTGAAATTGTGGTGTGATGTCCAAAGGAAAATAGATGTGCACCGCTCTAGCGACATGGAATGCCACTGACTGACAGTTTAGAATTGTGTGGGGAGAAAAAAAAAAGTCTATCTTTTGCTGTAATCAAAATCTTCAGAGTTTTCTCAAATCTGTGTAATAATCTTGAATACTCTACAGAAAGGGTCTTTTCCAGTGGCTATATAAAAAAATAGTACAGCAGTGCAACCATCTTTTTGCCAGTTGCTCATCTGTGAGGAATTGTTTTCTATAATCACTACTCTGGAGCTAGACTTCCTTTAAACCTGCACTAGGATGATAGAATATAATCTAATGATCTACCATGTTAAAACATTTTTGTCCCTAACACCCTCTTCGTGGAGGGGACAAAGAGGGAAGGGAGGAGAAGTAGCTGCAGGATTCCATTGACATCTCTGCAGAAGAGATGTGGGTCTCACAGAAACGCTGTTACCCTGACTAGGTATTTTAGTCAGAAATAGGCCAATCCTTTGCTGATTTACCCTGAGAAGCAGCTGTCATGCAGTTGAGGAAAGAATTAGACTTGTTAAACCTCAGATCTGTTATTCATATAACCAATTTGGTCAGAAATTTTGGCTACTGAAAATTTTCTGGCTTGCGGTAGGCCGGTATCTGTGTAATTGGAAAACAGAAGAGATTCCCTCACTTTAATCTGACGCTTATCTCCATCCTCCTTAAGGCAGGAGAAAAGCCAAGGGATTTAGCATCTTCTTTCTTTTCTTGCAACCTACTGAGACTAACTGTGGTTAGAAGCTCTTCTTGATGCATTTTATAGCAGGATGTCCATGCTGGTAGAAGCCTTTTATTGCTCAAGTCTGAAGCATTAAATCACTCAATAACCCCTTATTTTTGTCTTCCAGAAGAGCGTCAGCTTGTAAAAAGTGACATGATAACACAAAAGTCAGCCTCTGACATGCCCTTTCACCCACAGATCATGTTCATGTACTCACTGGTAGAGCAGTTTAAAGGTTTCCAGTAACCTTTTAATAGAGATAATTTCTCTGGTCCCTTTCAAGTGGTCTTTTCGATTATATAGCAGTAAAGAGAGATGGTATTTGAGAATGGTTGATAGGCTCAGAATTTTTGTAAGCAAAGACCTTGACGAGTTCCTCCACAGTCAGTCTCCTTGGGCTAAAATTTCAACCTATTACATGGGGATTTAGCCACTCATTTCCCATAAACATCAATGGGAGTCATGTGGCTAAATCCCTGTGCAACACATTGAAAATGTATTCCCTTATGTTTAAACTCATTTTGATGCAGATGCTTTCTTCTGCAGGAAACAAGCGAAACGAAGAAGCCATTTATTTCTTTCATTTGTCTGCCCCAGATCACCAGACCCCCAAATTATCTTCTCTTCTGCCTAGGTACCAGAGTATCCCCCAGGATTTGCTGAATCTGTGTGTGACTCTAAGTTAGAGGCCAAGCTTCAAGACATTAGGACAATGGATGCTAATTTGTATTTATTACCTACTCGTGTGTGAGGAAAATTGGGCAGATGACAGGCTGTCCCTTCACCCATGAGAACAAGATTCTCATTTCTCTTCGTTCTCCATCACCTGCTGCATTACATATTAAAGGAGGGACCACATGCTGAGTTTAGTGGATTTTACTAGTGGTCTTTGCCTACAAGTTACAGCATAGGATCGCTGCTTGGCTCTCGGCTGGTATGTGCTTTGTGATACTCTCCCATGAGGTTAATGGATCTGTGATACATTCCACTTCACTAACTTTCTTAGCCAGGAAGAGTGTCCTTCAGACTAATTATTGGAGGGAGGGGAAATGAAAGGCTATCAGGATGTAGGCACAAATGTGAATATACTGTTTCAAAATCACCGGGCATGATTTCCAATAATGGCATATGTGTGCTAAGATGCAATTTTGTGCCTGGGAAGAATTGTGTTCATTATAAATGGCAGGTGCTTTTAAAACGTTTAAATATTGCATTTTCTATTTCCACCTGCACACCAGGTAACGGGGTATTAATATGCTACTAGTTGAGCCCATGATTCATTGCAGGTGCAGTGCTTGGGAAATCAAGGATTGCATTGAGGTCCTGATGAAAATCATGCCCTCAGGCACATCTGAGCTCCATTTTGATCAACAAGCCAAAAATAAGACTTTTATTTCAATTACAGTTCGTCTGATTTTGAACTTAATGATGCAACTTGAAGTCTATTGGCTTAGCTCCTGAGACCCAGGAAGGAGGATATCTGGGACCTTGTCTATTCAGTGGAATAGAGGTTCCCATTAAATTCACTCTGATCTCATTACATGTCTTTTATTTGGTCAGAAGCTCTATTTTTGCTCTTCCTGGCCTTATTGAATCTGTTGTTGATTCATTGTGCAGACTTGGTATTAATGAAAAAGACTGCCTCACTCAGGTCTCTCTGGAGGGTGAGATTTTCCATAGCCCTGTGTCTGTACCACACGTTGGAAGCACAGACTCCGATGGGTTGCCTTGTGAAACTAGATTCGAGCAGAGCTTTATTAATAGGCTGATGAGATGTATCAGCCTGGCAAGGCTGCCTGCCTCCATAATGAGCCAGGGCTGTATTTTACTTCCCTTAACGAACAGAAAAATCCGCAGCGATGCCTTTCCTGTCCCCCTGCTATCCCTGCTCCACATTCCTCTTTCAAAGACTTCTTTAAAGGTCTCTATTATCCCAGCTGCCTTTAGGTGTCACTCGAAGCTTTGGGTTCCTCCTGTTCACCCGGCCTTTTGTGTGCCGAGCCCTGCCCTGCCATTCAGCTGCCCCAGCAGCCTGGGCACCCACTGATTACCCCCCAGTTACTGCCTCCTTCACTTCTCGATTGCACTGCTTGTCTGCACTAGTTGCACATAGTTACGGTTAAGCACTGAAATAGCATTAAAGATTTCTAATTAATTTTGGTAGTTTTCCCCCTTTTAAGCCAAACTGCATGTCAAGGGCTGCACCTACCTCACGGGATCGGAAACTCTGACACAGGGCAGCACAGTTGTCCTGAGATACGTTGTGGGCAGAAGACTTGCATTCTTTACTTGCTTAAGAGTGGAAGGGCTGACTTCTGTCCTGCTTTCATCAGACATTGTCAAGCTGTCCTAGCTCCTTTCACTACTAGACTTCCAGAACTATTAATCTGGTCTTTTCCTCTTCATGATGAATCTGAACATTTTCAAGTGGGCCAAGTACTTTCTTGGCCTTCTGATGAAGCTTAGGTCGCTCATATGGTAAATCATTAATTTGGAGGCTATATTCTGCCTTTGCTGGGAGTTAAGAGTGGTGTTCTAATAGCTTCCTTCCATCTGGAACAGTCATAAACCAGATGGATAAAGGATTGGCACTACTGATTTTGAGCCCTTACCCAATTCACCCCGTGTAAATGGGCCTTGCAGTGTTTCCCAGACAATTGTTGCATGTATCCAGAATCACAAGCAAATAATACCGGGATCAGATATGTGGGGTGCCGCTTGGAGAAGACTTTATAGAGGTGAGCAATAAAACCAATACCTTCTTTAAGCAATATTATATGGGAATCCATGATTAGGAACCATAGGCAAGATTGGTTTGTATCTAAGAATTGCTTGAAAATGTAATTGTCTCGCTTGAATTCCAAAGTTTATAATACCTTGGGTTAAGCCAGTGCAATATAGGATTTATTTCTTAACTAGAATGAGAAGAGAGAGGTTTTCACAGATGTTGTGTGTAAAGATCTTGGCATCTTGTCTTATAAGATCCATTATCTTCTTCCCTATTTTCATGAAAATAAATTCATCACACTGCCTTTCTGTACACTCCTTTAATATGGCTTAGTAGGGATGAGAATATTGCCAGAAACCAGAAGTTGCACCTTTATTTATTTATTTAGGTAAATTAGAAATATTAATATTTTCATTAGTGAATGGCTAGAAGGAAGAAGTCAAGTGGTTCTGCCGGGTTGCAAGGAGCATCTGTTATGGAAAGCGTTTTCATTTGTTGCGTATCTTTAAAGAACTACTCTTTGGCCATGCTGTAGTGTTTAGCAACTTTGAAGGAAACACTTGTGATGCAGCCCAGAAAGCCAATCACATCCTGAGCTGCATCAAGAGAAGCATAGCCAGCAGGTTGAGGGAGGTGATTCTCCCCCTCTACTCCGCTCTGGTGAGACTCCACCTGGAGTACTGCGTCCAGTTCTGGAGCCCCTATTACAAGAAAGATCTGGCTGTGCTGGAAGGTGTCCAGAGAAGGGCCACAAGGATGATCAGAGGGCTGGAGCACCTCTCCTATGAGGACAGTCTGAGGGAGTTGGGGCTATTCAGTCTGGAGAAGAGAAGGCTCCAAGGAGACCTAATTGTGGCCTTCCAGTATCTTAAGGGGGCCTACAAGAAAGCTGGGGAGGGTGTCAGGTAGTGATAGGACTATAGGGAATGGAAAAAAAAAAATATCAGTAGATAGATAAAGATTGGATGTTAGGAAGAGGTTCTTCACTGTGAGGGTGGTGAGATGCTGGAACAGGTTGTCCAGGGAGGTGGTAGAATCCTCATCCCTGGAGGTTTTTAAGGCCAGGCTGGATGTGGCTCTGAGCAACCTGATCTAGTGTGAGGTGTCCCTGCCTGTGGCAGGGGGTTTGAGTCCTTGTGGTCCCTTCCAACCCTAACAATTCTATGATTCTATGCTGCTGAATACCAGCACATAATTGTAGCCTACTTTATTTTGGCTTAAAGAAATAAAAATAAATAATTTTAAAAAATATATAGAGACAAAAGAAGATAATTCAGGGAAGACTAAAATTCAAGTGGCAAAATTGGAAGTTTCACAAAGACTTGTTGAGTATACCAGAGGAGACATGGGACTGCAAAGGAAAGTTTAGGCTCGAGGTGAGGAAAAAGTTCTTCACTGAGAGAGTTGTTAGCAATTGGAATATGCTGCCCAGGGAGGTGGTGGAGTCACCATCCCTGCAGGTGTTCAAGAGGGGATTGAACATGGCAGTTGGTGCCATGGTTTAGTCATGAGGTCTTTGGTGACAGGTTGGACTTGATGATCTTTGAGGTCTCTTCCAACCTTGGTGATTCTGTGAAAGGAAGCAGAGAGCATGCCTAAATGAGCGAATGTGTAAGACAGTATCACAGTATCACAGAATCAATGTGGGAGGACATTGTTCAAGCCAAACACATTTCACTAAGCAGAAGTCTAGGCAAAGCAGAGCTCTAAGGAGGGTTTCCAAATCTCAAATAAAAGTTACTGAAAAAGAAAAGAGGATGTAACAGTGGTTGGAAAGGCAAAGAGCAAATCCATAGAAAGAGATTCTGTACTTAAGCTTGAGTCTGAGGAGAAATAGATAAAGCCACTATGGAAGAAGAGAGGAGCAATTTAAGAGTAGGAATACTGTGACATTATAAAGATTTTCTTTCAGTTTGCCATCATTGTATATGTTGGAGGAAACCTTTATGATTTTCAGTTGATTGAGATCCTTTTTAGACCACTTTTGCAGAGGGTGTATGGAGAAAGACAATAACATAAGTAGTGACTTTTCATCTGGGATCATGTTGCATATGAATCCTAGAGCATTCAGGGAACTGGAAGGTGTTGGTGCTCCTAGGCAAAAATAAAATTCAATC